>NC_045428.1:120287640-120605640 GCF_902635505.1 Sarcophilus harrisii | reverse complement strand
ACTGTCTCTTTTACTCGAAGAAGATGTTTTCTTCTGTGAGTCTCAAATCTTTTTTTTTTTTAACTTAGAAGAAAATGCACTTGGGAATCTTCATAGTCATTCATGGGAATGGGAGGCTAACCAGCATAGTATCATAATTAATTATGGGTGAGATTGACCAAAGGAATTTTAAAGTCACTTGCAAGGAAAATCAGCAGTAGCAAGACCTATCCTATGGAAGAAAAAGACACATTTACTTGAAGGTGATTAATTGATTTTATACAATTTCACCTTTCCCTTTGACTGATGGGGGAAGGGAGGAGGATGACTAGAGTTTTTCTCTCATAGTTTGTAGGCGTTTCTCTAAATTAAAATGTGAGGAATATCTTATGAAAAAATCATAAGTTTCTTGAGGGTAGGTACTATGCTTTCTTTCATCCAGATAAACAATAATGGGGAAGAAAATTCAGTCTGAAATCTGAAGACCTGGACTCTAAATCCCATGCATAGTGTAGGAGACTTTGGGCAAGTAATTTAAATTTCTTTGAGCCTTAGTTTTCTTACTTATAAAATGAAACAGTTAGACTATATGGCTTCTGAGGGAAATGTTATGGAGTTGCTTTGTCCCAACCTTAAATATAATGCTTAATAAGTGATTTCCTTTTTGAACAAAGGCATGCAAGAATCCCCAGTGCCTGGAACAATGCCTAGCACATAGTAGTTGCTTTAAAAATAATTTTAAAAAAATGTATGTGACTTTAAATAGGAGGCCCTATATTTCCAGGAACATTATTCTCTTTCATTATCCTAAGGAATACTTAAAAATAAACTTAATATTAAAAAATGTACAATCTTATTATCACTTACCATTGACAAGAAATAGCTGACCTAGCTACCCATGTGTTTTCAGAAACATGAGATATATATTTTAAGACATTTATTAACTGTTGTGAAAATCTCACTCTAATACACTTGAATATATTTCAACTTGTTTGTAACAGCCTTTCTCCATTTAAAAAATCAATTAAGTGCCTTTCATCTATCCCATAAACATTTATTTATAGTTGGGTACAAATCCTAGCTCAGCCATCTTTTGTCATCTTGGGCAAGCCATTTAATTTTTTTTGGCTTTAATTATCTATAAAATGAGGAGCTTAATTTTTTCTGTTCACAAATCTATGACTTTATGATCTTACATATTAAAGTTTGCAACTTGCTTTGTCTCCTCTGATCCTTTTAAATGTCCTCCAGGTATAAAGTACTGAGTTAGGCAATGAGATTGCCAAAACAGTTGGACCATGAAGCTTGCTTTCAAGTAGCTTACAACCTAACAGAGAGAGAATGGCATGTGTGAAATTAATGATAACAAAGGGAAGAATCTTATCAAAAGAAGATGACCAGGCAAAACATTGTGAAAAAATTAAAGTCAGATAAAGCTCTTCACCTGGATAATGGTAGATAGGGGAAAGAAGGACAATGAAGATAAAGGAAAGGTTTGTTGGGTTGTTTTTGTGTATGTGTATGATTGTGAGACAATCAGGGTTAAGTAATTTGCCCAGGATCACACAACTAATAAGTGTCAAATGTCTTAGGTTGGATTTGAACTTAGGCCTTCCTGAGTGCAGGATCGATGCTCTAAGTACTGCACCATCTCACTGTCCTGCCACAGGAAAGTTTTAATGGAAGAAATAGAAGCTAGGCTTTAAAGGAAAAGAGAAATATTAATAATGAAAATTGTATTTATTTCTCAATGAATAAGTGGTCAAAGGACAAGAAGAAACAACTTTTAAAAGAAGAAATAAAAAATATTAACAATCATGTGATATTGTTACAAATCACTTCTGTTCCCTTTTTATTAATTTATGGAATAAAACAAGCATTTCTATAGCATAATATAATAAAAACAATGATTATACATGAAAATGCAAATCTACTATGTACAATATGCTATTCCTTTCCAACATACCACAAAATAATCATGCGAAATTTCATCTTTCTTCTTCCCCTTCCTCACTTCCAGTCCTAGAGATTGCTATCATTAAACACAAAGAGATATGTATACATATATATGTATGTTTTGTATATATACACATACATATATATAATTATTCTAAGTATACTTCTATTTATTAGTTTTTTTCCTGTGTGATTGCATCTTTTTCATACATCCCTTATAGCCAGTTTGAATATTAATAATAGATTAAAAAATTATCCACTCAAAGTTGTTCTTAGAATAATACTTCTCACTCACAAATTGACAAAGATAGATAAAAACAAGATAGAAAAAATATATGTTGGGGAGACTGTAGAAATATAGGCACACTAATGCATTCTTTTTGGAGCTATGAAGTAGGCCAATTATTCTAGATTAAAACCAAAAAGTCATTAAAATTGTCATACCTTTTGAGCCAGAATAACACTTTTAGGTATATGTATCAAGGAAGTCAAAGAGAGATAAAGAGAAAAAAAGTGATCTTATATACACCAAATTATTCATACATCATTTTTTAATAAAGCAAAAGTCAAAGTAGGTATCCATCAATTTAGCGAATAATTAGAGAAATTTGTAGTATAAAGCTATAATGAAATATTATAGTCCTATAGAAATGACCAACATGAAACTGAGAAAGGAAGTAAAAAGAATAAGGATATGTAAATATATATGTGTATACACACACACACACACACACACACACATATATACATACATATATACATAAATGTGGCTATAATGATGTAAATGACTAGAATTAAAAAAGAAAAGAAAGGCTGAGTAATTATAGTGACCAGTGTTGGTCTTGGAGACTAGTCTGAGAAAATATCCTTCTCTTTCTTCATTTCAGAGATGGGGGGGTGTTATAGAAATATAATATTATTTATCCTATCAGACACATTCAAGGTGTTGATTAGTTTTGTTGAAATGCTTCTTTCCTCTTTTATCTTGTAATCTTTGTTATGAGGAATATTTCTCCAAGTGGGAGAGGAGAACATGGCAGGAGGAAAGGAATATGTATGTGGAAATGATGATACAAGAATAAAAATAAGATTAAAAAAACTTTTAAAACAGAAAATATTTTTTCCTTCTTTGTGTTTTAGTTTTAATAGCAAAAACAAGTTTTTGTTAATTGCTTCCTCTATCCTTTTCCATTTTGAATACTGTGGTTACTGAGTACAGATCTTATTCTTTCTTTTCTTTAGAAAAATCTTAAATAATTAATGAAATCTTTTGGTTTTACATTCAGATATATGTCTTCTTTACCTATCTACTGAGGCATCCCTTGTAACAAAGAAAAAGCAAATGAAAAAAAAGGCAGTCCAGCAATAATACAATATTCTATACCCATAGTTCCCCCCCTTTGACAACTTTGGTCATCAAAATTATTTGGCATTCAGCTTTTTAAAAAAATCTTTTGGCATATATTGTTGTAGTCATTATATATATTTTTCCTGATTCTGTTTACATTGCGTTAGTTTATATACATTTTTCTATGTTTCTGTAAATCTTCATATTCATCATTTTTCACAATACAATGATGCACCATTATATTCATGTCTCACGAATGTATACCATTACATTAGTTTGTTAGCCATTTCCAAGTTAACCATCATGAATATTCCTCTTTTATTGCCAACAAAGGAATGTAAATGATGTATTGGAATATATGGGACCTTCCTTTCTGTTATTTGATTTCTTTGGTGTAAATGCCAAGTAAGGAGTTCAAAAGGCACAACTGTTTAATCATTCAAATTAAGTATAATTCTAAATTGCTTTTCAGAATGAAAGTTCTGATTCATAGCTCTATCAATGATAGGTCAGTGTGTCTCTTTTTCTATGGTTCTTCCAATGTTGCATACTTCAAACTTTTGTCATCTTTGTTAATTTTCTGGGTGTGAATTAGAACTGCTTTCATTTACATTTGCTATATCATTAGTGATCTGGAACAATCTTTCACACAGTTATTAATAATTTATAATTCCTTTTAGAACTGATTGTTCCCATTCTTTGATAACCGAAAAAATTAGCTTTTGGCCATACATTTGGGTTTGTTTCTTATATTTCTCAGCTATGAAACTCCTGTCATAAATATCTGAAACAAGAATTTTTTTCCAATTGAGGTTTTGTATCTCACTGCAATTGTATTGTTAGGTCATGATGAAGTTTTTCAAAAATCATGTAAGTCTAAATTATTTTTAGTATGTTTTATGATCATCTTTACCCCTTGTTTGAAAGATTTTAAATTTTTTTTGTATCTGGAGAGAGACCCCTTTCACAATTTGGTAAAATTTATGGACTTTTCTCAGAGCAATGTTATTAAATGCATAAAATAAAAGATTAAGGATTACAGAAGAAACATTGTAATGAAATAATGTTGCAAATGTTTTCCCATCTGGCAACTTAATAGACAAGCTGAAATCAATCCAAGATTTTGAACTAATCCTGGTTTTGGCCAAACTGCCTTCTGGTTTACCCAGAAGTTCTTCTTAAAGAAGGAACTCTTCCCCAAGTAATTTATATTCTTGGATCTATAAAACACTGTATTTAGTTGTTTTCAATTCTTTCTTGTATATCAATTTCATTGATTTATATTTTAAAACTAATATCAAACAGTTTTGATAATATTTTATGACATTATTTGAGATCAGACAGAGCTAGTTCTCTTTCATTCTTAATTTTATCCCAATATTCAATATTTTAAGATTTTATGATTTTTTTCTTTCAAGTAAATTTTATTTTTTCTAGCTCTGTAAAGAATATTTATAGTGCTTTAATTGAAATAAAAACAATTCTCTCCAATTATATGTTATCATTTATTTCTTTAAAGAACATTTTATAGTTGTATGTATATAAGTCTAATTATCTAATCTTGGATTCCTGGATGTTTTATACAACTTGCATACATTTTGAATAAGATTTTCCTTTCTATTATTTTTTTCCTATAGTTTGATATTGAGGAATAGAAATGATATTTAATCTTATAGTTTTGGGGTTTTTCTGTACTGTAGAATCTAATTGTTTCAGCTGTTTTTATATTCTTTTTGATTTTTTTGTGCAAACTATCATTACCATCGTCATGAAATAGGGATTTGGTTCTTCTCTTTCCCTATTTTTGTACTTCTAACATCTTTATTCTGTTATTGCTATAGCTAGCTTTTCCAGGACATTCTTGCTTTATCCTTACATTATTGAAAAAATTTCTAACATTCCCTTATCATAGTTAATACTATATCTTAGTTTTAGAAATATACTCTTTAAAATAATGTTTTAATATTGCTTTTTTATACCTGTGCTTTGTAGGGTTTTTAGCATAAATGACTTTTCCAAATATATTTTTATATTTAATACAATAATGTGGTTTTCACTGTTATATTTTAACTGAATTAACTTTTGTATTTTATTATTATTATGTTATTACAATTAATAATTCTAATATTTAAAGTTGATCCATCCTCACAACCATGGTATAATTCTAACTTGGTCACAGAGAATAATTTTTGGTAGAGGGTAAATTGTTATAATTTTCTTGATAGGGATTTATTTTTTCCTTCAATATTCTTTAGTGAGAATTGTTTGTAGTTCTATATTTTTGTTTTATTTTTACCTCATTTAGGTATCAAGATTATATTAATCTCATAAAAGGAATTTGATAGAATGTTTTCTTTCTCAATTTTGAAAACAATTTGAATATTATAGTACCAGTTGTTCTTTAAATTTTTAATTATATTCATACATGAATCTGTCTAGATGAGGGTTGAGATTGTTCAGTTAAGGTGTTCAATTTCATTTTTTGCAATTGGTTTCTTTAAGATCTTTATCTTATGATTTAGATACTTTAAATTGTAAAATGTAACAATATATTTCTTTTAAAAGCTTAGTCTTGTTTGTACACAGTTGACTATTCTAGGCTCTGATTATTCTTTTTCCTTTCATTTATCCTGATTTCATCTTACTCAATTGGAGGCAGAAGAGAATTTGATTTCTTCCCCTCTTTTTGTTCAGATTTACTGAAAGATTATCAATGTTGTTAGTCTTTTCAAAGAATTCAATTTTGTATTAGTTTAAAAAAATTCATTCTATAGACTTTTTGTTGAGGGGATGTATAATAGTGAGTGGAACTCTGACCTTAGAGTAGAAAGTCTTGAGTTCAAGTCCAGCCTATAACAAATGTTATCTGTCTGATTCTAAACAAATCACTTAAACACTTTCAGCCTCAGATTACTTTATATAAAATGGGGATAATAATAACATCTAACAGGTTTGTTGTGAAGTTCAAATGAAATACGCACACATATATACAAGCTTACAAATATATTTATACATACACATGTAATTCATTTTTATATAAAATGTTTTGAAAACTTTAAAGTACTATATAAATGTTAGCTATTATTAATATTCAAAATTTCAGCTTTTGTACTTATTTAGAATTCATTTTCTAGTTTTTAAAATTGCATAATCAGCTCATTAGTCCTCTCTTTTCCAATTTTGTAAATATATGTTTCTGCTGCATCATAGAAATCTTGATATGATCTTTAATTATTAGCATTCTCTTTCACAAAATTATTGTTCATATGCTTTGTTTTTTAACCATCATTCAGGATGACACTATGATATTCTCATTCAGGTTAATAAAATGTTTTTGTATTCCTGGTAATAATTACTATTTCTATTGTATTATGGGTCTAAAAAGGATTTGATTGGTAACAGACTTAGATACATATTATCCCTTTTCATCCTTCTGCTGCAGGAATTGTCTTTGAGATGCTTTCAGTGAATCTAGAGAAGATGAGTTCGCATACAAAGTGTGTTATAAAATTACAAAAAAGCAGTTATTTTATCCACCTGTAGAATATTCCTTAAAATACTAAATAGGTAAAAATAATAGCTGTATAGTAGCTAGTCCTAATAAAGTCTCTATTTTTATCATGTCAAAATGAATAAAAATTCTTATGGAATGGAATGAAATTGTCACCACAATAAAGATTCAATTTTCACAATCTGCCTATCTGTAAAACACACCATCTAACTCTTGTGTCTGGATAGCTTCTAAGAAGGAAGAGCCACAGAATGCCTCCAAAAGATGCGATTTATATTCTTGTGCTAGTTCAACTGTCAAACCATAGTACTTTTACCCAGAGCATTTCCAAGACAAAAACTGACATTATCATTTTCTAAGATACAATATTTAATCACCTTAGGCATTTTTATTATATGATGACATGGGATTATGAAATTTGGGTATTATGAGAATGCTAGATGGGTTTCCTGGATTACTAATAGAATGTTATCTAGATTGGGGATTGAGAACCAATGTCTATTTAAAAAGTCATGATAGTAGAATTAACAAAAAATAAGGAAAATAAGGTAGTATCTAAACACAAATTAATTTGACTAGATTTATTATTATTGCTGTTGTTATTGTTATTATTATTTTCTTTGTAGTCTTTTGGGGAAGTGCTTGAATAAGACCAGGAATCTGCAACTATCAATCAAGGAAAGGTGGCTAAATATAGTCATTCCAAAGTTGAGGTATGAGAAATCATTCTTCTTCCTCTAAAGTTAGACTGTGTAGCTCAGTACGTGCTGTTTAGTTTTCTCGATCTAGGTTATTATGGGTATATTTAATATTTGTGCAACTCTGCTTCATTTAAATTCAATTCACTTGTAAGTCAAAACATCATCCTGTGATGTCATTGGTCCTCTTCAAAAACAAAAGACAGACAGTAACAATAACAATAATCAGATGGCATGTTGGGAAAATGGAGATGAAATGTTGAGTTAGGGATCTACCAGTAGACGTTCCTTTTTTGATGTAACAAAGTGTCTGAGAAGGAATCATATGAAATCTGAAATATGATATGGGCTCTGGAAAAGTATGAAAATAAGAGATTACCATCTATCGTTAATCATTATTTCAACATGAACTCTTCCTCCTGAACTTGATTGGGAATAAACATAAATCAAGTAATCAATGAACAAATCTTTCTCTGTTAAATTACACTCTTAGACTATGGATTTAAATAAGTTCAGTTTTGATGCCCATCTAATTTTAATAGGAACTACTCCAAATAACTTATAAAACAAAAGTGATCAATTTGGCCAATGTCTGTAGCATGGATAAAATGGGACAAAATTCACTTTTTTCCTCTTTCTCTATACGTGGATGTGGGGTGTGCAGGAGATACAGTACTGAGCTTGGAAGTGAAAGTCTTGAGTCTAGCTTCAGATTCTTAATAATTGTGTGACTCTGGCCAAGTCATTTACTCTCTCTCTCAGCTTCAGTTTCCTCATCTATAAAATAGGGATAATAATAGCACCCACCCTCCCAGGGTTGTTGTAAGGATAAGATGAGATAATAAAAATAACATGCTTACAAACTAGGCAGTTAATAAACACCTGCTTCCCTCCTTCCAAGTCCTTTCATTGATGGAGAGCAACAGGAATTAGTAGAAGCTAGCCTCTGGAAAATAGATAATAGCTTCTGTATCCTATGGATATCATATATGAAAAAGATATTAAAGGACCAGTTGTCTTGAGCACTATTTTGTGCTCTGTCAGAATTACCTAATTTTGGCTACTCCATTCGTATTCATGTCTTGGACTCCATGTCCTCTTTTCATGTATATTGGATGGGTGAGATGTATAGCTCATTCAAGGATGATTAGCATTTCTGCTGTAAGGACTTGCCAAGCTCTTTTCAGGGCTGCTCATCTACCTTTGGTGTTCATCTAACACTCAACTCTCATCTGTGGCTCTGAGAAACTGCAGCATTCACAGCAACCATACCAAGGTAAAACCTCTCAACATATGGGTTAACCCCAAGTTGAGGGTGACAGGGCTCAAACCTGTTTGTGGATTAGGAAGTTGCCTTTACCCCAAGCTTGTGAAGACTTCCTTCTAGCAGAATGGGTGGATGAGAAAAGTTTATTTTAAACATTATGAATGCAGCAGAAGCATGCATTGTGAGGTGATTAGAGGTTGGTCAGACATCAAAGATGCTAAATTCATCCACTGCATTTCAGGGCATCACTTAGCCATCTAACACTCATCCTGCCACTGGTTTTCAGTGATTCTGAAAGAGAGTGTGAAGTTAACGACTTAGTGCAACTCTGCTTCATTTAAATCCAATTCACTTGCAAGTCAAAACATCATCCTGTGATATCATTGGTCCTCTTCCAAAGCAAAGGACAAACAGTAACAATAACAATAATCAGGTGGCATGTTGGGAAAATGGAGATGAGATGTTGAGTCAGAGGTCTACCAGTAGACCTTCTTTTTTTGATGTAACATAAAATGTTTGAAAAGGAATAATATGAAATTCTGAAAAGACAGGTGGAACCAAGATTATAGAGTGCTTTAAAGACCAAAGTAAGAAATCTATATTTTATCCTAGGAGAATAGTAATCCCATATAGAGATTTTTTGAAAAGGGATAGAATATAGAAATAAAAAAGGTGGTAGCTACATTGAAAAGGGATTGGAGAGAAGGGGAGAATAAAAATAGGGAGATCAATGAGGAGATCAGACAAAAGGTCAAAGGGCCCATTATAAACTAAAGCAATGAATGTGTTACAGGAAAGAAAAAGACAAAAATGAGGTAGAACATGGATAGAATAAATAAAATTTTGTAACTGGATAAGGAATGATAATACAAATGTGAGGAAAGAGTCAAGATTGATATTAATATTATTGTGTGGGATAGTATTGACCACAAAAACAATCAGAGACTCTGAGAGTAAGAAAAAGCAAAAAAGGAGTTATTATGATTTCCCAAGAAAAGACACCTCCCATTTGACAAGGTATTTGTCAGTAAAATAGTGCAAAGTAAAAATTGCAAAACACAAGATTAAAAAGTTTTCCCTCCATCCCAGCCTTTTCTCCCATTGTTTGGGAGAGTCTAGGCTTACATTCTAATGCAGAAATCTAAAAGCAGTACTTAAATGCTAATTAAGAGTTGGTGGGAAACTGGAGGGGTACTAAAAATACCTGGGTTACAATGTTATGTTACAGTTTCTTTTTATTGTTCTGTCTCAGCTTTCCCAAAATTGTCCTGCCTCAATTTCCCTAAATGGTCCTGCCTTAGTTCCTTGTATTGTTCTGCCTCAACCCCCCCCAACCCCCCTCCCCTGGGTTGCAATCCCCTTTCCTGTATTAGGACTGAGATAATTAGGGCTGTGGAGATCTGGCCACTCTAGCCTTCCAAAAGAGTCATAAACTGTAAATGTATAATCTCATATAAGGGGGAGTTCAGATGTCTGATTCCTGAGTCCTCCTAACTTATCAAGAATTTATGGTCCTCACCCCCAACTCTATCAGAACTGGATCAATGGTCCATTCATGGAAATTCCAGCATTTACCAGTGTTTAGATCCCACCCCTTGCCTTTGTCTTCCCTGACTTCTGGAGCCATGTGATTTCATTGAAATCTCACATTTGATGCTGATATTGAATGCTTTAAGACATCAGTCCTAGGACCAAAATGGATCCTTTGGTCCCAGAAAATCTCTCACTCTCAGAAATCCAAATAAAATGTTAAAAACTCCCTAATCTCTATCTTGCCTCAGTTTCTCTGGCATTACAACAATGTATTTCAGAAGAAGCCCAGTTTCTATGAGTATAAGAGATTGGAGAGAGTGTGAGAGAATGATAGTGACTATAAAAGAAGCTTTTTAATAACCAATTGGAATGTCAAGAAATTGTGATAGATGATAAAACAGAGGAGTATAGGGAGTGAGGAGGGGTAGTTAGGGATGAAGTGGGAAAGAGAAAAACACTTTGAATAGCTAGTGACCCTCTAGAGAATAGAATGAGAAGATAAAAGCCTGTTAGCACAAAAAAATGAGGAAATCAATTCATTGATAGGATGTTTGGTCTTTGGGATCTTGTGATAATGAGGGAGTGCTGGATTCTATCTTCTCAAATATCAGGAAAAAAGGCCACACCAAAGCAAAGCAAAGAAAAAAAATGAAAAGATACTAAGCAAGTCTTCATAGGACTGACAATGTATACTCTGTTCAATTTCTTTGCCTCCTTCCAAGATGACTGACAACTATTGAAAGATGATACACAGTATTTGGAAAAACTGCTTGATTTCACCCTAATTTTAGATGAGATTTTAGCTATGGGAAATTGTAGGTGTCTACTTGTCTAAGCTTATGTTGGCTAGAAAGAAATGATGCGTTATTGTTTATGCCATGTCTGTTGAATCAATGCTTCCACTCATGGAAATGAGTTCACAATCAAGGAGGCTTCCATATATATAGGCTCTGGAGACTAAATGATAAAAAAGCCACAGGTTCATGACGTACAATGAGTAGATATTTCCTTCATGAATGGTAAAATGTATACTCAAAAAGAGTCTGCAAAGTCTAAGAGGAATTGGTCTGGAGACCTATTCTCTTGCATTTAGTGAGGAATAAGAAAGAAAGAGGCACTAGATTGGGAACTTGGTTTTAGCAACACCCCCCCTACTCCTTGAACTTCTAGTAGATGATTATGTACAGGAATACCTCATTTTATTTTGTTTTGCTTTATCTTGTTTCTAGGATATTGCATTTTTTTTTTTTTTGCTTTTACAAATTGAAGGTTTGTGGCAATCCAATGTCAAGCAAGCCTATCTGTACCATTTTCCCCAACAGCATGAGCTAACATCTTGTCTCTGTGTTACATTTTGGAAATTATTGCAATGTTTCAAAATTTTTCATCATTGTTATATCTCTTATGGTGATCTGTGGTCAGTGATCTTTCATGTTACTACTATTGTAATTGTCTTGGGGCACTACTAACTGCATCTCTATAAGATGGTGAACTTAATAAATGTTGTGTATGTTCTGACTGCTACACTGACTGCTGTTTCTCATCTCTCTCCCTTTCCTAAGGCCTCTATATTCTTTGAGATGTATCAGATTTGGAATTAGTCCAGTTAATAACCCTATAAAAGCCTCTTAACTATTCAAATGAAAGGACTAGTTGAAAGTCTCACTCTTTAAATCAAAAGGTAGAAACAATTAAGCTTAGTGAGGAAGGCATCAATCAGAAAACATCAGCATCAAAATAAGACTCTCCACCAGCAAAAGGATTGCCACTCACAGAAGACTCAAAGGATGATAAGAATATGTGTATATATATATATATATATATATATATATATATATATGTTATAAAGCATTTTTAATTAAGATATATTCATCCTTTTTTAGTCATAATATTATTGTACAGTATAGTATAAACAACTTTTATATGCACTGAACAACCAAAATTTTGTATGATTCTCTTTACTGCAATATTTACTTTATTGTGGTGATCTGGAACTGAATTCACAATATCTCAGGCATGTCTGTACTGGAGAGTAATAAGAGTTTTAGGTTTTATTGTGATGACACAGAGCAGAGTAGTTGGGGTCTCTATGTATAATAGTACATTTGTGGTAGTATCTTTCAGATGATGTAGGGCTCCAATTATAATAACAGCTACAATAACCAGCATCTCTATAGTATTTTAAAGTTTACAAAACATTTTGCACATATAATGTCATTTGATCCTTGTAATACCCTGAGCTGTAGTTGCTATTATTAAACTCAATTTACAGATGAGGAAGCAGGCTGAAAGAAGTTAAGTGATTTGTCCTGGTGGAACAATTAGCCAGTGTCCTTGACAGATTTGAAAAACCTGTCTTTAGGTTTAGGGCTCTATCCACTCTACTATTTTCTAACTTCTGAAAAGAGTTGTAAAGGGCAGGAAATCTGGAGAAATATACTTAAGGCTCAGTATGATTGATTTAATCCTACAAGGTGTTAACTCAGTGGAATTGATAATACAAGGGTTATCTAGTTTATATATACTTAGTACATAGCATGGTGATGTAATAGTTTTACAATTGATGTAATTATAATAGAGTTTTTAAACTGAGGACAAAGTCAGCCACAGAGATTCCATCTTTGATCAGCATCGTGGTGGTTCTCTTGCCTCCTGCATTCTTCCACTCAACCCAAGACCCATTCTGGAGGGCCTCCAGAAAGCTAGCCGGGCCCCAGGTGAAGGAGATAGACAGCGAAGGAGATAATAAAGACTGGACTTTATCCCTGACTATTCTCTGGTAATTATTCTGCTGAAACTAAGGTTGGTCCTAAGACCTCCAGAAAACTAACCAGAACATTACAAAGAGCCATGGTTGGAGCAATCGCATTCAGTCACTTAAATTTCTTACTCTTGCTCCAGGCTTCCATTGTCATGTGCATGTCACTCAAGAAAAAAGTTTATTTCCTATTTCTGGATAATAGAAATCAAACACCTTATGGTACCCCCAAATCTTCGGGTAGCCTCCAAAGATATCTACTAATTCAAGATATTCTGAGGGAATTAATCCCCTAAAACTTTGTATTAATAAATTTGTATTTTTGGGGTGCAGTTGATGATCAGTTCAATTATATATCCTCCATATAGTGCCTTTAAATTCCTTGTCCTTTTGTCTTGTTACATACTTTACCAAACTCCAAATCCAGTTTGCCTCTATCATCTGCCAGTTGTATGCTGTTCCAAATCATGAATTTGTCTACCTTGAATAGTCAGTTGGAGGATAAAAGTAATTACAGATTCTGAGAGGCAGTGTTACTTTTTGACTTTCAATTTCTAGCCCAGATAAAATCCTTGGGTATCTTTTGCACGAAAGAGAAGTTGCACTCATATTTTCTTTGCTTAAAGTCTATTCAACTTAAAGTTAAAATTTTTTTTGCATCTTCTTTTAAAAAAGGAGAAAAATTCTTGCCCTAGAAGCTGGCAAAGCTTCCTTAGTTTTGTTCCCACAAAGCCTCAGCTATCATAGAGCTTTACATCTTCCTACCAAGAGATTCTCAGCCCCAAGCACCCAGCACTTTCAAACAAAATGCTGTTATCTCAACGGGCCAGTATCTTTAGACTTAGTCTTCTCTTTGTAGATCCCTTCCAATTCCAGGGCTTGAAGCCTCAAATCAGAGATCTCACCTTAGCTTACAGTAATTGTTCCATAAACTTTCTATTTTAGTTCTCTGAAGTATAAATCAGGTAATGGTTATTTTCTAAAAATTACCCAAAATCTCTCAGGCTTTTGGTTCTTCAGTTTTAAAATTCTAAGTTTCTTCATTATCCCAGATAGAAAATGAGTATAAGGGGGGAGTGGTAGGGATGGGAGTGAAGGAATGAGACAGAGAGCCACTAAGAGACAAATCCAAGCCTAGGGCCAAACTCATCATCTCTGGAATTACTGGCCCATTCCTTGTGCAAATGCACTCAGAAACAATGGGATTTTGTTATAAATTCTTCACACAAAAATGAACTATGTCTATTTTTTCCACAATCTTTCATGTTGATAAATCAAGAAATGCATATCAGATATATTTTCTATTCTTAAACAAAATAAATCTAGTGTGACTCTTCACAGGGAAAAACAAACACAATTCTAATTAAAAACTATTCTCAGGTTGGGGTATGCAGCATCTTAATGGTGGACTAGCACCTCTGCAATGAGGGCTTGCCCGGTCTTTTTCAAGGTTGCTCACCCATCTTTGGTGTTCACCTGACTCATCCAACTCTCACCCGTAGCTCCAAGAAGCTGCAACATGTGCAGCAGCTACACCCCAGTAATTTCCCAGAAGCCTGGTGTCAACAGGACTGAAATTAGCCTCTAACCTGTGGGTGGCTGAAGCTATGGAAAGCAGGCTGGAAACAGAAGAATAGGAATGCACATATAAGTTTAATGTGAGGAAAATGAAACCTTCAGGCTGGAGCCCCTTCCCACCCCCTCCTAAGAAGGGTTTAATGCTGGTTCTGGGTCCACTTATGTACATGAAAGAGGTTGATCCACGGTATAGTCATTCTTAGACCTTGAGATTACTTTCATGTTGTTTCAATATTTCTTGCATTTCTTGAGACAATTAAGATGTTCTCCAGTCCCAAGGAACAACTATTGTCTCAAGTTTTGGGAGATGCTTGTCATATTTCAGTAACAGAACCTGCTTGTGTGACCAGAATGGGAGTGAAACACTTGCAGTATTATGAACATGTGGAAATAAAGGGAGCTAAATCCCTCAGTGAACCCCTGGTACTGAATTTAGCAATATATTTTGGCAGATGGTGATATCCAGAGCACAAAAGATTGTTGTTATACAAGCCCAGGGCACAACCTGCTTATTGGACTTTAGCTCTGAAAAACAGGGTATCTCCAAAATATTTTGACATAGGCTAAACCAGGTTGAGGATAACTGACAGGCTTTAAAATCCTCAATGAGTTAAGGAGATGTCTACCCTAAGCATATAAAGACTCCTTCTCCCTACATCTCCACCCACCCTCCAGCAATGGGTGAATGAGAACAAGCTATGAAGGTGACATGCAGGCACTGTGGAAGTGCCAAAAGCTTGGTCAGGTTCTCCACCACATCTAGGGTCATCACCAATCATCTTGACTTTTGTCTTGCCACTGGAGTTAGATGACTAGGGGAACAAGTAAAGTTGACAACTTTGTGCAACTCTGCCTCAAAACCAATTCATCCTCAAGTCAACATATTCTCTGATGTCATTGATCCTTCAAAAATAAAAAGAAAAGAAATCCAGAATATATTCATTCTTTGCATTTTTGCATTTAGAAGGAATTTAATAAATGCTTGTTGATTTGTTTCCCAGATTGACAATTTAAGGCACATTCTTAACAATTCATTGCACACACCTATAGGGTTCTTAAAATCATAGAGGACATGGAAATGAATTATATTTTATGACCAAAGAACTGACATGTGTTCCTTACCTTAGTTTGATTTGAATTTATAGCTTCTTTAAAACTTATCAAATAATTGATATGGATTCCTAAAATCTGTCTGTGAATTATCCTATGATTCTTTGAGAATAAACAAGCAGATCTAGAAGACTAGATCTCAGTTCCAAAGTGTTCCATTTGGGTAATCTCTAGTTCCAGAGTTGCCTCTGGGGAGACTTGTTCTTTGGTCATGTCTGATTCTTCCTGAATCTGTCCAGGATTCAGGATTATTTGATCCCTAAAAACAGAATCAGAAATACAACTCTCTCTTAAGTCAGGTGATAGGGAAAGGATGAGGGTACCATCCCATTGTTTTTATGGTTCAAGTGTTTCTCCTTATCAATGTTTCTAAACACAAGAGCAGTGATATCCATTGAACCCATATTGGTCATCATTTTATCTCACACGTATGTAATACGAAGGTTGATAAAGGTTTTACACCCAAGATTTCATTTTATCCAAACACTAACCTTGTGAAATAAAGGATTGTCATCATCCTAGTTTTACAAATAAGGAAATTGAAGCCCTGAGAAGTTAGGTGATTTGTTTGTACTTGGGTATGAGTGGGAACAAAATGATCATACTAGTTAGTTCTACCCTGGGATTTAAATCAAGATTATCTAGACTCTAACTCTAGAATTCTAACCATTTTGTCAGGTTTCCTAACAACTCTTTAGTGAATATGGAGTCATTATTGGAAGCAATGAAATTGAAATAGAATGACAATGTCTTAGGACATGGCAAAGGATCAAATTCATTCAAATCACAGTTTCCTCCTCTGTAAAATGAGGGGATTGGATGAGATGATCTCTGTCTTCCGTTCCAACTATAACATTTTAGGATTCTATATTTTGTATATAAACAAGGTCATTAATTTAGGCAGCATTGTATATTTTGAAAATATATTTTAACAAGTACTTATTTCAATTTTTCTCACTGTCATATAGCTTGTACAATGTGATTTCACTCTGTATTAGTATTAGTTGTACATTGGAGCAATTTCGTTAGCTGCTCTGGAATCTTTCATGATGAAATGTGGTATAGAAACACAAGACAGATTATTATTACCCATGATTGCTCTGAATGACTGAACATTTCAGCACACATATTTTAATCAGAATACAGACTTCACTAAATGGTTTTGACATCTCTCTACACCCTAGTGCTGCAGGTATGAAAAATTAACAATTCCAATAAATATGGTCAACCTATTGTATGGGTCAGTTACAAATGTAATGAATATATCAAAAATATGTTTTGCTGTTAAGATCACTGTTCTCATTTTGTTGTTCACTGTTGCCTGCTGTATTCTATCTTATTTCCTGAAAAAAAAAAACATTTTTTTTCTAACTGTATTAACATGAGTTCTAAATCTGTAAAAAACCAGATATAAATGTAAAATTGTTTTCTGGTAGCTAATTTTTATACATATACATATATATTTGCATCATTTGAAATAATAAACTAAAACAAATAACATATAATGATATTTCAATTTTCAATCTAATTTAAGGATCTATAATTCACTATGAATTTTATATATATATCATTCTGTTGAATACTTTTCATTTCTCAGCTATAATTATCTAAAAGTCTTAAATGGCCAGATGAAGTAACAAATTTCATCTGATTTAGAAAGTATGACGATTTTTGTTTTTATTCCATTCTTTTCCTGTCATATCATTCAAAATTACCAATAGAAATGAGAAAGTATCACATCTTTCAAGATTTCAAATTGGAAGTAAAGTTTTTTAAAAAATTCTGATGTTATATAATTTTTTTCTTTTACTATTTTAAAAAGTTTGGATGTTTATTATTTTTTAAATTTTATGAATTGTTTTGTTTTATTGATATTTTTATATCGTAATAATTCTCATTATATCTTCTTTCACATTGAATCTTCCATTGTAACAAAGGAAAATAGTTAAGGAAAATGGATCAACAGAAAGAACATACCTGAAAGCCTCTAAGATATTATGCTCTCAGGTGATAATAGTTTTCTATCAAGAAAGAAAGAGGTATTTCATTACCTCTTCTTCAGGAGCAAGATTGGTCACTGCATTTATCTGAGCTTGCTTGGTTTTTAGCATTTTTTCCCCACATTATTGTAATCTCTGTCTCCCTCTGTCTCTGTTTCTCTGTTTTTGTCTGTCTTTCTCTTTGTGCTCTCTCTCTACCTTTGGGTGTGCATGTATATTATTTTGCAACACTGCACTCAAATCTTCAATAGTCACCTGAATTCCTTGTGTAAGTTATTTCTAATAATATAATATTCCATTGCGTTCCTATATCACAATTAATCCAGTTATTTTCTAACCGATGTTCATCCATTCTGTTTCCAGTTTTTCTGATACTACAAAATTGTTGCTATAAATATTTTGACATTCACAGAAACTTTATTTTAATATTTGATTCGTTGGGATATGGGCCAGTAAATAATACAATCATCAGATCAAAGGCTAGGAACAGTTTATATTCATATAAACAATTTAGTTGGAATGATAAAATAATTCCAAATAATTTTTTAGAACAGGAGAACCAATTGACAGTTCCACTAACACAATATTAGTGTGTTTGTTTTGTGGTAATTGACAGAATTTAGATGATTTGAGGAAAAATAATGAGTTTTGATTTTTTAATATAATAAGTTTAAGATGTCTGCCAGACATTCAGTTTTAGATATCCAAAAGGCAGTTGGAGATGTGAAACCAAATACTGGATAAAGAGATCTGACAATGATCTGCGTAGAAATAATCATGGAATAAACAGTTTTTCAAAGAAGAAATGAAAAATACCAGCCATTATAGAAAAATTGCATGAAATCATTAGGGACAAATATAATTTAGAGTAATTCATCCCCCAAAAATTGGCAAAGAGAATAAACAAGTAAAAAATAAGTAAATTCTAGGGATTACTAGAAATTTTCATTTTTCAAAATCCATTTGACTATTCAGATGAGAAGTTTTCAGCTAATCTTTATTTGGTGGTGATTCATCTGCAGTGTAAAGACATACTAAAAGGCAAATATCAAGAAGAATATAATATAATTCTATTAATACTTTCCAAATGTTGAATATATGCAATTGAAATATGTATGTGTAAAGATCATATATACACATATACATATTTGTGTATATATCTATGTGTGTATGCATGCATGCATATATGTGTGCACACACATGCAAGCATGCTGTTTGGTCTTTTGATTAGGAATGCAGGAAAGTTCTTTTTTTATTATTGGTTTATTTTTTCCTCCTTCCCCTCTGCCTCAAAAGAATTGTACTGAGTTTTTCTATGTAAGTTTTTTCTTGACTGCAAGCCTTTACCTCCTGTAATATTGTATCCCTAATTCTCTGTTTCCTTATAATTGTGGATATTAAATTGTAGGTGATTCTGACTGTGGCTTCTTGGTATTTCAATATTTTCTTCTTGATGTTTGCAGTATTTTCTTTAACCCCAAAGCAATGGATTTTGACTATGATATTACTTGGAGTTTGCATTTTGGGGCTAATTTTAGGAGGTAACCAGTGAATTCATTTTATTTCCACTTTACTTTCTTAATTTAAGAAATCTGGGCTGTTTTCTTTTGAAGATTTCTTGAAACAAGATGCCTAACATCTTGTTTTTTCAGTCATGGTGTTGTGATAGTCTGATAATTATTAATTTTATTTTTCTTAAAACGTTTCTCAAGCAACTTGTTTTGCTGTGACATACTTTATATTTTCTTTGACTTTTTGTTTTTGTTTTGATTTCTTGTTGCTTCAAGAAGTCATTGACTTTTATTTGTTCCATTAGAATTTTCAAAGAGTTTGTTGCTCGGGCAATGTTTGTACCTCTTACATTAAGTTCTTAACTCCCTTTCCAATTCTTTGAAAATTCTCATTTCTTTTCCAATTTTCTTTTCAAGAATCTTATTTCAATAATAAAACACGTTAATTAAAAAAAAAAAACCCTACACTCTTGTTTCATCTTTTCTAGAAATTCTGGTTGAGTTTTTGCCTACCCTGTGTTTTCTCTGAGGTAAGTATCATAATATTTTTTATTTTATATTTTTTGGAGGGGGCATCATTTTCTTCTGGGTTTGTGCCTTAAGTAACTCTGTATTATCATAGCTCATTGTGGTATAATTCCTTTTTTGTTTGCCCATTTTTCAGTTACTTTTTGACTTTTGACCTAATGTTAGAAATGAGTTCTTCCTATACTTCTAAAGGGAAGATCTGAGTTGGTTTTGCTTCTATTTTATTTAGTATTGTGTTATTCCAGGATCTCAGAGATATGCTGGAGGTTTGCAAATTTCACCCCTATCAAGCTACAACCGTTCTGAGCTCTACAAGCTCCCGACCTGGGTTTGTGTCTATTATAGGAGTAGACTTCGGATAGCCACTCTTCCTATCAATTAAAAAAGTTTTCAATGGCCAATTGTATGCTCCTTTTTTCATATGGGTTTTCTGTCTTGGTTATTACTCTGCAGACTGAACTAGCTGGTGGAAGTGAAACTTTGATCTATATTTGGGTTCTAGGTCCTACTACTGCGTTGATGAGGGCTGGCTTCTGAACTTCCCCCTTTCTTATTAAGTTGTTCATAGTCTTCCTACCTAGGAAAAGCAACACCACACACTGGGACCTTTTTTACTCAGCCTGAACCTGTGATCTAGGATTGGATACTGGTCAATAAAGCTGTCAGTTGGCACCTACCCTTCCCGTAGTGCCTCCCTACAGGAGTCTAGAACTTTCTTTGTGTTATAATGGTACTCTCCCTGGCAACTGAAATACTACAGGTAAGCATATGCTCTTGCCCTGACTGTTCCTAGTGCCTTCTTGTAAAAATGTTCTCTCTGTCTCTCCCTTTCCTTTCCCTCACCTTCTCCCTCTCCCTTCCTCTCTCCTTCTTCCTCCTCCTTTCCCTCACCCTCTCCCTTCCTCTCTCCTTCCTCCTCCTCTCCCTCTCCTTCCCCTTCTCCTTCTCTCTCTCCCTCTCCCTCTCCTTCCCCCTTCCTCTCTTTCTATTCTTCCCCTCCCCCTTCCTTTACCTCTTCCCCTACTCCCCTCTCTTTCCCCAGGGTCACACAGCAACTAAGTGTTAAGTGTCTGAAACCAGATTTGGACACAGTTCTACTATACCATCTAAATGTCCCTGAAAAGACATTTTCAAAGTTGAAGCACATGAAATGTCATTACTGAGCAATATTAATAGATGAATATCTGCAAACCATCTTATAATAAAGAATTTTGAATCCTAATTAGGTGAAATAATATCCTCCCCCAAAGAATCTCACTCTTCTTATTTATAGATTTGTAATTCAAAAAACTATATCCAACTGTTATTAATATATTTTAAATTTTGTGAATAAAAATTTGTGGCTATTTAGGTTTTTTTTCTTTCTCATGAAAGTACCTATAAAATATCTTCAGTTATTCATCTTGATCTACAAAACCTAAAATATTGATTACCTGGCCCTTTATTGAAAAAGTTTGTCAATCCCTGGTCTATGGTAATATGCTCTTAATTGCATTTATACTTCTGGTATGCCAAGAGCTTGACTCAAGATGGCAAGGAAATTTCCTTGCACAGACAAGAAAAACATAGCTATATTTTGCAAAACCATTCTCTATGATATGAGTAAAGAAGGGAAACTCCATGAGTGGAGTCTTTTGGAAGGTTTGTAACCATTCATCCCCAGTCCCTGTTATTGGAGGAATAACTAAGTTTAGAAAAAATTACATTAAAAATATGACTGTCCCTCACCCATTTGAATAATCACTGTTCCACTAGGAAACAGCTTCTACAGTTTTGTAATCCAAATTACATTTGTAATTAGTGTAATAATCGAAAATTTCTTAAACTGTGGATCATGACCCTATATACATATAACCAAATATGGGGGGGGGTCATGAAATAAATTTATATACCTATATACCCAGGGTTATGTAAAAACTTCTCAGGTAAAAATGGGTCACAAGTGGAAAAAGATTAAGAACCCCTGCTATATAGTCCTCATTTCCTTGACACTTGCAACAGCTAAAGGCTCTGAAAAGAAAATGCTTGCCACCTGTTGGAATCTTTACAAATTGTTAAGTCATTAGAGTTGATAGAGACAATAATTATCTAATTTAGCATGGTTCAGTATGATTAATCTGATCCTATGAGGAGATGTTATGGGCCAGAACTTGAAACAATGTACTAAGTACAACTGATAGAAACAATGCTTATGTTCACACCTTTAGAGAGCACTTATAAACAAGAAGTATGTAAGTACTCATTGGAGTTCACACGTTTGGGAGATTTCAGGGTTTAGTATGAGATATCCAAATTCACAGCTTCCTTGAAGCTCTTAGGGCCAGAGAGCACTTTGGGAGAGAACCTATAATCCCACTCTCAGAGAAGGAACATAAATAGAGCTTCAGGGAGCCAGTCAAGAGAGTTATTTTGAATATTGCGAGTGGTTGGAGAGGAGCACTCTGGGAGGAAGCCCACAAGCCCTCTCTCCGAGGCAAGAGAGATTCATTGCATCTTCCACCTTAGTGCTGGCTGGAGGCTGAAGAAAGCAGAGGCAGAAGCAAAGGACAAAGCTGCAAGAGCTCTTGGAACCAAGCAAAGAGATAGGTCATCAAGAAAACTAATTGGGCTATTTTGGTGGAAGCAATAAAAGATTTGAATTTTTATCACCTGGCTGCGTTTGGGTGATTATTTACTTTTAACTGAAACTAAGGCTACCTCCAGAAAACCTCTCCAAGAAACCTGCTCTCAGAGACAACCATTTTCATTATTATTTTAAAGAAGAAAAACACCACAGCCACCAAAGTCAATGGCCTTATAAAATGGACCAACATCAGAAACAGATATAGTTTTATCAATTGAAATTGTACCTAAAGGAGATACATTACCATCTACCTTACTGATGCATATTAAGAATTATTGTGAACTGACATTTGTTCTGAAATTAAATCCTGTATGCGCAATGTCCACTTATAAGAATAGAATCTCTTTAAAAGTGGGGATTATCTTACTTTTAAAACATACATATCCAGAATTTATCACAGGGTTTGGCACAAAGTAATTATTTAACAAATTCATTTCATTCATTCATTTATCTTTGTGCTAGATTTTTCCATCTCTGAGAGGACATGATGTGGTTTCTTCTTTGAGAGATAAAAATCTCTCAAAGACTGACTCGAGACATTAATGAAGTAATCATGTAACCTCTCTGGGCCTCAGTTTTCTTATTTGTGAGAGATAATTAATAGCTCTTCCCTCAAAGTGTTGTTGTGAGGATCAAATGAGATAGCCTAGGTAAAATGTTGTGCAAAATTTAAAGTTCTATTATAAATACTATAATAACCATTATTTTTTTACATAATCCTTGTCTATTCTTTCTTTTGCCACTTATTCTCTTTTAAAATATTAATAGCCTATAAATGAGATAATTGATTTCATAACTTATTCTGTTATTAATAAATATGATTACTTATTTTTGTTTCTGTTGGGGGTTGATTTCTTAAATGCCTTTCTTTCATTGAAGGTCCAACTTTTAAAATTGATTACTAGGTTCATTTTTGCAAGGTATGGTATCTTGAATTATATTTTGAACTTTAGATTTTTATATCATGTTCCATTCTTTTCAATTTTTTATCATTGTGGAGTAATTGAGGATTATTTCAAATAATCTTTCAATGCTAAGCATCTTTCTTGTATATGCATTCAAAATGTGCTCTTTGTTACTAAAATGTGAAATGTAACAATAGACCTGGGACTTTTAAGCGTAAGGTTTTTCTATGATAGCAATCTGTTGATTAGAATCAGTTTCAAATATGATATTTTTAAAAATTTTGGGCAATTATAATATATTTTTCTTTCAATGTGGCATTTGGGCTCTTTTTTTTTAAATCACATAATGCTAGGAGATATCTGATTCTTAGATTATCTCTGTGTATTCTATATTTAAGATCAATTGCTTTGGTTTGAATAGAATCCATATGTTCTTTTAAAGTTGCTGCCTTTTGCCTATGTTCTAAATATTTCATTCTCTCAGAGCCTCTACTTCTTTGGATAAATTCACTATTGTGTTTTCTACCTTTTTTTCTTCTTTGTTTTTTTCTCCTCTTTAAGTCTCCATTTAGAGCTCTTATTTTTTTTTACCTAATTTAATTCATAATATAGTCTTTTAAGTTTTATTTCCCTTTGGAACCACTTTGCAGGTTTTTGCTATTGTTCCATGATCTCTGAAATGTATGCAGAATTCTCCTATTCACTGGGGATTTTATCCATTTTCCTTCATAATATGATATTTGTTCATATTTTTTTGGCTTCTTAGAATTTTTGTTATTTTCCCCATTTTTGTTTGTCTCTATTGGTTTATATAAATGTGAATTATAAGTATACTCAGACTTTCTCTCTTGGAGTTTCGATATTTTAGCCTTTCTTTTGTATTCACAGTAGCTTCTATCTGAATTTTCCCCTACTATTTGGTCTTTTCCTTTTCCATTCTTGAGCACAAGCTATCATAAATGCTACTAAATTGGGAATGCTTCAAGTACAAATAGACTTTGTGACGATTTTATTTAATTCAATTCAACATATATTTATTAAGAGCCTACTATGTACCAGACATTTTATTAGATGCTAAGAATAAAAAGATAAAACTAGATAGGTCTTGCCCTCAAAAAAGATTACAGTCTGTTGAACAAGGGAGAGGGAAAAGGGGACAGAAAAATGTATATATAGAAAGTTAAATGCAAAATAATTTCCCTGGGGAAGACATAGGACTAATATGAAATTTGTTAAAAATAGAATAAGGATCCAGAGCTGTGGTGGGAAAGGCTAAATTCAGACTAGATACCTGGGTAGTTTAGATTAGTGTGAAATTAAACATCCAATATGAGCTGGCAGTTAGCAAAAGGAGAGATATTTAACCATAGCAAGAGAAGGATTTTCAAGGAAGAAACCACAGTTGAATCAGCTTTGTGCAGCTGGAATCCATGGTGGTCCACTAGTCTAGAATAGATATGGAGTTGAAGCTCCTTGTAGTCTTTTGTATTCAGGTAACCAAGAGATGATATTAGTGACCTGAACCTTTAGTCCTAAATGAGTTTAATATAGTCGAATGGAAGATATTATTTCTGTCACAACAAACATTTATTAAGTGATTATTGTGGGCCAGGCACTGTGCCAAGAACTTTATAAATATTATACCATTCACAATATCCCAGGGGAAAGAGGGCTTTTATCATCCCCATTTTATAGGTGAGGAAACTAAGGATTTACCCAGGGTCACAATAGCTAGTAAGTTTTCTAAGGCCTGATCAAATCTTCTGACTACAGGCCCAGTGCCACCTAGCTGACAAAAGGGCAGACAGGTAGAATGGAATACTAACAGTAGTGAGAGAGCTGATGTGCATGGCTATAAAGGGGGAATGGAGTAGTCATCAGAGAAAGTAGCTTCACATGGACAATCTTTAATTCAGAATCACAGGAATTCTGTTCAGTCTAGCTATGTTCAGAGACATTCATCAGCAAAGGGTTGGTTGCTCGATTATGAATTCTTTTAAAATTGTAGTCACAGAAACTCATTAAACAATCTAGATTACTTTGTATTTACTTTGTGTATACTTGGTATTGATTTATGGTGTTGTCTAAATCCTCTCCCCACCATCTTATACTTCTAGAGGAAAAGGACTTTACAATAGTTTTGTCTCTTTCTCCTCAGGATGATGTCTGACACACAGTAGGTACTTAATAAATGCTTGTGGAATTGAAGTCAATTGTTTGATGTGATGATGGCATTTCACACTTTGCTGTCAATCAACGGCAAATAATGGCATAACCCTTTGATCATTAGCTCACATCCAATCCTGGATACTACACAAACAAAGTCTGGGTACAGTTAGTCTGTACAGAATACAGCAAGACAATTACCTAAGAGCAGATATATTGACATTTAGAATTAAAGGAACCAAAGCTGCATTTACTGATGAGAATGCAACTAAATATAGAATTAAAATGTTTTCTCTAGTTTTCTAAGAAATGCCTTTGTTTAAAAGATCACTGCTTAAATTATATATTTATACATAATGGTTTGGGTTATTTGTTTTTTGTTTTTAGCTTTTATTAGCAGAAGATTTTGTTTTGCTAAAATCTAGCTTTTTTTTTCTTATTTTCCTTTGAAATACTTTAAAATGTATATATTAACTGCTTAAATGTGGTGAAGTAATTCTCTAGATACTATAATACTAAAAATGAGAATTCCCACTGGTTATTTTATCAGATCTCAAACAATATCTCAAAAGACAGCATAGACTGAATAGCCAAGAAAGAAAGCTAATGCATCCTGGTGGCATGAAAGCCAGGTGGTAAAGGATATATTTTAATGAGGAATTTGAAAAGAAATGTCCTATGATTAATGTAGAACATCCCTAGGAGAGAGGACTCCTAGGCTGCTAGGAATTGGGAATTGTGAAGAGAGTTGGAGGACTAGCAGGAACAAAAATATCTGAAGCTAACTTGTATAAATAGAATAATATTGGAAATTTTAAATTTAAAAAATTGGACTTGTTAAAAAAAAGTATCTGTACCTAAGGACACTAGTAAGAGGAGAGAGGAAACAGAAAGAAAGATAGACACACAGAGAAATCCACAGAAAGACACATAGTGAGAAACACAGAGACAGACAGACACACACACACACAAATCTATCTATCTATATTGGACAAAGAAGGGGGGAGGGAGAGAAAGAGAGAGAGAGAGAGAGAGAGAGAGAGAGAGAGAGAGAGAGAGAGAGAGAGACAGAGACAGAGATAGACAGAGACAGACAGAAATAGATAGAGAGACAGGGTGAGACACAGAGACACACACACATAGAGATAGAGACAGAGACAGAGACACAGAGAGACACACAGAGACAGGCAGAGAGACACAGAGAGAGACACACACACACACACAGAGAGACAGAGACAGACAGAGATAGAGGGAGACAGAGACAGAAACAGAGACAGAGAAATCAAGAAAGTGACAGACACCAAGAAAGACAGACATGCAGCGAGAGCCGAAGACAGAGAAAAAAAGACCTACACAAAGACAGACACCCACACCTCACCCCACACATACAAAAAAAAATTGAAAGACATAAGTATGTTTACAGTGAAAAGGAATTACACATTTTTGGAGCCTCTATTGTATATGTGATGAAGACTCAAGATTTTAAAAAAATTCTCTTCAATGAAATGGTTATAGTAACATTATTGAATGGGGATATTGCTGGTCAAAATTCATTAGAATATGGATAAGGGAAGGGGAAAATCATTTTCATATTTTGTTTTGGAAGCCTCTGTCAATGGATTTTTTTTAAAAAAAAATTATATATATATATATATTTGATTTATATATATATATATAAATCAGAAGTATCTGATTTTAAATCAGATACTTCTTCTGACTTGAATCCCTTTCACTAATATGGGGGAAATTATGGTCCCTTTCTCAGAATAATGTTTTTCATTGCATAAAGTAAAATGCAAATGATTATAAATGATACTAATTATATTGAGATATAGTTATCAAAATAGTTTTAATAAATAACTTCATGGACCTCAGATTAAGAACCTTCTCTTAATTTACAAGAACTCTACATTATACTTCTAGAGGGTCTTTACCTGGGACTCATGGACCCTGAAAGAGAACATGAATAGATTTCAGGGGCTTTAAAATTTAGATAGGAAACACATGATTTCTTTTTTTTTTTTTAATTAACTTCTAATAACAATTCTAATAGCAAAAATTATGAATGTAGACAACAAATCACAGTTATTAGGCAGTATCTATGACTATCACCAATAGAAAACACATTTTCTTATTACATTATAGTAGTTACAGATATCTTGAAATATAGTTTACACTTATCACTACTTTGAAATTACTATAGATATTGGGCATGATCATACTCTTCCTCTCTATAGACTGTTTTTCAATATAGTCATAACATTTATATAGCATTTTAAAGTTTTGTACACAATTTGTTTTTAAACTTACCCTTATAATATCCCTAGAAGTTAGATAATTATATTGTTCCTATTTTATAGATGAGGAAATGAGGACAAAGTGAGGTTAATGACTCACTTATGTTTACATAGCTAGTGAGTGTCTGAGATTGGATTTGAATCAGGTCTTCCTGATTCTGAACTGGCTCTCTACTTCTCCACCTACATCTCCACCTTCATCTAATTGATTTCCTTTGTAACCTTATATTTATTTTGTGCATTTAGAAAATGTCTTGAAAAGGGTATCTATAACTTTGCCCTACTGCCAAGTGGGTCAGTGGGAGAATAAAGGTGGAGGACCTCATTTAGTCCAAAGTCCGCAGAAATGAGAAAACAAGCTCAGAAGGGTAAAACAATTTACCCCACATCACATAAGTAGTAGAGAATAATGAGGAGTGAGGTTATGATTTTCCCCTCCTCCCCCTTGTTTTGGTAAGGTAGTTGGGGTTAAGTGACTTGTCCAGTATCACACAGCTAGAAAGTGTTAAGTGTCTCTGGATAGATTTGAATTCAGGTTCTCTTGATTCCAGGGCTTAATTCTAGTGGTTTATCCACTGCACCAGCAAACTGCCTCTTATGATTTTATAAATACATGGAATTCAGGAATGAGGAGATGCACTCCACCACTGCAGATTTTCATCCACTCTATCATTTATAGCCCTAAAGAGGTCCTTAGAGCCCTAATAGATGAATGAAATTAAGCAGGGTCATAAAAGGCAATGGGCAACTAGGTGGTTCAAGGGATAGAGCACCAGTCTTGGAATTAGGAAGCTCTGAATTCCAAGTCCTATCTTAGACAACATATTGTGTGATTCTGGACAAATCATTTAACCTATGTGTACCTTATTTCCCCATTAATGAGGTATTAAATAAAAGCCACCTACTTTCCAGAAATGTTGTGAGAATCAATGAGATAATAAGTATAGCACTTAGATATAGTACTACTAGTAGTAGTAGTAATATAGGAGTAGTACTAGTAAAGTCATAGCACTAGTAGTATAGTAGTGTAGTTCTAGTACAGTAGTAGTACTAGTGTAGTAGTGTAGTATTAGTATGGTAGCAATACTAGTATAGTAGTAGTAGTACTAGTCTAATAGTAGTTGTGTAGTAGCACTAGTATAATAGTAGTATAGTAGTAGTATAATGGTAATGCTAGTATAGTAATAGTACTTAGTACAGTGCCTGGCAAGTAGCAAATGCAATATAAATGTTAGCTATTATTACATAATCATATAATTGGAACTTCAACCCAGTTCTTCCAGACTTTGATGGTAGTTCTTTATCCATTAACCCATACTGCCCCTACTCAAAAGCAGGTTTAGATTCAGACCCAGGTGTTGAGTTACAAATCCATCTCCATTTTATAATTGGTTCCATAGTCTCTTCTCATAAACAAATCCTGTTATTTGTGATATTTCAGTCCCATTTCATTGTTATTTATTTATTTATTTTTAACATATATTGTTTTACTAATCATGTTGGGAGAGAAAATCAGAACAAAAGGGAAAAACTATGGAGAGGAAAAAAACAAGAAAAAAGAAGTGAACAAATGATGTTTTGATTTACATTCAATCTCCATAGTTCTTTTTCTGGATGCAGATGGCATTTTCTGTGCAAAGTTAATTGAGATTGCTTTGAATCACTGGATCACTGAACCACAGAGAAAAATCAAATCTTTCATAATTGATCATCACAATTCTTGGTTTTATTGTGTATAATGTATTCCTGGTTCTGCTTGTTTTGATCCACAACAGTTTGTGTAAATATTTCCAGGCCTTGATAAAATCAACTTGTTCATCATTTTTTACAGAACAATAAGATTCTATTATCTTCATATACCATAACTTATTTAGCCATTCCCCAATTGATGGTCCTCTATTAATTTTCCAATTCTTTGCTATCATAAAAAGAGCTGCTACAAACATTTTTTGCACATGTGGATTCTTTTCTTTTCTTTATGGTTTTCTTGGGATACAAACCCAGGTGGCACTGCTGAGTCAAAGGATATGCACAGTTTTAAAGTTCTTTGGGCATAGTTCCAGATTGCTCTCCAGAATGACTGGATCATCTCACAACTCCATTAACAATGCCTTAGTGTCCCAGTTTTCCCACACACCCTCCAACATTTATCATTATCTTTCCCTGTCATCTTAGTCAATTTGAGAGATGTGTGGTGATACTTCAGAGTTGTTTTAATTTTCATTTCTCTAATCAATAGTGATTCAGAGCATTTTTCACATGACTATCACTGGTTTTAATTTTGCTATTTGAAAATTATCTGTTCATATCTTTTGACCTTTTATCAAATGGGTAATGACATATTTTTATTTTTTTTTATTTTATATTTTAATAGCCTTTTATTTACAGGTCATATGCATGGGTAACTTTACAGCATTAACAATTGCCAAACCTCTTGTTTCAATTTTTCACCTCTTACCCACCACCCCCTCCCCCAGATGGCAGGATGACCAGTACATGTTAAATATATTAAAATATAAATTAGATGCACGATAAGTATACATGACCAAACCGTTATTTTGCTGTACAAAAAGAATTGGACTCTGAAATATTGTACAATTAGCCTGTGAAGGAAATCCAAAATGCAGGTGGGCATAAATATAGGGATTGGGAATTCAATGTAATTGTTTGTAATCATCTCCCAGAATTCTTTCACTGGGCATAGCTGGTTCAGTTCATTACTGCTCCATTGGAACTGATTTGGTTCATCTCATTGCTGAGGATGGCCAGATCCATCAGAATTGGTCATCATATAGTATTGTTGTTGAAGTATATAATGATCTCTTGGCCCTGCTCATTTCACTCAGCATCAGTTCGTGTAAGTCTCTCCAGGCCTTTCTGAAATCATCCTATTAGTCATTTCTTACAGAACAATAATATTCCATAATATTCACATACCACAATTTATTCAGCCATTCTCCAGTTGATGGGCATCCACTCAGTTTCCAGTCTCTGGTCACTACAAAGAGGGCTGCCACAAACATTCTTGCACATACAGGTCCCTTTCCCTTCTTTATGATCTCTTTGGGATATAAGCCCAGTAGTAACACTGCTGGATCAAAGAGTATGCACAGTTTGATAACTTTTTGAGCACAGTTCCAAATTGCTCTCCAGAATGGTTGGATGTATTCACAGTTCCACCAACAATATATTAGTGACTTATATTGTTATAAATTTGACACAGTTCTTTATTTTTTAAAAATGAGAGCTTTATCAGAAACACTGGCTGTAAAGATTTTTCCCCCAGCTTTGTACCTCTATTTAATCTTGTTTCTGTTAGTTTCTGTTGCATTTTACAGGGAAATGTGAGCAATAAGATTAAATTATTGAAAGCCTTTCAGTTTCTGGTCCCAATTTCCAGGCCAGGAAAACTCCTAAGAGTAAATTGAGATCTAAATTTTATCCTGTTATCCCTTTAATCCTCCAAAATTCACTTGCAGAGACTAAAGAGTAATGAAGCTTCCTATTCTGTTCTGCCTAGAGACTTTTGTGTAGCCTTGTCTCTTCTTCCTTCCCCTACCTTGAAATGAAATGTTTTTGGTCAATGAAAAGGAGAACCTTTTCAAGAATAGCTTGAAACTCATAGTATATATCTTGGATAAAATTTGAAGCTATGGGGAATTTTGGGGTAGGAGGAGGAAGAAGCTCAATTAACTCTATTAGGGAAAAAATGAGGAATAGGAAGTTCAAATGACACCAACTATTCAATTTAAACTCTGGAGAAGCAAAAACAAAAAATGACACAATCTACTCTCAAGGTGTTTATGTTACTGACTTTAGCTTAGGAGCTCTTTTAAAGTTACTTCCCAGATGAACATTCATGAATATAATTCCTTCTACTAATATGTATACTTTGTTGAACTGGTAGTCTTGAATCCTCCCTCTTGTTCTGCTGTGCACATGATAGTGCTCTCTTTTATTTTGTTTTGTATTTTTTTATTTTTCTGATTCTGTCTTTTTAAATAAAATAACTTTTTAAAAAAGGTTATTGCCCATTCCATTGCAACACTGTATCTACAGCAGCCACATGGCCGTGTCATGTGGTAACATGGATGATCATGATGAAAGAGTATTTTTTTTTAATATTTTCAGCTTGTTGGAAGAAAGACAATAACAAAAACAAAGGCAAGATCCAAGGAAGAGTATGCCCAAATGAGTTCTGATTTTTTTCCCATGGAAGGGATGATCATGTCAATGAGATCATAATATTATTAGTTAAAGAAAAAGGCAATGTGGTAAAATATAAAGCTTCTTAAATTGTGCACAACAACCCAATATGGGATCACATAACTGAATGTGGGAGTTGTCAAAAATTTGGCAACAGTAAAAGGTTTCTATATGAAATGACCAAAAATTAATTCAAAAAGGTAATGAATTCAAAGTGTTTCTTGCAGTGCTTGCTCATGTTGCATTGCATAACTTCACTGTAGCCTTGATTCTGAACAAACAACATGTACCAATGCATGAACATTGTCAGAAACATCTCAGCTCAGATTGGAGTCAGGATCACATAAAAATTCCTCAGGTGAACATGGGTCATGAGTGGAAAAATGTTTAAGAAGCCCTGATATAGTAAATAAAGTCATGGACTTAGATTTGAGCATACCTGTGTTCATAGTTGCTTATAACATTTGCTATCTCTGTAAACCTGGTCAAGTCACTTTACATCTTGGTACTAAGTCATAGACCCATTTAAAATCTGTAGTTCCTGCTGGTGGAGTATGTTTCTACAGCAGGTGTTCTTTAAGCTTTTTTTTTTTTTTACACACATGGAAAAGACAAAGACACAGACACAGAGAGAGACAGAGCCAAAGAAAAGAGAGTCTGTGGTATGGTTTCATTCACTATACTTATATGCTTAGTGCTTAGCATGGTACCTGGCACATAACAAGCATTTAATATTTTTGATTGATTGAAAAATAGAATTTCTTCTTGTTTCCAACAAAAATTCTTGTCATTGAATCTTTTCCCTTTTTCTTTGCACACAGGTGCAAAAGTTAAACAAAGATGCTACAGATAATATATTTTAGCAGCTATTTTTACCATGGTAGAAAAAAAGAGGAAGAGGAAGAGGTGGAAAAGGTCTTTGAAACATATAAGCTACTTAGATATCTTCACGTCTGTTCTAGTCTACCAGGGAGCCCTGTGGTTATGAAATGACCTGCTTTTTTTCCCCCTGGAATGTCCTTGCAGAACAAACTATTCATTTCCCAAACTAGGAGAATGTCACTTCTCTCTGAATAGTTGTTTTGCCAGGTAGTGAGGTCAGTTAATTGGAGGAAACATGTGGAGGTAGAAATAAGCATTTGTCTTTCCAAAAGGAGACACATTTTGCTCACCAAGGTGAATGGAAGACAGAACTCGGGACCTCCTCTTCCTGCTGTTCTTCTTCCTCTTCCAAGAAATACTGTAGGAAAAGGCAAACTTCATGCCTAGAACATTATACTCTAGAATTTGGAAAATCTGAGAATAATTTTCTACTCCATTTATGACTGTATCTACATGGTCAAAGCTAAAAGGAAAACAGGGATTGTAAGTGGGATAATTCAAACCAAAAACAAAGAGGGTTTTCCTCTCCATTAACTTTGTCTACACCATATTCAATGAAGTAAAGATTTGGTAATTATCTAGTAAATTAGATCAATATAGATAAGCAAACTGGATAATTCAAGCCAAAAAAAAAAAAAGCCATTTTCTTGTCCAAACTAATCATGGCTCTTTACCAAATCTGTATTTAATTCTGTGCTGTTTTAAATACAGCTTGAATTATTCAGATTGTTTATCTTCAGAGACTACATTCACTTGATAATTGCCCAGTCCTATATTCCATTTTTCCATTGTACACACAATAATCATGAGCAAGTTGCCTCTTTGTGTCTTTGATGTTGCCTTCTATCTTCCTCCTATTCCTCCTCCTCCTCCTCATTCTTTTCTTTTCCTCCTCTTCTCTTTGACATCTTTCTTTTCCTCCTCTTTTTCTTTCTCCTTTTTCTCCTTTATAGTTTCTCCATTTCCTCCTCCTCCCCTTTTTCCTTTCCCTCTTTCTCTTTTTTAATGATACAAAAAATAGGTTCAATAATTATGCATAAGGGACATGGTGGAAAAAAACAGGAGATTTTGTGTTCCTGGAAAGGAATGGCTATATTGCCAGAATTGCTATAATATCTCCCCTAGCTGATGTTTGTAACTGAGAAGAAATCCATTATTGTTAAACTTATAATGTTTGTGTTAAATGGTTTAACACTATTTAACCTATGTTGGTTGTGGTTCAAATTAGTTTAGCCCCTTTAAAAATCAGGTTATTGAGTCATTCACTGAGACAGCCTGGGAAGAGGTTAATTGGAAACATCTGAGACAATGTGACCTCATGTGTCTCTACTATTAAAGGAAAAAGAGTGCCAGAAGAAAAAAGACATGTTTCAAGCTGCTACAGAAAGAAAGGAGGGGACTGAGCAGAAACTCACTGCTCTGAAAGCCCATGAAGCTGAAGATCAGGGAAGTTCAAAAAATCATGACTCTTAGTAACAGTGAGTAACAAAGTGATGTTAATGTGATATTTAAACACCAGGACTCTGGCTGCTTAATTCAGCAGAAAATAAGCACTGCCCTGTAGGATAATATAGTAAAAAAGCACATGGTACTTGGAGTTAGAAGAACTGAATTTAAGCCCTACCTGGGCCACTTATTAAAAATGTGGCAATGGGTAGGCCAGTGTTCTACTCTGAGACTTAATTTCCTCATTTGTGAAATGGGAAAATTGAACGATATGATCTACAAAATCTTTCTAGCTCTAATGTTCTTTAAGTATGGACTATGATAGAGAAAATCAAGTTATCACCTTCAAGTTGTTCAATAGAAAACAATTAGGCTTTGTGTACCTGAAGTAATCAATGAATAAACACTTATTAAGTACCTATTGTGCTAAAAACTGGGGATAGAAAGAGAGGGGAAAAACAACCTCAGACTTCAAGGAACTTATATAATCTAAATGAGGAGACAACATTTAAATAAATATGTACAAAATAAGCTATATGCAGAATAAACAGAAAATAAGACCTAGAGGCATACAATGTTTCTTTTTCACTCTTACAGAAGGAAGACATTAGTATTAAGATGAGTTAGAGAAAGTTTTCTCTAGAACAAATATTAAACTGTAGGTCTTAACCTATAATGGGACCATATAACTGAATATGGGAGGGGTCACAAAATCACGATTCATTATCAGTAAATGTTTGATTTGCATACATATTTTATATACTCATGTATTCAGGGTTGCATAAAAATTTCTTGGGGAAAAAAGTGGTTGCAAGTAGAAAAAGTTTAAGAAGCTCTGCTATATAAGACAGGATTTTACTTAGAACGTTTTATTTTCAGTTTGCTCTAATGGGTAATATCTGGTTAATCTATTCATGTTTTGTAAATTAATTACCTTCCCCCTTAAACTTATAATAGGACACTTATTAATTCCAGTCCTTATGAGTTTATATACCATGTTCTCTGGAGGCAATATTTATATGGATGTCTAAGAATGTGCAGGTATTGCTTCTAGCCAGCTTGTCATGTGAAGAAGAGGGGGATTTCTAATATCTGCTGAGCAAGAACTGAGAATGTTCACAAAAATAATTTATTGGATGGATAATGTGGTTTTTTCTCCCTTCCTTGATTGCTAGATTAAAAAATTACATTATAAAGTTGCTGGTGAGGTGAGAATTCAAAACATTCTGAATTCAGTCTGCCATGTGGCCCATGGATATGAGGTCTCTGTTCTTTGGCTTTTAAAATTTGATCATTCCTAAGATAAAGAAACATCAGACTAGGGTCAGATGTTACTTTTGAAGGGCTAGGAGAGCAAGCCACCAGAGATCCAAAAGCTGAAATGCATTCCAGATTCTGGAGGCAACCAAGCCTCCCATTGGAATCTAAAGTAAGAAGGTGGCTCAGAATAGAGTATTGAGCCTGGAGTCAGAAAGATCTGAGTTCAAATTAAGCCTTGGACATTTATACTATTTGTGGGACCCTAGGGTCACACCTCTGTTTGCTTGTAAAACCTATCTCCTAGCATTGATGTGAGAATCAAATGGGATAATATTTGCAAACTGCTTCTCACAGAGCCTAACATCTGAGAGATGCCCCAAAATGATTACTCCATTCCATTTCAGATTTTGGAGTGGAAAGTTAAAAAGGTAGGAGAACTGAATAGACAACTTTTTCTAGGATTTTGGCTATGAAATTAAGAAGATATATTGATGATATCTTAAAGAGTTGTGTGAAGGTTTCTTATGAACAACTAATTCAACGAATGAATTCTGCCATTACTAGGGATGGTTGGGAGGAATGGAAGTGGGGAACTAGTCTTGTGGATGAGTGAAATTCATAGAAATAAACCTAACAGGTTTAGAATAGAAATACTTTCTTAGTTCTCAAATGATGCCAAAACCCCATTAAGGCTTTGACCAATGATGCAGAAATGTAGTAACAAATTGATTTGGGGTATTTCAGATAAAATGGATAAAAGTCACTGCTTAACTGTAATGAATTTCCAAACATAAAAAAAAAACAAAAAAAAAACAAGCTGAGTTGAGCCCATAGAATACATTACTGTGGAATCAACTATCCTCTCTGACAGTCTTTTCTCTTTTCAGGACAACACCTGGTCTTTATTCCATCTAAAAAGCAATCTATAACTTACTTTTGGTTGCCTAAGAAGAGAAAATGATTTGGTGAAAAGTTCTCAGTTTCAAGTCTCATGGAAGCAGAATGACTTATCTGGGAAGGAACTTTGAACTTTTGAAGGATACTTCCCGCCCATCTCAGAAAGCCCATGTCCTGTAGGTAATGGCTTAAATGCTTATCTCTATTTAGTCTGAGAAATATTATGGAAGCTGGCTAAAGTAATTGCTGTTCATTCTTCCTGTATTTATTTTTTACATTCATATTTTAACATTTATATATAAAGACACCAAGACAATATACACTTAAAATCTATCCAATGCCTAAAAGTATGATTTTTCCAGATATTTAAAACTTTAAAAGCGGAGCTGTGTGGCTCAGTGACTAGAGTGCTGGGCCTAGAATTAGGAACTCTTCCTCAGTTCAAATCTAGCCTCAGATACTTATTAGGCAATGTGACGTTGGACAAGTCATGTAATCCTGTTTGCCTCAGTTTTTTCATCTGAAAAATAATCTGGAAAAGGAAATAATAAACCACTTTATCTTTGCCAAGAAAAACCCAAATGGGGCCATGAAGAATTGGGCATGACTGAAAGAACTGAACAATAACAAAAAACTTTTTAAAATGTATATTTATGCAGTAGGATTCATTTCTTCTTTATATGTCTGAATTTTGATTACTATTGTTAAATTAGAATTATGGGAAGCTTGGAGAAATGATATTTTAGCAATAGAAACCACTTTTTTATTCTCTTAAAGGACAGTCTTCTGACATAAGGGTCCTAATTTCTAGTACCATAGGGTGGATAGTGACAGTAGACACATGTGGAAGCATATAATTGGATCAGACATAAATTACATAGGTTGGTTTGTGCTTTCAACTTATAGATTCAACAATAATTGGGATAAAGATGGGAAGAACTAATAGAATGTCACCTCTAGAGACAGCATTCCACATGAGATTTTGAAAGGATACACTGGTCTGCAGAGGGCACAGATCCCCTCAAACATTATAGGATATAGGCCGACATCGAAAGGCAAACGAGAAGAAATCCTATAATACTCCAGTGCAGCAGAATGGAGTGCAAAGGCCCCTCATCATTACAAGCACTAGAGCCTCCTTACAGACTTCCAGCAGAGACAGCGAACACACTTCTGACAAATTCCCAACAGTTTATTTGTCAGATATTTTATTTAAATTGCTTCCTTCTCCTTGCCGAGTGAGCAAAAGAACAGCAATATCCCTTCCCCTCTGTACCTCCTAACTGCTGTTTCAAGGGATAACGAGCAAATTTAGATCTTCATTAGGTTGTTAGTTTGTACAACAGATCCAGTCCCTTCTCTCCACCTTGCTATTGTAATCATCAGAACAAGAATGCCAACTCCCGATGAAAGTCTTTATTTGGGGGCAGAAGTGAAAAAAATATATACATATGTTGAAATAGTAGGAAATGTCTTCCTGTTTGTTATAAGGAAAATGTTGCCTAACTGGAAGAAGGGCGCATTAGACCTTAGCAAGCTCGCTTCAGTTCCTGTGTTCAAAAGGCATTTGAAAAAGAAGAGCATTATAATTGTAATATTTCCCTATTCACAAGCAATTTAATAAAATATGTGCCTATTATCATGAGCCTCCCCTTTACCTTTATTCCCAAGCAACTTAATAAAATGTGTGCCTATTATTATGAGCTTTTACCTCATCCTTTTACCTCATCCACTTTTGCCATTCACATTTTACCTCCCTTTTGCCTCATCCACTTACACACTCCTTCCTTTTCTTTAAAAAAATTAGTATAATATAGGGGAAAGAGTAGTGAATTTGGAGTCAGAAATTATGAATTTAAATCTACAAAAGTTAACTTTGGGGCAGTGATATAACCTTTCTTACTTCTCAGTTTATTCATCTATAAAATGAAATAGTGTACTCTCTGATATGAGTTTTTGCTTTTCATCTATGATGTTTGGATCTTTAACTACATTTCAGATCCTTTTTTGTACTGTGTGAGAAAAGAGCAAGCTGACTTTGGCAAATGATTTTCAACAGTGGCCTCCATCTTTCTAATTTTATAGCTGATTTTTTGTAGAATATGAGACTAACCCTGTGCTTATGTCTAAGAAAATATGCTTAGGTATAGCAGTATATATCCTTAAAGACTTTCCTCAGATATGTTATCTATCATGCATTTGTCAAGTTGTAAATTATAAAATTACACAATACTGACACAACTATAGGGGGAAAAAACATGTTCCACAGCTTGTTGAAGGTTAACATCAAATGGGCTGAAGTGAGATTTATGTTCATCAAAGATACTTGCTATTATCTTAAAAGTATCCCTTAAAAAATCCACATTACTGAAATACTCCAGGTAAGGAAGCAGAGTCTATAGTAAATGCAATCTTGAACTTTCTAAATAAGCAATTAATAATCAAATATGGAAAATGGGTAAGAGAAATGTCATTGATAGTTTATAGTAATTCTACACAAAAAGTTAAAAGTGTAAATTAATCACCACAATGAGGCTGAACAAGTCTATAAAGTTCTTTGGTCAGCAAACATCTGACTTGCCAAATGGAGAGAAGCGCTGCCAAGATCAAGGGTGGGTTAGAATAAAAACTTGTTTGCAAAATCTTACAAAGAAGCAAAGCAGATGATTAGGAATAATACAGTCACATAAAGCAGAGAGAATAAAATAGAAGCAGTAGTAAATAAAACTAGTTTAAAGAAAATTAATCAAAGTCAAGTCATTTAAGAATGAACATGAGTGTAACAATAACAAAAAATTTGGAAAGATTTGTAAAAATTCTTATACTAATTTTATACATAAAGAATGTACCATGCTTGGTTCCTAGCATCAGAGTCCCAGATGGGCTTATAGAGAAGGAAGAAGTGGTAAAACAATAACAGAAACCTGATACAAAATAACTGAGGAGGAGCTTCTCTGGTCTAATTGGTACTATCAGATGGTTTGCATACTACTTCTACAATTTGTTCATGAGCAGCTTTAGAATTGGAAAATATAAGAACCCTATAGGGGAATATCACTAATGCTTACAGATGATAGATTACTGGTATAAACCAAACATACACAATATACATATACACAATTTACTTATGTAAATATAGAGATATATACATATACACACATACACACATATATGTACATATAGAGGTGTATGTTTATGTGCATATACATACATGTGTGTATACAATTTATATGTGTGTATATATATGTGTGTGTGTGTTTGTTTACACAATTTATGTAGTATTTATATGCTTTGGAACCCCTACTCCAATAATCCCTTACAGAGCGGATTAGTGGAGTGGCCTACAGAAGCATTGATAGAGATTGAGTATTTTTTCACAAATTGCATTTAATAATGAATAACAACACCATTGACTAAAAATTGTAGAACAATAAAGTTTCCATTGTACTTACTTGCTGCTTATGAAAAGCTTTGATTTGGAATGCCCAAATGTTAGCTTACAGGCTTCCTTTCCACCAACAAACATATCCCCTCCATACACCAAAATTATTGAAGATTCTTTGATATATTTGAAAACAGAAATAACATTGCTTAATTACCCATTAATTATAATTTCCACTGAAAAATATCAAGGATATGTGAATTTGTCAAAGATGTTTTCCCCTGTAATGGAGAGCTCCAGAGTTTTGTCAAACTGAGTTATGACATCCTCCAGATGCTCTATAGATGACTATGCTGTGTTTTATCAAATTTCGGAAGACTGCAGAGTCTCCTGGAATGATCCATAATCCTTTAAAAAATCTGACCTATCTACAAAAGAACAATTTACTGGATAAAGAAAGTTTATTGCACATATTACACTATGTATGTGGCTGGAAATCCTCTCAAATTTGCCCAATACTATGTATATCTAGGACTGACAATAAAGTGGATAATGAGTTAAGCTCAGAGTTGAACAAGAAAAGAAAGCAAGATAAATTACTTGCAGGAAAATACCCCAAAATTCCTATAAAAGCAAAGGCCCACCTTGCTTATATCAACATTATACTATTATTACTATATGGAGAGAAACACTGAACATAAATAACATGCTTTGAAGAATTGAAAATTAATATCACATAAAGGCCTCATTTCTCATATAGAGAATTGACTCTAATTTATAAGAAATCAAAACATTCTCCAATTGATAAATGGTCAAAGGATGTGAACAGATAATTTTCGGATGATGAAATTAAAACCATATCTGCTCATACGAAAAGGTATTCCAAATCGTTATTAATCAGAGAAATGCAAATTAAGACAACACTGAGATACCACTATACACCTTTCAGACTGGCTAAGGTGACAGGAAAAGATAATGACAAATGTTGGAGGGGATGTGGGAAAACTGGGACACTAATGCATTGTTGGTGGAGTTGTGAATGGATTCTGGAGAGCAATTTGGCACTATACTCAAAAAGTTATCAAACTGTGCATACCCTTTGATCTGGAAGTATTACTTCTGGGCTTATATCCCAAAGCGATTAAACAGGGAAAGGGACCTGTATATGCAAAAAATGTTTGTGGCAGTCCTTTGTGTAGTGGCTAGAAACTGGAAATTGAATAGATGCCCATCGATTGGAGAATGGCTAATTAAATTGTGGTATATGAATGTTATGGAATATTATTATTCTATAAGAAATGACCAGCAGGTACAGAAAGACTTGGAGAGACTTATAAAAACTGATGCTAAATGAAATGAGCAGAACCAGGAGATCATTATACACTTCAACAACAATACCGTATGAGGATCAATTCTGATGGAAGTGGCTATCTTCGGCAATGAGAGGATGCAAATCAGTTCCAAGGATCAGTGATGAACAGAACCTGTTACACCCAGCAAAAGAACACTGGGAAATGGAACTGCCTGCCATCTAAGGGAAGGGGTGAAAGGAAAGGGGGGGGAGGGAAGTGGAACAGAGGTTTTTGCAAGGGTCAATGTTGAGAAGTTACCCATGCATATGTTTTATCAATAAAAAGCTATAATAATAATAAAAAAGAAAATTAATATCACAGTTGCCAAAGGAGTGGTACATGGTGGTTGTGAGTGAACTGCAACTATAATCAAGGAGTATTAAAGAATAGGAGTAAATGATGACATTAAGTAATTATCTGTTAGGAAGAGAAGATGGACTGATTCCTTGATGATCCCTATCCTTCCCTTGATGAAGGTGAGGGAAAACATTTGGAAAGTCAGAGTTTTCTACTTATAATCTTAAGATGTCTAAAGTATGTTGGATAAAGAAAAGTGTTGAACGTTTTGGAGGATAGTAATGGATCACATAGTATGGGTAAGCATTAGTGGCTTGGGATCTCAATCATTCCTGGGAACTACTAAATCAGTAAAGTCAAAGATTCACTTAAGTTTGATGTAGAGGCTAGCCAGAAACTAAACTGATGCTGTGGCAGTCAGTTCCAATTCTTTTCTGTCCTTTACATACATTGAAGGCTTATGCTGATGTCAGGACACTTGAGTGTTCAAGAGAGGAATTTGGTTGACAGTGCTTCCAATCCACACTGAGGAACAATTTTATTTTTTACTCTGAGGTCTTCCCCAGCAGAGGTAGAAATAGGTACCTCAAGGACAAAAATGAAACAGGTATATAATAGCCATTTTTGTTTACATATATAGACAAGGAAATACTAAGAAATAAAAAGTTATGGCATAATCATAATCATCTGAGAAGTTAGTATTCAAGCCTGGTTGGGATATTTGTAACAGATATACTCTTTAGTTATTTCACATTTAACCTGCATCCAGTATGATCTGGTCCATAGTAAGTAGGTTCTTTTTTTCCCAATGTTTCCTCTCTCTTTGAGCTACTCTTTCCCTCTTAGTTGATAGGCTGCTGCCTCTGCAAATGTTCCAGAAGTGGACACCTGGCTGCTCAGGTGACCCAGAAGCAGAACATCCAGATATATTTCAATATCTCATAAGGCCCTATACCAAAGGAAAGAAGACACAGAAAGTGGTTCCATGCTAGAACTAAGCTTACCCAGGAAGATGTGCTCACAGGGACCTATCTGGTGGGGAATGGGTCATCTCTCAGTGTCTTTCCAGAACTTACAGTTATAGACACTTTAATATATCCATGGGATTCCAACTTAGTAAACAATTGAAAAATATTGTACCTATTTTTTCAGTGGGAGAGGATCAAATCCCCTTATCCCTATTGTCATTATGCATTTCTAAGAGGGGGCTATAGAAGAATTTAAATCTATTTTATATGTGTGATATTTCACAATCATTGAATGGGAAGGGCATCCAACATTGGCTATGTTTTAAAAGATTACAAATACATAGACTGCTAAAACTGGAAGGGACCTAGAGACTTTCAAATGTAATCTTCATTTCTATCTCCATATTCTTATTTTCCATTGGAAACTGAAGACAATCATGAGATTTGCCAAAGGTCAAATAACCAACAAGCAGTAGAACTTCAAGTTGGGCTTTTTTTTTTTTTAAAAAGAAAAGTCTGAATTAAACCACCGTAGCCAAATATGTTTTTACCTCATTTATTGAAAAAGACAATTCAAAACCAGTATTCTTTTTTATACATTTCTATTTTGTTTTTATAAAAGGTTCAAGTCATGACTCTTACACCTAGTAGCTGTGTGACCCTGGGCAAGTTACTTCACTTAGAGAATGAACTAAATGATCTTTTGAGATGATTTTCACCTCAAGATCTATGCTAATATAATCTATGACCATTTATTTATTCCAAGTAACTTTCTAAGACTTGACAATGCTGGTAGGTATTAGAAATTGCTATTCCAATTCCCTACATAGGTGAAATCATAGGTACGGATATCTCATTTCCCCCCTAAAACTGTAAACAGTCTCATCAAAAAAGAATTATAGTTAAAAAGAAAGATGATTTTCATAAAAATTATCTATTTAAACTCTTCACAAAATCCAAGTTCACTCAATCACTGCCATTATTTCACTTAACTTTGTGCATCATAGATCAGACTAGAAATTCAACCAAGCTCTTTCAATTTATGGAAATATCAGCAGTCCACATAATAGGCCCAAGCATATTATGTGTGTCCTATTTCCTGCAAAGCCAAGGGAAATCATCTTTAAGCATAATGTCACATCAGATTACCTGAGGTTATACAGAGAGAAAATTTTCCTCTCATCACCTCATGCCATTTCACATGCAAGGTACAATATGATGATGGGGGTAGGACTAGGGTTGGAAAAGGTGCTATTTCAAGGTCTGAAAAAGTCAAATAATTCTACAACATGAAAGCAGTGATAATAATCCAAATTATCCCAAAGTACTAAACGATTTAATGCTACTTTTTGTAAAGCATCCATCTAACTGATTATCATTTCAAGCATTTTTTAAAGCCCTTAGAGATGACTCTGACATGATGTCATATTATTTGCCATTTCATATGACTATCATCTCCAAATTTAAAACATAGGGAAGCACAATACACCTTCTGACTTTGAGCTGTGACTATAAGTTCCCTGATTATTGTAGATTTTCCCTCCCAACTCTCCAAGACTGAGGCCAAATAGTATTTTAGGCTAGAAAATAAAAATTCTCTCTTTGGAGAACATGAACTGATTTAATGAAGACAACACTTTGCAGCACAGCTGAAGTTTCACTTACCTTTTAGCTTTAGGCCATTGGTTTAAGTCCAAGTTGACATATTCAGCTTCTCAAGTCCCAGGTGGACAAACGTCCACCACATAAATCCATTGTACATAATCTTGTAATTTTGGCAGTTAGTGAATTGGAGTAGCCTGAAATGGGTACTATCACTGAATAAATTACTTGGAACAAAAGAAAAGGAGGACAAGCAGGGTAGAAAACCCCACAAGGATAGCTCTGAAATAAATTTAATCTGTTTTCCTTTTCCAACAACTACCAGAAATTCATTTTAATATACATATACACAAAATATGTTGTTTTACATACATAACTATATTAATATTTTTATGTAATTGTGAAAAATTGAGATGAAGGAAAAATCTATATTTATTCTGAATTTATATTGGAGATTGTTAGGAAATAAGATTATTAAAGAAGAGGAGCCACACAAAAATGATATTTGGACATTACATATAAATAAAAGATACCAAAGTGACCATATAATTTCTTTGCACTAAAAAACAAAATAAAACAATACAAAATATATGTACTCAATAGCTGTTGCCCGTAAAGTGTTAGAATTTATATGAGGTCCATGGAAATAACCCTAATTATTGTTAGAAGATTTAGTACACAAACAGAAATATGTAGAAAAAAAATCAGATATACTAAGATTTAGGAGCATTTATTACATTTATTTTAAAAATTATTATATGTTTAAATTCTTCATATTTCTCCCGAAATAGATAATTAGCCTGACAACTTTCCAATTTTAAATGTTAGAAGATATTTCATTAAGCTAACTAATGACAATTTTTTAAAAAATTGTGTTTTAAGTAGAAAATATTTTAATTTAAATATGTAGTAGGACCACTGAATTAAAAGCATAAATTAAGCATAATTCCAAACTTCTCTTTCACTGAAAAGAACACAAAACTTTGATATATAATGGAAAATCAAAATTAATACCTACATCACTAGAAAGCCATCATTTGATATTTTGAAAATAATCTTGACAAAGTACTTCTTCTATTCACTACATCAAACTGAAATTGACTTTGAGATACAGAAGAACCATATCACCAGACACAGAGATCTAATAGGGTAAACTAGCTTTTGATTTTCTGAGATCAACAGGAAAATCAGTAAATTTCCATATTCAAGATTTTCTCCCATTTTTATCTCATATAGTCTACTACATAAACTGCTCTCAGAGACATGGTTCTCACTCAAATGAAAACAACTCTGAAGTCATCTAGAATTCTCCAAAAGCAGACTGCTTGGATGGATGAATTATTACAGATGAGTTAAGAATGATATATCATAGAAAACCCTAGAAAAACTGCATGATTATATAAGAAACATGATTCAACAATTCATGATTCCTCATCCATTCATTTGATAAGGAATGGTATAGATGTGGTGTAAGTTAAAAGAATTGTGGGCTGAAGTATTTTAAAAATATTTCATGGAATAATCACAGAATTTAAAAGTTTTAAGGGACTTTATCATAATCATCATTATCATCATCATCACATACATATATAATTCTTCATTTTTTTAAACTGCTTTACCTAAGTTTTCTATTTGATCTTTGTCACATTTTTAGTGAATATTTTGATCCCCCTTTTCCAGGTGAGAAAATTGAGGCTGTAAAAGGATAAATGAGTTGCCCAGAGACACAGTAATGATTAAAGGCAATATTTGAACTCAGATAGACCTAGACCAAACAATGACTATCAGTTATAATATAATCTGTAAATAGTCATTCAGTATCTGAAGATTTCTAGTGAGACAGAACCCAAGAGTTAGCATTTTAGTTGAGTTATGAAGCAAAGGAAAAGTTTCCAGGAGGGGAAAATTGTTTGAGCAAAGACACAGAGATGAGAAAATTTGAAAAATAGTGCATAGCTTACCATGAGAGTTTAAATAGTACAGTATTGGTAGTTAAGAATAAACAGATACAATGGGTCCAGATTATGAAAGACTTTAATAACAGAATAAAGACAAAAATGGGGAGTCATTGAAGATTTTTTGAGCAAAGAAGAAATGTAATAATTTCCTTGTTGGAACACTTCTCTCCTCCCTCTGACATAATGTATCTTTTCTACTAAGTCCTAGAAGATATACATGTGTCTTCTCTCAACTGGATTGAGAGATCAATAAGGAAAGGGATCATGTGCTTTTCATGTTTTTCATAACACTGATCACATAGTAGTAACTCATTTATAGAATTATTAGATAAAAGGATAAAGTAGATAAAGAGTTTGTTTCAGATCAAGAAGAAAGGGATTTATATTCCACCTCTGATATACAATGGTTATGTGCCCCTGGGATTGTTTTCTCTAAGGCTAAAATTTGGAAAGCAGATACTGTTTTGCATAGTAGAGAGTGTTTCCTCATTGGAAATCCACTATAATATTGAACTCAAAGGTATAGTATAAACAAATATAGAGACAATTTGTAGGACAGATTAGTTAGAAAAAAGAAAGAAAGAATGACTCTTTTGAATGTCAAGTAGAATATCACAAAGTGAGAGGTAACAAAGGCACTGAATTTCAATACATAGGAAGATAGGAATGAATTCTAAAGCTACTGAAAAAAGAGGCAGTACATGGCAATTGATTGGACATTTTAGTGTTACTTTGTGTATCTCAGTGTTAGTTTCTCCTATTTTTATCTCATATAGTCCACATAAACTGCTCTCAGAGACATGATTCTCATTCAAGTGAACACAACTCTGGAGTCATCTAGAATTCTCCAAAAGCAGACTGCTTGGATGGATGAATTATTACAGATTATTGTATATCTCAATCCAAGGATCCAAGAAAGGCCTCAGGTCAGGGCTTCTTCCCTTCAGTCCACAGTACCTTTAGAAACTTTGGGCTGTTGAAGGCCATGGGCCTTCATTGACAAATGTAGGACAATGCTCTATTTTAGCTAGAGCACTCTACAGCTAGAGTGACAAAGATGTCATTTTCCCAGTTCACATTTCTTCAAAATCTGGCCATGGCCTTTGGAGTCCAGGGGTAAGAGGCTAGGTAAAGAGCCTTCCATCTTAACAATGATCTTAACTTATAGTGTAGGAGTGCTCATCTAGGTCTAGGAATGGTCTTGGAATAGGATGGACTATTATGGTTCCATAAGAAGGTGATGTTTCAGAGAAACTTGGTGGGGGGAATGTGTGACCTGATACAAACCTAGAACTGTTGAAAGTTCATAAGTCTTAGCAAAGTACAATCATCCACAATTCCAGAGCACTCATGCTGAAGCAGGCTACCTACTCCTACACAAGAGATCCAGGTCAGAATCAAGACAAATATTGGATGTGACCAATTAAAATTTGGTTTGTGGATAATGCATACCATAGAAGTCTCCTTTTTCTGTCTCCAAATAGATTATCAATTTTCAAAAATTAAATTTAAACTTAAAAAATCAGTAGTGGTAAAGGAAAGGGTATTTGCTTAAAGTCTCAATTAAGGGAAAGAATAAGATCTATCAGTAGGCAAGACATCTTTTAAGCTGTTCTTACTAATATTGTGTACTATTCATCAACAATGCCTTACTATGCCTGTTTAATAAGTTTTAAAACGGATATTGCTAGTCTATTGGTGTTTCTCTCCTCTCCTTCATATGGACAATATCTTGGATTCTTTTTGGAAAGTCTGCCTTATTCTATCCTTTGATCATTTGTATCATGAACTATAGTCATACCTGTATATTTTAATTTTTTACCTTTTAAAGTTTTAAACAATTTTTACTTTTTGTTACTTTGTGTTAAAAGGTAAAAACTTTTAGCTTTTAAAAATTGACCTTATGGTAAAGGAGTAGGCAAAATAAAAATGACTGTAATATTTTGACTTCAGAAATTTGTAAAGGTCAAAATATCCTGTACAAAGATGAAAAAGTCCCAAGAAGGTTAAGTTTTTTTTTTATCAGGGGAGATGATAAGGGTATACAAAACACATTCAATTTTACATGACAAGAAAATAATTAGATTCAAGACTAGGTTTTAGGAATAAGTCCAGGATGAAATAAGTACATAGACGTCATCTGCATAGAGATGATAGCCCTGAAAATAAATAAAATTTAAAAGGGAGGAAGAAATAAAAAAACAAGGTGGTAGGCAAGGGAGAAAGAAGAGAAGAGAGAGAAATAGAAGGAACAAACACAGTTGTTTGAATGGTAATTTAGGGAAGCAATAAGGAACGAGTTCATGAAGAAGACAATAGGAGAATCAAAATAAACAAGTTACAGAAAATGAGATCTTTTAAAAAGCCTTGGTCAACAGTGTTGAATGTTAAAGTGAAATTAAGAAGGATGACTAAAAAAAACTTTAGACATTTTCATTTTGAAACCAACTAGTTAAAAGCCCCTAATGTTCAGTGCCTCTAATAATCTATGCTGCCCAAATATATGCTATAATAAGATCCATCCTTATGTACTATCCAAGTCCAAGATATTTGGTAAAATGATTTTTTAAATTAAATGTATTTTTTTTCAGGTAACAAATCTATAGTCTCTCCTAAATGCAATAAAAACAAGATCCTTGTAACAAATATGCATGTCATCAAAATAATTCCCATATTGAACATATCTAAAAATATGCCTCATTGTATACTATGAATCAATAAGAGATAACATTTCATTATAGGTGTTCTGGGATCATGGATGGTTAGTCCGTTGATCAGAATTCTGAAGTCTTTTAAAGTTGTTTCTCCTTATAATATTGCTTTTGTATAAATTGTTTTCTGATCACTTCACTCTGTATCAATTCATAAGTCTTCCTAGGTTTCTCCAAAAATGTTTTTTTTCATAATTCTTAAAGAATAATAATATTTCATTATAGTCCTATATCATAATTTATGTAGTCATTTTTCAATTGACAACTATTCCTTTGGTATCTGGTTCTTTGCTACAGTATCAGTTGACATACATACAATTGGAGCATATAGGTCCTTTTCCTTGTACTTTGATGTCTTGGGGGGAAGGTTAATGTTGGGAAGCATTTATAGGTCTAATAATGATATCACAATGTCAAAGGACATTTATAGTTTAGAAATCTTTGAGCATAGTTCTACATTAGTTACCAGAATGACTACTGGTTCAGAACTACACCAAAATGTATTAATATCTGTATTTTTTCACAGCCCTTTCAACATCTGTCATTTTACTTTTCTGTTTACTTTGTCAAATTGTTGGTTAAACCTTGAATTCATTGTAATTTATATTTCTCTAATCAACACTGATTTGTAGCATTTTATTCCTATGGCTGTTGATAGCTTGAATTTCTTCCTTAGAAAGCTGTCTCTTGATATTTTTTGATCACTTATCATTTAGAGAACATTTGATAAAATTTTGGCATTATAGCCAGGACTATAAATTCAGAGATTTCAATTCTACACTCTTGTACCAAAAGTTTTTTTTTTTTTGAGAGCAAACTCACCAGACTCTTTAAATCTCTCTTAATTGGCTCTGAAGTGTAACTTTGAAATTTTAAAATTGAATGAATCTTGATTCAATTCACAATGGAAATCTTTAAAAGCACCTTTTGACTGCATGAGAAACTGGCATTTTGCTGTCCATTTCCCATATGTAAAAAGTGCTCTTTTCAACACTGTCAGCATCAAGATGTCATGGCTTTTGGGCTAGATTGGGAGTTTAAAAAACAAAGAGGATGAAAAAAGGGTTCTGAATTTTTGCTCAGATGAATGGGAAAATGTTAATGCTTCTGAGCGATAGTTCATCATGGGTAGAAATAGTCTATAAACTATGGGAGGTGTTACCAAGCTGGACAGGTTTTGAATGTGGATCTAAGAGTCTGCTCAGTATTACAGTGGATGTAGCTTCAAGTCAGAAAGACCTGAATTCAAGTCCAACTTCAACTGTGTGACTCTAGGCAAATTACTTAAATTCCTCTGCTTCAAGTTTCCCATCTATAAAATGGGAATGCTAAAGGAATCTCTCTCCCAAGATTGTTTTAAAGAATAAATCAGATAAGTGTAAAGTGCTTTCCAAAACTTAAAGTTCCATATGAAATACTATTTGTTATTGAAAACCTACAGCTACACAGTATTTTATGTGTTTCATGAGTCACCAAAGAATGCCTTCTTTAGGAGTAAGGGGTTAATTATGAATATCTGTATTTAAGTAAGCTCATTCTCTAGAACTCACTGGTTTATGGCTCACAAATTTTATTCTGTTCCCTTTTGTAAATAGAGATATTTATTCTTCATTAAATCTGAGACATCTTATTTTTCTCCCTAGAATTTGAGAAACATTTCTGGCAGTGATCCAGAAATCACAAATATCAGTTCTTTATGCTCTCCATAACATTGCTAAAGTTTCCTCTTCATTGGTGGATAGTTCTTCCTTTTCATTTTTGAGACTAATAATTTGATTTTCCTCTTTCCTTTTTCTAATCAAATTAACTAAAATTTTATCTATTTTGTTTTTTTTCCATAAAACCAACTTTTAGTTTTATTTATTAATTCAATAGTTGTTTTAGTTTCAATTTTATTGATTTTTCTTTTATTTTTAGAATTTCAAGTTTGGTATTTGATTGGGAGGTTTTAATTTGTTCTTTTTCTAGCTTTCTAGCTTCTTCTAGCCCAGTTTATTGATCTTCTCTTACTCTATTTTATGCAAGTAAGCATCTAGATCTACAATTTTTTTCCTTATTGCCACTTTGTCTGTATCCCACAAATTTTGGTATGTTGTCTCATTATTGTCATTCTCTTGCATTAAATTATTGATTGTCTATGATTTGCTATTTCACCATTCATTCTTTAGGATGAAATTATTTAGTTTCCAATTGATTTTTGGTCTATTTTCCCCTGGCCCTTTATTGAGTGTAATTTTTGTTGTATCATGATCTGAAAAAAAATGCATTTACTATCTCTGCCTTTCTGCATTTGATTTTGAGGTCTTGATGTCTTAATATATGGTTAATTTTTGTATAGATTCCATGTATAGAGAAAGGGTACTCCTTTTTGTCTCCATTCAATTTTCTCCAAAGATCTATCATATCTAGTTTTCTAATATTCTATTTATCTCTTTAACTTCTTTTTTATTTGTTTTGTGGTTTGATTTCTCTAGTTCTGAAAGTGCAAAGTCGAGATTTCCCACTGTTATAGTTTTGCTGTCTATTTCTTCTTGCAACTCTCTTAACTTCTCCTTTAGAAATTTAGATGCTACACCACTTAGTGCATATATGTTTAATATTGATACTGCTACATTATCTGTAGTACCCTTTAGCAATCAATATATAGCTTCCTTCCTTATCTATTTTAATTAGATCAATTTTTTCTTTTGCTTGATCTGAGATCAGGATGGCTACCCCTGCTTTTTTTACTTCACTTGAAGCATAATGGATTTTGCTCCAGCCTTTTATCTTTATTCTGCACTTAAGTGCTCTGCTTTATATGTGTTTCTTATAAACAGCATATTGCAGGATTCTGACTTTTAATCCAATCTGCTATCCACTTATGTTTTATGGGAGAGTTCACCCCATTCACATTTATAGTTAAAATTACTAATTCTGTATTTTCTGCCATCTTATTAACCCCAAATTATACTTTTCTCTTTCCTTTTCCCCTTTCCCTCCTCAACAGTATTTTATTTATGAGCACTACTTGCTTCAAACAGTCCTACCTCTTTAGACACCCTCCCCCTTTCTTATATCTTTCCCCTACTATTTCTCGTTTCCCTTCTATTTAGCCTACTCCTATCCTTTTCCCCTTTTCCCTCCAACTTTTTTATAAGATGAGAGGTGTTTCTCAGTGAAACCAAATATATCTAATATTCTTCCTTTGGGTCAAATCTGATGAGAGTAAGATTCACACAATATTTGTCACCCTCCCTCCTTTCCCTAAATTAAAATATGTTTTCTTCTCTGCCTCTTCCTGAGATGTAATTTCTCTCATTTTACCTCCACTTTCCCTTTTTTTCTGTTAAAATCCCTTTTTCATCTCTAGTTTCTTTTTTATGTTATAACAGTAAAATCAGATTATACATGTATTCTCAATGTATATCCGTAACAGAAATACAGTTCTCGAGTTTTTTTTTTTTCTTTGTATCTTTTAATGCTTCTTTTGAATCCTGTATTTGGAGGTCAAATTTTTTTGTTTAGCTCTGGTCTTTTCATCAAAAATAAATAGAATTCACCAGTTTCATTGAATGCCCATGTTCTTCCCTGAAAGGAAAAACTCAGTTTAGCAGGATAATTTATTCTTGACTGCATTCCAAATTCCTTTGCCTTTTGGAATATCAGATTCTAGGCCCTTTGATCCTTTAACGTGGAAGCTGCTAGATCCTGAGTAATCCTTTATTGTGGCTCCTCAGTATTTGAATTGTTTCTTTCTGACTGCTTGTAATATTTTTTCCTTGGTCTGATAGTTCTCAAATTTAGTGACAATATTCCTTGGGGTTTTAATTTTAGGGTATCTTTCAGGAGGTGTTCAGTGAATTCTTTCCATGATCATTATACTTTCTGTTTCTATGATATCCAGGCAGTTTTCTTTGATGATTTCCTGAAAAATAGTGTGTAGGCTCTTTTTTCATCATGTATTTCTGGGAGCCCAATAATCCTTAGATTGTCTTTCCTAGATCTATTTTTCAGGTCAGCTATTTTCCCAAATAAGCATTTTGTAATTTTTTCTATTTTTTCATTTTTTTTTTAGTTTTGCTTGACTGATTCTTTTTGTCTCATTGAGTCATTCATTTCCATTTGTTCAATTCTGAATTTTAGTGAATTATTTTCTTCATTTACTTTTTTTACTTCTTTTTGTATTTGTCCAATCAAATTTTTAAATGAGTTGTTTTTTTTCATAGAATTTTTTTTTCATTTCACAAATTCTGTTTTTTAAGGAGTTATTTTCTTTTTCTATTTCACAAATTCTGTTTTTCTAGGAGTTGCTTTCTTTTTCCATTTTATCAAATCTTTCTTTTAATGAGTTATATGCTTTTTCCACTTCACTAAGTCTATTTTGCGGTGAATTTTCTTTAGATACTTTCTGTGTTGCCTTTTCCAAACCCTCTTGCAAATTTTTCATTTCCTTTCCCCATTTTTCTTCTAGCTCTCTTTTAAGATCCTTTTAAATTTCTTCTAGGAGAGCCTTGAGTGATGGGAACCAGGTTATATCACCTTTGGGGACTTTATCTGGAGACAATCTGTTTAGTCTCCAGGTCCTTAGAGTGATCTTTACTTTTTTATTCTTTTTTTTTTAAGTTAATGTCTGCCTTTAGTGCAGCAGAGGTCTTCCAAGCAGCCACAGCTGTGCTGGGTCAGAGCTTATTCACTCCCAGTGCTGGGTGGGCAAAGCCAGGTCCTGTGAGATTCTGGCATTTTGGGGTACACTGTCTACCTTTTCTATTTGTGTTGGATGTTTTATAACTTCTCTACTGATCTACTGGGTGGCTTGCAACCAGAGCAGGGTGGCCAACACTGCTGTAGATTCCTATAGATTCCTCCTGGTGGATTCTTTGCTCCATGGAGCCTGCACTGCCATGCAAAGTCTCCATTGCCATGCAGAGTCTGCACCACTTCATGGGGTCAGCAAGACTCTGGGACTCTGCACTGTCTTTTCTGCCATTTGTGGTCAGTTGTTTAGGTTAGACTGCCTTCCTCCCGTTTTCAATTGAAACAGATTTTTTTCTGGTCTGTTTCTTCCCATGGATCCTTTGCCACACGGAGTCTGCACTACCTCAGGACTCTGACCTGTCTATGCTGGTGTTTTTACTCAGCTGATTGCACTGGCTGCCTCCTTCCCGTTTCCAATTGAAACATCTTTTCTGGCAATCTTTGAAATTATTTTCTGCTAATAATTTGTTGCACTCCCAATATTTGTAGGTTCTGCTGGTCCAAAGCTAATTCAGAGGCTGGATTTCATAATTAGTATGAGGGTTGTAGAGAAGGTCAGAGAGAAATGTGCGTCATCTCTACCATCTTGGCTCTGCCCCCCTTCTCCACCTTGTAAGATCTTAAGAAATTCCTGATAATTGATTGATTAGGGACCTGATATAAAGGATAAGAAAATTTTGCTGATTAAGCACTGACTGATTGTTACTGGTAGAGGCAAAGGCATCACTATATCACTAATACAAAGCATAGTACCTGGCATATTAAATGTTTGTTGAATTGCCTACAATTAACCTTTATGTAACTAGAACTGTGTTGTTCTGTTGTATAGTAGTTGTTCCTACTATATTCAAACCATTCACAATTGATCTTTGTTTTTTTAGGCCAACATATATATGGACAAATATCAGGATACCTAAGATTTTTCAATCCATATTTTTTCAGCCATTGAAATTTGTAAAAGGTTTCCAAAGATAAGTTAAAAATATTAGAAATGTCTGTATATAATAAACCTCTTTGAAGTTGGAGACATCTTTGGATACTTTCTACATTTATAAGGGTTTTCACCATCCAGTTACTCAGGCTTCACAAATTGCTCAAGGGCTTTGTTAGCACTCTGGGTGGTTTTTATCACCAGTGAAATATCAAAGTATGAATTGAAAGTATCTAAAATTCCTTTGCAGTTCATATACTTTATTCAAGATTTCAGGTAGTCTCCAAATATTTGACAAATGAGTGGGGTAGCCTGGAAATATTAAAGAATGCAATGGAAATCTTGTGAAACAGATGGTAAAATTCTTCTATTCTTCTTATTCCTATGTTACCAGTGCACTCTTTGGAATCTCCAAAATGCCTTGAAATATAATGTTAGTGTAGGCCATTGATACTACCACATTAAGGAAATTAGTGAATGTTTAAGTGATGTGGGACTTGAATTTCTTTATATTACTTAAAATGCAGAAATGATGGCTGTTAGGCCAAGAATGGAGTATATTTAACAAGGGCTGGTAAAAATACATTTGCCTTCAATTTTGAAATTCTAATAAATAGGGTATGGAACAAAACAAACAAAAAAAAAAGGACGAAGAAAAGTGCCTACCTAGATCCATCAAGTTTGATGCAGAAAAAGAGGAAGCATTTGAGAAAGTGTTATTTTTCCTACAGTAAATGAAAAAGAAGAGGAGAAGAAATTAACAGAAATTCACAGCAGACAAATCCCAAAAATGTATAAAGCAATAAAACTCACAACCTCATTTGTCTCTATGTAAATGCAAAAAAGGACAAGAAACCAACAAAATAAGCTAAAAATTCTTAATGTAAGAAGACAATTTCTACCTTACAAGTACATTTGAGACCTGATAAGATAGATTCTGTGACTACAAATTACTCTGGAAAGATATAACTTATGCAGAAGAATAAGAATAAGCAAAAGGAGGAGGAGAAACTTTTAGTATTAAGAATTCATATTAATATATTGCAATTTGGGAAAGAGATAAGGGAAGTACCCAGCAGAGTTAGCACAATGCTAAATACATAGGAATCATTTATATGTTGAATGAACAAATAAATGAATGAATGAATGATCTTTATCGTTCACACAGTGTGAACTAGTGGAGGATGGAACAGTTCACTTTTGGATGTCATTCAGCAATCTAGTCCAACTTTTTGGCCTGAATATGTTTATTGTTTGTACTTTTGAATGTACATAAGAATTACTCAGCATACTGTTTTTCCTTTACCTATTTGCTAAAGCAAATAAAATGAAAGGGTAAGAGAAGAGGAGAAAGAACATGAAGACAAATTTTGATATGTTCATAGAACCACAAAGATAAGAATAGGTAGAAAGGAAATCTGTTTTTTTACAAATTATCAAACTCATATGATTCTTCAAATAATCCTAGCCCTTTTTTGATCTCATGAAATGTAACTCTTCTGTAACTTGCAGATCTAGTAAGAAAGGAAGAGAATAGAACAAGGGAAGGGTAAGTGGTGTGAGAAGTATGTATGTCAGAAGTCTCAATCAGGAAAAGGAATAGTGGCTTCCAACCACTCATGGGTGAACTCAGTTACATTTTCAAAAAAAGATTATAATCCATTTAAAAGGCTAGAGTTTAATTAATCTTGTCATTAAAGATATAGTAACAATTTATTAAATATTTACATAGTGTACTCCCTCTTTTCCACCCTGCCATCATATTTGTAGTCCATTATAAATCAAGTATATATTTGATCCCAAAAGGTTAGAGCTGGGAACCAGGTCATAATTCAGATCCTGCCTAAGGAACTGTAAGAAGTTGACTTCCAGAGTTTTCTGTTCATTGAGAAGTGAACATTATTTTTTAAAAAATTATGTTTTAAATTTTAATATTCTTAAAAATAATCCACTGATATAAATAAATCACACATTCGTAAAATTTTAAAATCAGCTTTTCTACTATCTATTTACCTACTTCTAACATACTCACACATATACACATACACAGGTACATATTTGTACATACATATATTGTAAAATAAGCCTATATAGTGATCTACAAGATCAAGGCAAAGCCCCATACTACCCCCTAGTGATCAAAGTTTGATGACCTCCAAATAACAGAAAACACAATAAGTGGACTTTAGATCACAAGAACAAAAAAATGCCCAGAAGCTACACAAGTCACTGCTGGTGTTCTTTACTTAGGATCCTTTTTATGATAGAAGAATAAAGCATTGGCTGTCAAGAGGCTGCAACTTCCAATTCCTTGGTCTGAAGCCTCAGTCTAAGTAACCAAACAAATAGGTTATGTATATACTCGAGAGAAAAAAAGATATAAAACCACAGAGGGAGGGGGAAGCCTCCAGGAATAAGGTTTGAAGAACAAAATAAAACAACAGGTCAGAAGCAGGAATTCTAACTTTAAACTGGTAATCACAAAGCTTGCACAGAGCTGTGCCAGGGAATGTCTGACTATATTGAAAATAACCCTTTTAAAAATTAGTTTGATCAATGGTGTGTATATGGGGTATGTATGTGTGTGTGTGTGTGTGTGTGTGTGTGTGTGTATGTACCATATCACTATCAAATATAGTTGTATCTGAAGTATTAGACATAGCTATTTGGTTGAAGTATCAAAGATAATAATATCTATGATACTGGGAGATAAAAAAGATTATATGTATATTTATATATGTCTATCATATCTAGATGATAGATAATAGAGATAGATAGATAGATAGAAGGATGGATAAATAGATACATAGATGGAGAGATGGATGGATGATAGAGCAAGTACTTTATCTGCATATGTAATTTCATCAATATGGGGAAATCTTCTGTGGAATTTCCCTCAACTATTGAACATCACAGCAAATTAGAGAAAGTGCTATGTAGTAGATTAAGGAGTAGCCTTGTTGTCAAAGATACACGTTCAAGTCCAGTCTCTTCCATGCACTAACTATATGACTGACCATGAGCAAAACACTTAGACTATAATTTACAGATGCATTTCCCATCTGCACAAATAATTACACAAAATATATGGGACTATATTAAGGATCCATGAGATATCCTGGTATTGATTCCCTCCAATAATGTAGAATGAAATATGATCTACAGTTTAGCAAATAAGTTCCAAAAAGTTGTTAGAAATAATCAATTAACAAACATTTTAAGCAATGTGTTAGGTACTGTGCTAAGCCCTAGGGATACAAAAGAGACAAAAGATAGTCCCTGCTGTTAAGGACCTGACGATTGAGGGGGACAACATTAAATATATATGTATACATTCACATAGACATACACACAGAGAGAAAGTTATATAGGTGATAAATAATAAAAGAATTAACAGAGTGAAGGCACTACCCTTACAGATTAAGTGACTTGTCCAGGGTGATACAGCTAATAAGTGTCATAGACTGCAAAATATCTTGAGGCTTTATGGATAAGGGAACCAATTTGTTTTAGTTACATATTCTGCCTCTGATATATGACATGAACAAATCCTCAATCCCAGTGTCCTAAGCAAATATTTAAGGTTATAAATTGTAAAACAGATATTGAAATTCATTATTAGAGGGGAATTTCCCATATCCAATACATCAAAACTAGAATTCTCTCATTCAAAATTTTTCATTTTTAATATGAAGTTGTTATTGTTAGATCATTTCAGCTGTGTCCAACTCTTTGTAACCCAATTTAGAATTTTCTTGACAAAGATACTAGAGTGGTTTGACATTTCCTTCTCCAGTTCATTTTGTAGATGAAGGAACTGTGGCAAAGAGGGTTAAGTGATTTGCCCAGGGTCACACAACTAGTAGGTATCTGAGGCTAAATTTGAGTTCAGGAAAATGAGTGTTTCTAATTTCAATCCCAGTGTTCTGTGTACTGTGCCACTTAGCTGCATCATGTATTATGATAATTGGGCTCAAACTCATTTCTATGCTTTCCATAAAGTGTCATATTGCTGGGCAAATAAATGATGTTCAGCTTACCAAGAACTACCTATCTATCCATCTATTTTGATCTATTTATATTCTAGGCAATCTTCCAGACCAGTTCAAGCACCAATTGATGCCCAGTCCCTTAAAGCTGGACATACTCCTTTCCTTCATGATATGATTTATTTTATATTTGTTTTTAAAGATGTTTTAAAGATGGAAAACAGCATGGCAAAAATTAGTTTTAGAGCAGCATCTCACACTGTATACCAAGACAAGTTCAAAATCGATACATGATTTACACATAACGATATCATTAGCAAATTAAGAGAGCATATATACCAAATTTATGGATAAGAAAAGAATTTAGGACTTTTTGCAAAAGCAAAATCAATACAAATAATTATAAGGAAAGTAGAAAGAGGGAGAAAACATTTTTGCAACAAGTATCTCTGATAAAGGCATCATTTCTCAAATACATAGAGAACTGAGTTACATTTATATAAAAAGATACAAGTCATTCCCCAACTGATGAATGACCAAAGGATATAAACAGGCAGTTTTCTGAGAAAGAAATGAAAGCTATCTATAGTCATGTGAAAAAATATTCTCAATCATTATTGATCAGAGAAATGCAAATAAAAACTACTCTTAGGTCTATCACCTTACAACTATCAGAATGGCTAATGTGACAGAAAAGAAAAATTATTGGATAAGAAGAGGATGTGGGAAAACTTGGAGACTAATGAACAGTTGGTAGAGTGATAAAATGATTCAACCATTCAGGAGAGCAATTTGGAACTATACCCTAAAGGTTATGAAACTGTGCATACCTTTTGATCTAGCAATATTACTGTGAGGTCTATATCCCAAGACATACACTCCCCCCCAAAAAAAGTGGGAAGGATCTATTTGTACAAAAATATTTATGGCCTTGTGTGTGTGTGTGTGTGTATGTGTGTGTGTGTGTGGTGACTAAGGATTGGAAATCAAAGGGATGCCCTTCAATTGGGGAATAGCAAAACAAACTATAGTATATTATTGCAAAGAAATATTATTGTGCTATAAGAAATGACAAGCAGAATGATCTCAGAAAAAAAAAACTGAAAAAGACTTACACTATCTGATGCAGAGTGAAGCAAACAAGACAAGGAGAATGTTGTACAGAGCAATAGCGATATTGTTTGATGAATGATTTAGCCATTCTCAGCAATACAATAATCTAATACAATCCCAAAGGATTAATAATGAAGCATTTTATCTGCCTTCAGAGAAAGAAATACTATTGATTAAAAAGCCCTAAGTAGAGTATTTTTCATTTTCCTTCTTTCATTTTTTCTTTTATTCAATTTTTCTTATACAAAATGACTACTGTAGAAATATTTTACATAATTGCAAAAAAAAACCTTAAAATATATTTTCTTTATACTTACATTGCAATTGGCATTATATTTATCTATATGAATTTTTATCTATTAGAATGAAAGTTCCTTGAGGGTTCATATCTTATCAAGCTTAATATTTCTGTTAGACTGGCATAATGTAAAAAAGAGCACGAAGTTGATAATCATACAACATTTATTAAAAATGCTTATTTTGTGCCAGAAATTGTACTAATTGCTAGAACCACAAGATGTGCAGAATAGACAATGGATAAAAGTTTATTGAAAGAATCTCGTAAACCTAGTTACTGTAGAAAGTTTAATTAAACAAAGTTGTTGTTTTTCCAGCATTTTAAAAGTACCACGAAAATAATAAAAATGCTGCCATATATACGAATCATTTTCATCTGCTTCAGAGAATCTCATATTTAAATCAAATGTTTTTGGTTAGTAATGAAAGAAAATTAATATAGAATCTCAGAACTGGAAAGGGCATGTTATACAACCAATATTCTATTTCCCTTCATGCAAATTAGACTAGTTTTTATTTAAAACATATTGAAATCACTCTGGAAATTTGGTTGACTCATGAGATTAATGACTTAGACAGGTTTAATTTCCTTGCTGATGAAATGCAAAAAAGCTATGAGGGACCCCATACCAGCTCTACAATGCTTGATTGGCTTTCTTCCTTTTTTGAGTTATGGGATTCATAAGTGAAAATCCTGGGAAAGGGCTCAAAACCATTTTTTCCCCCCTAAACACCTTTTTTCTAAAATTTTCTTTTCTGATCATAATTAAAAGAACAATTTATATAGTGACAGCAATACTATAAAAAACAACTTGGAAATACATTAGAACTCAGATCAATAACACACTGCTAATCCATACTATAAAAGAAAAATAAAACTTATCATTCAACTCTTGCCTGAGAAGCAATGGACTTCAAATGCAGAATGACATGTTTTTAGACATGGCCAAGATCGAAATGTGTTTTTGTCAGATTATGCATGTTTATTATGAGGGAATTGTCATTGTTGGTAAATTTAGGAAAAGGGGAAGCAAGAGGTATAGATATGCATTTATGTGTCTGTACATATATATATATATATATACACACATGTATATATAACATGCACATATATAAATAAAAAAGGCAAAAATTAAATAAAATCATCTTCTAAAGGTTTAAACTTTTCTAAAAATGAGTAAAAAGATGCATTTGAGCATTTCTTTGAATTTTCATACTAATTGTAAACTGAGCCACCTAGTCTTTGAAAGAATAATGTCACATAATGAAGCTTAGTGATATTCTGATAATGCAGTTGCTCAATGACTGAGGATATTCTAGGATATGTAATTCACTATACAACATTTTTTCTCAGAACTCAGTTGGGAACTCCAGAAAGCTAGTTATATTACTCTTATTCATGAATATCTCTTTATTCCCTTTAACAACTTTATTACCACAAATATAGATAGAGCCCCTGGCCGAACCCTCTAATGTATAAAATGGAGTCGTAACTAAAGAGAAGGTTATAGATCTTATATATTTCTATACTTCTACAGACTGGTCCAGAAGCTCCTGAAGAAAATGCTTCCAGCAAAAGTCCATTTCTTAAGCCAACATTTTCCCACTATACCTTATGGCTACAATCCTGAGAAATCAAGGTCAAAAGATTTAAAATTTCAGGTGACTCAAAGGGCAAAAAAAGGCATGTGATAGATACAAAAAAATTATAATATATTACCAACAGTGACTTGATACAAGAAGTGGAGGACAGAAGACAATCTGTCTTTGAGAAGCTTTGAGAAGAGAAAGAGAACACATTGTGAAAGGCACATGCTAATGATCAGAAAACAAATATGACGAATAGGACAATCCTTGCTCTCAAAAAAACTACAGTCAAATTGGTTAAGAAAACAAACATAAAGGGGAAAAGAAGTTGTACCATAGAAGATTACATACATGCTCATCTATGAGAGCTGGATAACTCAAGGAAGGAGTTTTGGTGGCAGGGATGTGAGAAAGGTGGCCAAAGAATAATGTGGGTGTGGCTGCAAAGTTCATGAGCTATTAAAAAAGAAAGCAGGAAATCAGGAAGGAGAAAAAGAAGAAAGAATAGAGGGAAAGAGGGAAGCAAGGAAGAGGATAGAAAAATGAGAAAAAAAATGAATGAAAGGAGGAAAAAGAGAGAAGAAAGGAGAAAAAAATCAGAAACAAAATTACAATAAAGATGAAATTTCTATCCATCTAAGAAATATTATTGCATTTAGAAAGCACAATGAAGCCCTATAGTAAAAGATATTATATATATATATGCATATATATATATAGATATAGATATATATACATAGTAACAGTGTTTATTTTAAATTTTTTTTTCTGGTGAAAGGAAAACAAGGAAAGAGGTTTGATTAGTATCCAGTCCAATCCTGCTTTGGATGCAGTTTAAGATTCTTCAGGATGAGCTCTTGTATAAATCTGACATTATTATTGTTATTTTTATCCCCTTATGTACCTTCTTATGCTCAATTGGAAATATTTAAGATGCTAATGGCATGTCACTAAAATGAAAAAGTATCCAGGGGGCAACTTCTCATTCTGTATAACTTTACCAGAGAATTTCTGTATTATCACTGAAATATGGGCATCCTGAGTGTGGGAGGAATAATACTATCCAATACTTTAAGACTTCACCAGTGTCATAATGCTGTGTAACATGCAAGCGTAAATGATAGCTAGGCAAAAATTTAGCCTGTTCTTTAGTGTGTTATTTGGAAAAAATTCCCTTGGGAATAATGAGAATTATATGTGCAACCTCTGCAATCACAAATTAAACATTTGTGCTGAACTGTGAAAGTAGCACCCATCCATAAACAAGCACACAAAGCCAGATTGCTTATAAAGCTAAAGGAAGAAGTCCGCCTCCTTTCAAATAAATCCTTCTCTTGTAGCCAATCTAACCAGAAGAGCACAATTTCTTTATTTTATTCATACAGCTGGGAATTATCTGCATGACACAAACCTTTGAGTACATGTATGGAAGGAAGGTTGGAAAATGGATAATTGTTTTTATTATGCCTATTTTCATTTACATGTATTTGAAATTAGCATATTTTATAATGAATAGAAAATGCAATGGCTTAGTGAAGTAAAGATATTAGATATACTATGAAGGAATGTATACCTCATGCTCCTGTGGTTATTTCTAGCCTCCAGTTGAATCTCTTGGATTATTTGGGGAATAAAACATTTCAAACAGAGCTCTCTGAATGCTCCTTCTGGGATTCCATTAGGCAAAGTCTTCACTGATGTTTATTATTACATCTTATATTTATTATTGACATAATGGTTTGGAGTAACAATTATCAAACTCCCTTTCAAAGACTCATTGAAATTACAAGTAAAATTTACTTTTCACACCTACAAGAAAGCTCCTAAATTACTATAATCCTTTGAGCTAGACAGATACATGAAAAATAACTGTTGCATAAATCACCAGAGCTCATCCAGCAGAGAAATATTCATATAAATACATTTCCAACAGGAACTTAAGATTGTAACACCCTTTTACTTATTAGTAACAATTATTATTCTCAAATTGTCATATTATTGTACTTTATAATTGTAAGAGCACTTTTACAAACAATATTTCACTTAATCTGACTAGGAATTCTGTGAAAGGGATAGTATCCCCACTTGACACACAACAAAACTGAGCCCAAGAGATTTTCATGTACTAGTTAAATCAATTTACCTAAAGTTGCAGAACTACCAAAGAATCAGGATCAGTGTTGTAATCCAGAATAAAATATAAACTCCATTTTGTATTTTAGGCCTTCTATAACCAGGTTCCAATTTAACTTTCCTGGTCTTATATCATACTACTTGACTTCATAGTCTATAGCACCCTGCATTCTCTTGTCTTTGTTTTATTTCTCAAATATATCTTTTTCTGATCTCTCTACCTGCCAAAAAATTCTTTATTCTTTCATTGTCCAGAAAAGGTCTGTGAAGTTTTCCCCAATCCCATAATTGAATGAATGTTCTTCCCTCAATTTTTCCTAGAGCATTTTATATGGAATTAGGCTGATGTCCCCATTATTCTTTTTCTTTTTTTTATATAGCTTTTTATTTACAAATATATGCATAGGTAATTTTTCAGCATTGCCAGTTGCAAATCCTTTTGTTCCAACTTTTTCCCTCCTTCCTCCCACCCCTTCCCCGAGATGGCAGGTTGACCAATACATGTCAAATATGTTAAGGTATAAGTTAAATACAATATATGTATACATGTCCAAACAGTTATTTTGCTGTATAAAAAGAGTCGGACTTTGAAATATTGTACAATTAGCCTCTGAAGGAAATCAAAATGGCAGGCAGACAAAAATAGAGGGATTGGGAATTCTATGTAGTGGTTCATAGTCATCTCCCAGAGTTCTCTCGCTGGGTGTAGCTGGTTCAGTTCATTACTGCTCCATTGGAACTGATTTGGTTCATCTCATTGCTGAGGATGGCCACATCCGTCAGAATTGATCATCATATAGTATTGTTGTTGAAGTAAATAATGATCTTCTGGTCCTGCTCATTTCACTCAGCATCAGTTCATGTAAGTCTCTCCAGGCCTTTCTGAAATCATCCTGTTGCTCATTTCTTACAGAACAATAATATTCCATAATATTCATATACCACAGTTTATTCAGCCAATTTTTTAAAGAGGGATGTCAAGGAAATATCTTTGGTAATATTTTGATACTGCTTTGGAAACAGTTTAAGGAATTTCAAGATGAAATCACATAAATCTGATATGATTATTGTTATTTTGTTATTAAATATTTATTAATCAGGTGGCATAAATGTTCAAAGTAATACTGCAACTAAGAGTTTACATTCTATTTGAGGGAAGGAAGGATTCAACATGCCACTTTATAGGCAACCACATAGCACAGTGACTAGAGTATGAAACCTAGAGTCAGGAAGATCTGACATACTGCCAATTGAGGATTAAAAGAAATCTCTAATAGTATGTCTTGTTTTATAAGTTACTAGAGCAACTAGGTGGTGCAGTAGATAGAATGCAAGGCCTGGAGTCAGGAAGACTCATTTTACTAAGTTCAAATCCTGGCTCAGATACTTACTAATTGTGTGACCTGGTTGTCACTTAATTCTTTTGCCTCAGTTTCCTTATCTGTATCTGAAGTACAGAAGGAAATGGCAAACCATTCCAATATCTTTAGCAAATGAACCCCAAAATGAAATCATAGACAGTTGGATATAACTGAAAACAAATCACTTGACAGCAACCAATATATCTCTCTATCAATCAATTAATCTATTTATAGACATAAAAATCTATATGTCTATATCTATCTATATATGTATATGTATATATATATATATATATATATATATATATATATATATATATGAAGAGAGAGGGAGAGAGAGAATTAGTAGACATAAAGTAGATGTCTAGGCAATGCAAAGAATAAGGCACTTGATTTGGAATCAGGAAGAGCTAACTTCAATTCTGTTTATTAACTATGAGGCTTCGGATAAGTCATTTAATGTCTGTCTGCCTTATATGTAAAAGGAGAATATTAATAGCACCTATCTCCCATGGTTGTAGTGAAAATCAAATGAGATAATATGAAATGAGAAACACAAGTACTTTGCAATCCTTTAAGTGCTAGTTGTTATCATTGTTATTTATTATTATTATCTATTATGATAACACATTGTAATGTGTTAATAAATAAATAAAAAAATAAAAATACCCCTAGATAATTACTCTAGAAATGCTTTAAAAGGCAGTGATTACTTTAATCTGAGGAATCAGATCACATACTAAAATGGAAGATCCCTGAGAGCAGGTAGAACTATATTTGTTTTTTGTTTTTTTTTATTTCTTCCACATTCCCATGACAGTTAGTTAGCACAGTGCTTAATACATAACAGGTTTTCAATTAAAGCTTGTTGACTTCTTGACTGATTTAGTGAGTTCAGAAAAAAAAATTATTTCAAGGGAATTCAAGATGATGTGGAGTTGGCTTATATTCCTCTACTATCTCCACAGAGCTAATAGAGAACCCCAATTAAATAATACAGCTTTAAGAGCCTCAGAAATATATGCAACAAGAATGAATGGACTTCTATAATGCTCAGAAGTTATTGTTATTATATGGCCAAAATTTTTAAAGGGAGATTATATTCTGCTATTATCAGTGATTTAAGGAAGCTGGTTTAATCTGAATTCAAGAAGCATTTTTTATTCACCTATGTGCAAGGCATTTTCCTGGAGATATTAGGGGGTAAATAAACTAGTCCTGCCTTCAAGGAGCTTACATTTCATTTACAATTGTTAGAAAGGTAAGTAAATAAAGGATAAAGGATAATTTGGAGACAGAGCACTAACAATTAGGAAATTCAAGAAAGACTTCTAAAAAGGGTTGACGTTTAAACAGAACCTGAAAGGATGCTAAAGCTTCTTAGAAGCAGGTTTGAGAAAATGAAGATCATTCAAAGCATGGGAATAATTTGTGTAAAAGAAGAAAGGGGTGGAGCCAAAGGGCCCAAATTTTAGGAACTGACATCCTAAGTGACAATTTCTGCCTTCCAAAATTTTATAAGAACTGACTCAAATTGAAGTAAGCAAAATTAGGAAAATGATGAGCATAATGATGACAATAATGTTAATGAAAACAATGACATCAACAAAGCAAGTGAAACAAAATGCTCTCAAATTATCTTGACCAACCTTTGCCCCAAAGATGAGATATGAAAAAGTACTTCACTTCTTTCTTTGCAGAAATGGGGGGATAGGAAGGACAGAGCTATAGAATATTTCACATAATAGCGGGCTTAGCTGATGTGATGGCTAGTTTTGTTGAACTGTTTTATTTTTTATTTTTTGTTATGGGGATGACTTAGAGGGGATGGGTAGAGTAAGTAAAGAAATATACAGGAAGTTCTAAAAGTCCATGCAATTTTAAGCTTTAATAATTTGAAATTTCCCCAAGACTTCTGGGATATTTTATATTAGGGAAAGTAGATAATATAAAAACAAAAGATGGCAGTATTAACAAAAAAGGCATCCATCCAACTGGAAAATTCTAAGTATACTACTAAACTCCAAGTAAATGTATTTTCACCATCCAGTAGTATGGATTTTATATCTTAATCCGATAGGTAAGAAACAGGTAGAAGTTATACTTCTTCATTAAATTATTGGGCTTTCTCAATAAGTTCAATATATGAATTGAGCAAATTGATGCAGTAACTACTGATATGTAATTCACCTCAATTGTCAAATTAGCAAGTATTGATTGAGTACTTGTTATGTGCTAAGCACTCTACTAAGTACTGGTGATACAAAGAAATTCAAGAAACAGCCATTGCTCTCTTGGAGTTCAGTCTAATGTGGGAAGATGATATAAAACCAGGTATGTAAAAAGAAGATATGTACAGGATAAATTGGGATTGGATTTCCTTATATTTAAAATAAGGATCAAGGTGCTATAACAAAATGACAAAATATGGACGCACTTAAAGAAATTTTAAAACAAAAACGGTTCATTGGGTGAATCATTGCCATGATAGCCTAATAATTAGAGTAACTACTCTTCTTGGTTTTAAAGGGTTCATTAATAGACAATAATTTGATGTTACCAGGGCTAGGTAGCATAACAGACAGAGTGCTAGGTCTAAAGTCAGCAAGACTACTTATCTTCCTGAATTCAAATCTAGCCTCAGACATTTACCAGATATGTGACAGCTGGTCATTTAACTTTGTATCAGATTCATGATCTGTAAAATGAGCTAGAGAAAGAAATGGCAAACCTCTTCAGAATCTTTACTAAGAAAGCTCCAAAAGGAAGACAAGATAACTTAGACATGACTTAAATGACTGAATAATAACAATGATAAAAGACTGCTATGTGTGTCTCAAGTATTCCTGAAGATCCTAATTCAAAACTGAAGCAGTTCATTTTCTCAGGTAGCTCACATTTTACTAAGGATAGCAATACATTTCCAGATGAGTAAATTGATAATGATAATAACAATTAACATTTATATAGCACCTACTATGGGCTAAGCACTATACTAAGAGATTTACAATAATTATCTGATTTGATCCTCCCAAAAGTTTTGGGAGGAAGATGATATTAATATCTCCATTTTACAGATGAGGAAAAGAGAGGTTAAATGACTTGTCCAGGATCAAACAGTTAATGACTGAAGCCAGATTTGTACTCAAGTATTTCTAGCTGTCCCTAAACCTGAAAAGTTTAACCTAAAAGGTTCAGTGGTTTTCCAATGTCACACAGCAAGCATGTGCAAAATAGGAACTACAACCAAATCAGATTACAAATTCCTGGATAAAAATTAGTATTTATATAGTGCTTTAAGATTTTCAAATAATTTTATAAGTATTATCTTTTTACCTTCACAACAATCACGGAAGACAGGGTACTATTATTATTCACATTTTACTTACTAGAAAATTGAGATACAGAAAAGTAAAATGACTTGCCAAGGATCACACAGCTAATAAGAATCAGGGGTGGTATTTTAACTCAGGATCAAGTCTAGTGATCTACTTACCGAACCACCTAGTTTCTTCTGACTTGATTGATAGTTCTGTACCTACCTAGTTCTGTACTTGCCATGATGCCTATAGAGTATATACTACACAATGCATAGTGCAGTAAGATTTATAATAGATTCCAAGAACAAAACAGACCATTGGCTATTTCATGGTAACCATTTGTACTCCTGATTAAAGCATTATCTTCTCTCAATAATCCATTGGTTATACATTTTTCCTTAACTCTTTTCAAGACACATTTTTGCATTTTTATATCTAAATATAATGAATACTTCCTAAAATCTTTGGAAGGAATTTTGAGTTCTTGAAGACTACTTAAGTTCTGGGAGTTCTATCAAGTCACAAAGGCTTTTAGTTACAGACTTGATAACAGACTGTTCTGAGGACCTCCCCGCCCCAATTAGGTTTAAAGATGAAAAAACTAGCCATTGTAACTTTTTGACACTGAAGTACTAAGATACATATTCCACATCTTTTGGGATATAGTCACATAAAGAAAATAGCCAATTCTTGTAGCTAATTGAAGATTCTTGAAGTGGAAGAGATCATTCTAATTTTATTGTAATGGAAAAAGCACTGAGGTGGAGTCAAAAAAACTAGATTCCAATCCTGGATCTTAATTTTACTACTCATGTGACCTTGCCTTATGTGGTCCCAGTTTCTTCATCTCTAAAATGAGAGTTAGATTAAATGACCTAGTTCAGATTATTCCTTCTATTTATGATTATCTTATGAATTTCTCAAAAAAGAAACTTTTTAATATAAGTTTAATTAGCTTTGAAAATATGTATATTTCACCATCTCATAAAATAATGTTAACAATCTACTCTTTCAGAAAGAGGAGCACAAAATAATTTGGTTCAGAATTTTTCTATTGCCTAACAAATTGTTAGTTTCCTTAGAAGGAAGATCAAACTAAATCAGGCTATTCTAACAACCAGATCAGATTTCAAATTTCATTTTTGCTCCAATGTGAAGTTGTCAGTGGCTTGTAGAGAGCATGAACTACAAAATTCCCAACTATCAGTTTGTGTCATTCTTGAATCATGGAAAATTAAGATTATTGTAAAAGCAATTCTATATTGACTAGATAGGATGGCAGGATCAAATCAGAAACCATGATAATTGTGTAATCATTGCCTTAATCTGAGCTTTACCTTCACCCTTGGACAAATTCTATTCATTTCTCATTTTTACAAAATCATGGAATCTCAGAATTCCCTCATGAGGGAACTCAAAACCCATATAGTCTAATCTGTATTTGAAGAAGTATCCTCTCTACAGAATTCCCTATGAGTGGCCATTTAGCCTTATTTATAGGCTCCAGTAAGTAGAAGATGCTAGCTTTCTTTTGGCTACTCTCCCCTTTGTTGATACCCATTTTCTTATTACTCTTATCAGAATTTAGTTTTAGTTCATTCTCTTCTTTAAGTCCCGAAAGAGCCTCACGTGTTGCCTAGATTTCATTTTGCTCTTAGAAGGCATAGAAATCCATGAATTTCATATAAAATAATTTGTAAAAATCTCAAATAAAATATGTTTTTAGAAAACTGATCATAAAAATTCACATGGCATTCCAATTTTCCACAATGCCAAGACTGTCATAGTAACTGCTATTTTACTCTTCAGATATTTTCCTTGAGTCCTTGAGCTTTGGATATGAATACATTTATTAATCTCTTAACAACAAACACTTAAAAACTCATACCTTTCCTCTTTCTATTAATAATTCCAATTTCTTATTCAATACATTTATGAATCTTTCACTATTAATATAATCTACTCCCTACAGTTTATTATTTATCTTTCATTATCAGTAGAATTAATATGAGCCTATTGCTCATAAGTAATGTCATTCATTTTGAATGATCTATTTTGAATAGTCTGTTTTTTATATAGTAGTCATCAAGCCCTGACTAAAATTCATCCACTTCTAGGTAGGAACACAGCCTGTGATTAATAGTGCCAGCAACTCATTACCCAACAGTTAGTCCAAGAAGTGAAGAACATCATATTTAATTGAAATTATAGAAGAATAGTGGTAGACAGAATGCAATTACCCAAATTGGAATGTAGCCAGGACCCCATAACTCCCTTCAAACATGCCAAGGTGTCTTGAACAATCAGAACCTTAGTTTGAATATCTCATCCCAACCTGGCACTTGTAACATGACATGCCCATCTATGGGGTATTAGTTCAATAAGCACCGATGCCAAGCAAAGAGTGCCACCTGCTGCTTTCTTGCCATTTCATCCATCTACACCAAAATGTGCTTTCCTGAGTATCTCCTGCGCTTACATTTTATGAAAAAAAATCACGATTTTTGGAACTTTCACCATCTGACAAATCCCTGAGAACCTATTAGATGGCTACAAAGAATATGAGACATAAAGAAAGTAGCAAATGTTATTAGCATGAAGCAGATAACCTCTTTAGGCTTCAATCTAAGTTTTATCATCTCAATATATAAATACATGTATAAGTTGGTTCTATAATATAGTTCTTGTTTACTGTCTTTGTTATCCCCAAATGCTTTGCTTATCTGGATGCTCATTTAGCAAATATAATTCCAGATCCTTTTTTTAATTTGAACAAGCATCTGTTCACTACATTTTTAAAAAAATCCCTTCTTCAAGATAAAACTTCTTCATTTGTCAGTGTTCAGAAGAGAAGTTTTATCAACTGGACAGTGAATATTAAAATGATGGGGATTTTAACAGTAAATCAATGGAAGATTGAGCCAACCAATGTGAACTAGTTTCATCCTCTGACTTAGCTAATTCTGCTTTGAACCATGTTCAGAAAATATACTGCTTGACAGCCTGAAGGGGGTTCTCTCTCTTATAGATGAAGGGAGAGGTTAATTGGATATTAGCAAAGCCCTCAAAATGATATACCTACTTCTATTGGAGAAACCAAAGAGTGTCAAGCAGAGAGATTCAGCAGTCAGTTTTCCTTTGCGCATAACTACTTTTTGTGATAAATATATAGAGTTCAGGGTGCCATTGTATGATCTTTTAAAGGCAAAATTATCTCTAAAGTTTATAACCAATACTTGAGTTTTGGTTGCAATCCTATAGTGTTGGTGCCATCCTATATGGAAGAAAGCAAGCAAACCAAAAGGTCAGGAAAAAAATCTTTAGAAAAGGTCTTCGTCCTTTGCGTTAGAGGATTGTATTCTTTAAAATATTTTTACATTTGTCATCAAACATGAAAGTCAGTCATTGCTTTATCAAAATATGAAGAAATTCATTGAATGTCATTTGATTAGACTACCTTGCTTATTATGACTTCAGATGGCCTCATTTCATATCACTTGTTTTTGTGACAAAATTTGAAAATATCAAATTTAGTGTCACCATTCACATCACACTGCTAACAGTTACACAAAATATCTTTGTTTAGGGGCCTAATAAAATTGGTCATATAAAGAGGAAATGAGATTTTTAATGCAAAATGAAGCTGACAGTGCTCTTCTATTACTAGGGTCTTATTAGGGAAAAATTCTCTGACATCTGTTTATCCCCTGCAGCCAACCTTGTATTCAGAATACAGTAATTGATTCACAGCATCCACTGGGGATCTAACTGGCTCACTTTCCCACACCGCACTACACAGGTATCTCTGCAGCTAATTCTGAATGTACATCTACATCGTTATCTCCTGGTGAACTGTGACCCTAAACACTTTGGAGGCCCAGATGAAAGTGCTTCCTCAACCCTCCAGTGCTAGGGGTATAGGGGATTCTGCAGCATGGCAATTCACACAGGACATCCAATCAGAACCATCCCCTTTGAAGCCCTTCTCAGCTGGGAGACCATGAATGATTCATAGCTTCTCTACACAGACTAAAGAGCAAGAGTAAAGCTAGTGTGTATTATTCAGGACTGCATCCTCAATAAGTCTCCATGTTCAGCAAATTGCTACAATGTTTTCTGCTTAGTCCTTACTTCTATACAACATCTCTTTTGTGTACAACTTTTAACAAAGAAAGGTCTTCTGTTTAAAATGAAGGCGTTGATTACACCATTTCTCCCCCCTTAAATGGGCACTGGTACTGTCACAGATTTGAGCAGTGGTCCAAGTTGATGAGAAAAGGAACATGACTTCAGAGAATGGTGACAAGATTCCAACTTTACAATTAGACCTAGGAGGGGTTGTCAAATACATTCCCCTTCATTACAATATATTCAAAATTTCAATTTTTTTTAGTATCCCTCTGTGTTGTATGGAAATTCTTCTAGAGAGAAACATTTTAACCTCAGTAACATGGTTTACCTGCTGGAAAATATGTTTCACCAGCCAAGACTGCTGGGTTGTCTATGAGACATAATGCAGAACCCCACACATGTGAGCAACAAATACCCAGAGATCATCATGCTAACGATTACTAAGCATCTCTTCAATCCAGGGGTTCTGAAGACACAATAACTGCATATTGCCCCCTAAAGAAACATCAGTTCTTGAATCTTCATTATTAAACAATCTGTGCTTTCTTTGTGTCATGATTCACGGAGGGTTTATATCTTCCATGTTGAATTATAAGTAGCTAGAGAACACCACACAAATGCCATGTGAAAAGGAAATTTCTAGCTAATATTCTGGGCTCTTTGGCCTAAACATGCTAGGGGGTCATCTAAAAATGAGCATATTAAATAATTTTGTATTTGTAGTCCTACTTTATGTCTCCCTTTTCTAAGTATTTCTTTGTAATTATGAATTTGAAGGTAATCCACTTATCCTTAAGCTATTAATATTTTATCTGAGAAAATACCACCAAGATATATTAAATAATCTCTAAGAAACATTAAATCACACTGTTCTATTGTTTGGTAAATTATCTTTTACCCAAACTGACCAAAAAAAGAAAAAGAAAGACTAAAATGAAATATTAGTATATGCACAAATTATTTAGAATTAAAAACTAACATGGTATAATTCAGCATTTGCAAGTTATTCAAGGTCTTCGACTTCAGACTTGGCTAAATGCAGTGATTTCAGAATGTGTTGGTTACTGGTTAGTATGGATTTCATCCACTTTAGGAAAAATTTGTTTGTTTCTTCTTTGATCTAAACTCCCTTGTGTGCAGCCTGATTTGCTCACTGCTGGTACTGATTGACAGGTATGACAATGAAAATGTAAATGGTATGCAAATGACCATGTTGGGATAACTCCTTGTAAACACAACTGATGACTTGTATATGAACATGGCGTTCTGCGACAATTGTTTTCTCTCTTTGTCAATGAAAGCACTCAGATGTTTGTAGCATACAGGTAAATTGTAAAGTACCTAGAGTCAATTTCATTCCTCTCTACCTATCTCAGGAATGCTCTCTAGCATGGGACTTAGGGAATACATGCTTCAAGTAGATGCCATTATTTTTGTTCTAGATATCTAACTAAAACTGTTTTGCACAGCGAGTCCTAAAACATACAGGATTTGTAAGTTCAATAAAAAATCCTCAACAAATGACATAATCAGTATTTTTGTCTAGAATCTCTGCCCTGAATCCCTGTTTCCATCCCCACAAAGAACTGAGCTGTATAATTTAGATTCCTATTCAGTTAGGGGACACTTTTCCTAATTCCATCTAATTCTTCCAGGTATCTGAGTAACATTCTCTTCCTTTTGGGCAGAGGTTATTTCTCCCATCCTCTATTTTGACATTTCGGTGTCCTGTATCATTGGTGGTGATAGGGGAAAAGTCAATTTCTCTATCTTCTCAAACTCCTGTGAATTGATACATAAATAGTTTAGTCAATTTAGAATGATTATCAGTAGTTCTGGGAATGGGTCTTATTTAATCTCCTTTACTCTTTCCCTTTCGTTGTATCAATTTAAACAGAAAGTATAAAGTGCCAACCATGAACTACATGGTTTTTAGAATGGGTCATAAAAAGTATTCACTATTGTTGTTATTGTTTGTCCCTCATTTTTGAAGGACCAATGTCTTAATTCATGGGTGAATTAGATTAAAGTGAGGCAGAGTTGCACAAAGTCATCAGCCTTCTAGAGACATTGAAGTTCAGTGATGAGCCAACAGTTAAGATGACTGACAGCATCCCAGGATGCAGTGGATGACCTTGATGTCTATGTCTGACTAAATTCTAAACACTTCATAATATCTGCTTTAGCTGCCTACAAGGCTGTTGGAACAAATTGTTTTCATCCACCCATTCCTTCATAGGAAGTCATCACATCTTTGGAAGAGACACCACCCTAACTCACTGACAGGTTTTAGACCCTCATAAAGATCTTCAATTATACATACAGATGGGGAAAAGGAGGCTAAAATATGTTGTGGGTTGCTTAAGGTTAGACAGGTGACAGAACTGGGATCTGAAGCCAACTTTTCATTCTCCAAAGCTAAACAATAAAATGAAGGAAACTATAATAATTAGACAATTAAATGTATATGCTTTGAAAATAATCCAGACATTCTATATACGTAACAGATACTATGAAATTTTCTCTATGAAACAAGGAAGATCTGAGTTCTTATAGAGTGTTTATTGTAACAAACCCCATGAAGTAAAGCTCTGTTATTGCTACATAGATGCTTCTAGATAGACAAGATGTAGCAGAGCCCACATTTTTTTTTGCAATTATAGGTAGCAAGATTGTATGGTAGACTATTGGATTTAGAGTCAGAAAGACCCGAATTCAAATGATGACTCAGATACTTCCTAGTTATATGGCCCTGGGAAGTCACTTAAACTTTGTAAGCCTCAGTTTCTTCATCTGTAAAAGTGAGTCTGAACACCTACCTTATAGATTTGTTGTAAGGATCAAATGCTGCTGCATGTGTACTTCACAAACCTTAAAGTGTTATATAATACTAGGTATTAGTTTGGATTATCTAAATTTTTTATTAAGTGATGGTATTTAGGTAAGATGGTATACTAGGTGTTATAGGATAAGTAAAGAATAATGATAAATTATTTCTGCCATCAGAAACTTTAATAATATGATCAGCAAGATAAAGAACAAAGATTTTTGTAATTCTATAAAAATTTGTAATAAAATTTTTGAGAATTAAAATGGTAATAAAAAAGATGTCATTGAGTCATTTGCTAATATTAAAATGAAGACATTTTTGGATTTTGGATTTCCTTTTTTTCATAGATGAAAATGTTGATAGTACCATGAAGTGATACAAAGGAACATGAATGGGATTTCAATTGTGATGATGGTTGTGAGTGACATAAATCATAAATGTCAAACTATTGTCTTCATGTTTTCTTTCTTTTTCATCTTGAGCCAGGTTATAAGAAATCACAATAGCTAAGTAAGTATACTTGGCTCTATGAAATTTTATTTTTTCACCCAAGGACATTCTTAGTATGATTAGTATATTGCAGAAGGGAGTAGTAAACATTTTTGTTTACTACAATGTTATTACAAAATGTTACTACAATGATTTATCATACTATTAGGGTGAAAAGTCTGTTATAATGGAAGAAAACATCAGATTAAATTCCCAAAGTCCACACTCTAATTATGTAATTCTTATATTACACATTATATATATATATATATATATATATATATATATATATAAAATATACATACATATATCCTTCTTATTCTTACTCTCTTGTGAATTAAATAAAAAAATTAATTTTGTTAAGTGATATAATCCAGGTAGCATGAATCTCAAGGAAGTATCCTTAGTGTAGCAGAAAATATGCTACCACGTTCTGTGTTAGAGCAAATCCAAAATTGGCTAACTTACTATCTATCCATAACTTTGCCAAGTCATTTAATTTTATTGGTCTTCTAATAGTATTGAACTGGACAATGGTCTTTAATGTCTTTTTAAATTGTATATGGTATGGTACTAATGAACATGGACAATGTAAAAATATCCTAACATGGGAAAAGGACAAATGTTCCAATTTTCCAAAAGGGGGAAAAATGGAAATAATAAAATACAGAACATTGAACTTGACTTTAATTACTATCACAATTCTCTAATATATCATTGAATTGATGGGTAGTGAAACTCAAGAAAATGATACAATGATGAGACTGATTTATCAGGAACATGCCATGCCATCAGATCAGAAGATCATGGATATCACCTACTCAAATTTATCAAAGTATTTAACAAGGTCTCCCATGCTATTATTGTGAAAAAGATGAAGAGATATCGACTAGATGACAATACAATTCAATAAATTTGGAACTGGGTAAATTGCAGAATATAGAAAATCTTTCTTATTTTCATATCAATTTGGAAGGAAATCTCCAGTGGACTGACTTAAAGATCCATGTTTGGTCCTATATGCTTTAATATTTATTTTGTAAATGACTTGAATAAAGGCCTAAATGGGAATGTCAATCATATTTGAAGATGGCACATTAACAGTGATAGTGAGCACACACGATAATAGTAAAAGTCTAAAAAGATTTTGATAGGCAAGAATATTTAGCCTCAACTACAAAAATAAAATTTACTAAATTTAAAGTCTTAACTTCAAAAAATTAACTTCATAAATACAAAAAAAAGGAGAACTATGGCTAAATAAATAGCAGTATGAAGAAAATGTAAGAAGCTTTGATAACCTATAAGCTTAATATAATTTGGGATTGCATTATGACAGCCAAAAAAGCAAATGTAAATTTGGATAGCATATGTGTGTTTCAGTTTAGAAATAGATCCTATTTCAATATAGTTCAATTTAAAACAGAATCCTTCCTTCAATATATCAAGGAAATGATTAAATACCTTTTGTTTGAAGATTTCTGGGGAGGGGGCCATACTGCCTCTCAAGTTAGCCCATTCTAGTTTTGGAAAGCTCTAATTGTTAAATTATTGCCCATATATATATACATACATGTGTTTATATGCACACATACATATATATGTAGGTATATTGGTATATATACAAACATATATACTATGTATATGTGTTTTATGTACAACATATACATATACATACACACATATATATTTCCAAGAATAAAGAGGTGATCATCTTTTTGCACTGATCAGATTACATATAGAGTATTATGCTTAATTCTGGATACCATATTTTGAGATGGAGGGAGATAAAGAGTTTCCACAGAGGGCAACAAAGATGGTGAAGGACCTGGTTTTGAATCAATGTCATATGACTAGATGAAGAATTAGAAATGGTAAGCATAGAAAAGTAAATATTTAGGAGGTATAGTATTTGAAGTGCTGTCTTGTGAACAAGGATTATGTTGTGATTGGTCCCTGAAGCAGAACCAGAAATAATATGTAAAAGTTGCCTGGACAAATTTGGGCTAGATGTAAAGAAAAAAATCTTAAGAATTAGAGCTTTCTAAAAAAAGGAATGAGCTAACTTGAGAAGTAGTAGGGTCTCCCTTCCCAGAAACCTCCAGACAAAAGGTATTCAATTATTTGCCTGATATGTTAAAGAAAGGATTCTATTTTAAACTATTTTAAACTAGCTAGCAGTGGGGTCTATTTCTAAACTGAAAAGCTATAACTATGTAAGTGCACTTCCTATATTATAGGGAATTTCTAATAAATTACTGTTTGTATATGAATTACAATTCATGTACAAGGCAATTGAGAGGAAGGAAGGTTTTCACTTAGATATTGGAAACATATTGTTTGGGGAAGGTTAAGGAGTAAATGAATAGTAAATAGGTAAAGGAAGTAGTCCATTTTTGAGAAATTTAGAAGAAAGAAGAAAAAAAAAAACAAGTGGATCTCCATTACTAAGGAAATGACTGAATGAATTGAAACATATAAAAGAATGGTATATCATGGTATATCATGCCATGAAAAATGATGATGATAAGGAATTTAGTCACACAAGAAAATTAGATGTAATTCATACTGAACAGAATAAACAAGAGTTAAAAAATACACATATTACATGCATAGTAAAAGGGATGCTAGTAAGAAGTACATTGAAGTGAAACACAGATATCTTCATTTGCAATAACCAGTTTTGGTCCTGAAAAAAGATGAAGATATGTACCTCCCTCCTTTGGTTGCAGAAATGAGAGATCTTGAATGTACAATTTTTATCTATCCTCTCCAACAAGTCTCAGCTGGTTTTATTTAACAGTATTTGTTAAAAATGAAGGTTTCTAGGATGCAACAGTGGCAGGGGGATAAGGGGGTACAGTACAGTACAGTGACAGTACAGAAAACATTGTAAAATAACTACGATATAAAAACAAGATTTGATAAATTAAACAAAATAATACATATATTAAAAGAAAGTCAGTGAGGGTATAATGATTACAGAGCTGACTTCAGAGGCAGGAAGAATTGAGTTCAAGTCTCACTAGTGGTTATACTGGTTATATGACCCTTGGCAATTCACTTTACCTCTTAATGTCAACTTTCTAAGATTATAAGCCATAGACTAGTCACAAATTTTCATCAAAGGACGGATTTTACTTACTAGGAGTTCCATACTTAGAAAAAAACCAGCAATCTAAAAGAAATTTTTTAAGTATAAAGAAGTAAAAACCCAAAAGATGAGACAAAAATCAAATGAAATGGCAAGATTAAATGAAAGATTGTTGATCATAAATAAGGCTTAAGAATACTTTTAGGTAGAGGAAGAGACAGACAGATGAAGAAAATACATAAAAATGATTTTTAAAATAAAGTTTATGAGAGTTTAAGAGAAGTAGTAAGATTTGGGATACAATTGGAGTGATTAACTTTTATAAGGAAGGATGCTATGCCATCCTCTGTGATGATAAAGCCTGCCAGATTTTAGGCTTCATTGGCACAACTTTCGTGATTTAAGATGCCTATAAAACACAATGATGTCTACTATAGGGATATTCATGAAGTAATGATAGAGATAAATTGAATCATCATTATCATTGTCATCATCTTCATCATTCTAACTTTATAGATGAACATGTGCTGGATTTGGAATAAAAAGAACTGTGTTCAAGTCCTGACTGCAATACTTATTCCATGTATGATCTTGGGGAAGTCCCTCTGGACCTCATTGATTCATTTGTATAAAGAGAAAGTTGAGCAACATAACTTTTAAAGCTCCCTTTCTATTATAAATTATATGATTTTTTTTTGTTAACATTCAATTACTCTGAGATCTCTCGTTCTGCCAATCAGCTCAATACATCTGTATGACCCATCTTTTCTTTTTTTTTTCATAATTATAACTTTTTTATTGATAGAACCCATGCATGGGTAATTTTTTTTACAACATTATCCCTTGCACTCCCTTCTGGTCTGACTTTTCCCCTTCCTCCTTCCACCCCCTCCTTTAGATGGCAAGCAGTCTTATACATGTTAAATATGTCACAGTATATCCTAGATACAATATATGTGTGTAAAACTGAACATTTCTTTTATTGCACAGGAAGAATTGGATTCAAAAGGTAAAAATAACCCTGGAAGAAAAACAAAAATGCAAACAGTTTACATTCATTTCCCAGTGTTCTTTCTTTGGGTGTAGCTGCTTCTGTCTATCATTGATCAATTGAAACTGAGTTAGATCTCTTTGTTGAAGAAATCCACTTCCATCAGAATACATCCTTATACAGTATTGTTGTTGAGGTATATGATGATCTTCTGGTTCTGCTCATTTCACTTAGCATCAGTTCATGTAAGTCTCTCCAAGCCTCTCTGTATTCATCCTGTTGATCATTTCTTACAGAATAGTAATATTCCATAACATTCATATACCACAATTTACCCAACCATTCTCCAATTGATGGGCATCCATTCATTTTCCAGTTTCTAGCCACTACAAACAGGGCTGCCACAAACATTTTGGCACATACAGGTCCTTTTCCCTTCTTTAGTATCTCTTTGAGGTATAAGCCCAATAGTAGCACTGCTGGATCAAAGGGTATGCACAGTTTGATAACTTTTTGAGCATAGTTCTAAATTGCTCTCTAGAATGGCTGGATGTGTTCACAATTCCACCAACAATGTATCAGTGTCCCTGTTTTCCCACATCCCCTCCAACATTCCACATTATCTTTCCCTGTCATTCTAGCCAATCTGAAAGATGTGTAGTGGTATCTCAGAGTTGTCTTAATTTGCATTTCTCTGATTAATAATGACTTGGAGCATCTTTTCATATGGCTAGAAATAGTTTCAATTCTTCATCTGAGAATTGTCTATTCATATCCTTTGACCATTTATCAATTGGAGAATGGCTTGATTTCTTATAAATTAGAATCAATTCTCTATAGATTTTGGAAATGAGGCCTATATCAAAACCTTTAACTGTAAAAATGTTTTCCCAGTTTATTGCTTCCCTTCTAATCTTGTCTGTATTTGTTTTGTTTGTACAAGAACTTTTCAATTTGATATAATCAAAATTTTCTATTTTATAATCAATAATGATCTCTAGTTCTTTGGTCATAAATTCCTTCCTCTTCCACAGGTTTGAGAGGTAAATTATCCTATGCTCTTCAAATTTATTTATAATCTCATTCTTTATGCCTAGGTAATGAACCCATTTTGACCTTATCTTGGTGTATGGTGTTAAGTGTGGGTCGATGCCTAGTTTCAGTCATACTTATTTCCAATTTTCCCAGCAATTTTTGTCAGATAGTGAGTTCTTATCCCCAAAACTGGGGTCTTTGACCCATCTTTTCTTATGCAGAATTTCCTAATATATATTTTATTTTCAACAATAATTTTGGACAAAACTGTAGTAGTTCATTTGGAAATGGCAAAACCATATAGAACATATTGAAATGGCATTCACTGAGACAATTTAATCTGGAAAATTCTGATTTGGCTCATGATTTAACAGAGTGTTGTGAAGATTTTGGAATGAAAATACTGGATTTAATGCTAAAATTCTCTGTTTAAAACCCTGAGGATCTTAAACAAGCAATATGATCTAGATTTATTTTTATGGTGGAATTTAACTAAAAAAGCAGAATCACGATAGCAAAACTGGTTTTCTCTATTCAATCAGGTTAGGGATAAAGACTGGAATTAGAGATAAGAGAAGATAATAATAGTTTTTAATGGACTAGAGTAATCAGGGAAAGCTTGAAGAAGTTAGAACTTTAGCTGGAATTAGAAGACTAAAATTAGTATGGATAAGGGAAGAACAAAAGGGATAATTTTCTTGGCAGGGGGCAGAGAATGAATAAATGTAAACAAGCAGAAATGAGCAAGCTATATTTACTGATTACTTCCCTGTAATAGAATACAACATGGCTAAATAGTGCAGTAGATGGAGTACTGGGTCTGGAGTCAGAAAGACTCTTTCTGAGTTCAAATATGGCCTCAGACACTTTCTAGATGTGTAACTCTGGGTAAATCACTCAGTCTTATTGCCTCAGTTTTCTCATCTGTTAAATGAGCCAGAGAAAGAAATAGCAATCTTTGTCAAGAAAACCCCAAAGGGGTCACAATGAATCAGACATAGCTGGAATGACTGAACAACAACAAATGTGAAAAGAAATCTCATTGAATTGAAGTATTTGGTGCAATGTGGTGCAATAAAAAAAAATACTGAAATTAAAGCCAGAGACCCTAGGTTTGAACCCTAGCTATTCTACTTAATATCAGTATGATCCAAAGTCATCTAATCAAAATAATCTATTAGTACAGCACTATGGATAGGAATGGGGATAAACACTATATTCAGTGGGTGGGAAACTCCAAGGCAAGAAAATATTTTCTGCTAAAGCAGCTTGGTAGTTCCTCTACAACTGAGTTTTAGAGAGTTATCTATAGAAATAATAGGTTAAATGACTCTCCCAGACACACATAGACAGTATGTAATTTCAGGAGGGGGACTTGAACCCAGATTTTCCAGTTTTGCATTCAGCTTTCTATCATACTGACAAACAATTTCATAGGTTACAGTTCCTTTGGTTAAATTATTGACTGTTCTTAATGGGAAGCATTAGCAACTTCAATTTCAGTCAAGGATTCAGTTCATTTTTCTCAAGTAAGTATAGATCTTATTTCCTAAAGGCAAAATATTTTACTCACCTTATTCCACCAGAAGATTAATCTTGATAAAGAAGCATATATTAAATACTAGAAATTATATCAAAAGTAACATAGTCCAAGCCCTGCCATTTATAGATTGGGAATCTAAGGATCAAGGAACAAGTAACTAGCTCAATATCACACAGGTATAAATGGCAGAGCCTGGATTAAAGTTTTGGTCCTTTGATTCCACTCTATCATACGCTCAAATGTAAATAATCATGTAATCTGACTGATTCAAATGCTTGCAAACATGATTTGTATCCTATACCTGTGTAAAATGTAATGCTGTTCCCAATAAATTCACATGGTTAGTTTTCATTAATTTCATCCTTGTTTAACACAAAGAAATTGATGATATAAGGCAATCTTTGGTCTGAGTTTCCCCAGGTAGTAATGCATTGATATAACTGAAATCCCAGAATGTCTTTTACTCTGTCTCCTTATTCATTACAGAATTGCACAGCCATCCCCTAATTATCATCAAAAACATTTATTTGAGCACTTAGTGACTATGGTGCTATGTTCTATTGAGTTTAAAAGGCCTTTAAACTCATAGTTCAAGAGCTTACAGCTCAGTAGTATATTGAGAACTTTTAAAGAAGTCGTGAGTGTCTCTGCAGACAGAGATGTGTAAAGAATTAAGCAATTTGGTTAATCATGTTATGAAAACAAACAAGTTTGATAATTACATATATGTATGTGTGTATATATATACATATATGTATATATATATATATATACATATACATATGATCTAGAAACTGTTTTCATTGTAATTTTTTTTTTTTTTTTGCAAGAGGTAGGGTTTTTTCCCCTAAAGCTACTAAGTGAATGCCTCATTTCTGCTTTATTTGGTCCTTTACTACTACTACTTGGTCTTTGAAAATGTGCATAAATTCTCCCTAAAAACATTACTTTTTAAAAATAGATGATATCTTACTAAATCCAAGAACTGGCTTTCTATCTTGGAATAAAAAAAACAAAGGGAAAGAGAAAAATTTGGGGAAAAACCAGGAAACCTTGGGTAAAACACTTATCTTAGTATTTCTCTAAAACAATGAATTCCAGATAAGTCACCAAAGTGCACTGTTGGAAGGTTATTGCCAACCAAAAATTCTGTATCATCATGAAATCACATAGATTAAAGATAAAAAGAATATTATGGAAAAGGAATGTGGTAAAGTAGATTGAAGGTTGATTTTGAAGTTAAGAAAACAAACATTCCAGATCTGCATTGATAATAATACTTTATGATTATGAACAAGTCTCTAAACTTCTTAGTTTTATAGGCAAAATTTTAAAACTAAAGTTGTTTATCTATATCAGATAAAGCAGTTTCCACACTGGGAGTGCCCTACCTTAATGGAATTATAGGTATTGTTAAAAAAAAAAAAAGGAAAGTAAAATATATTTATACAATACTAAACAAAAATTCATTTCAAACCACTTAAACAAACAAATGTAAAAATAAATATATAATATTCATTTTTGTAGAACTAGTTTTTATGTCCACAAGAACAGTTAATTTAAAGGGAAAAATAGAAAGCCAAAATAATAGAATACTAAAATGATCCATTATAATCAATCCTATGGGGAAAAAAACCTACAATGGGTATCAAACACGTTGTAAAAATGATCATTTTTTCATGTTTTAATATTTTTATTTTCTCCAATGACATGTAAAACATTTTTACATTTGTTTTTAGAACTTTGGATTCCAGATTCTTTCCACTGCTGCCTACCCTTCTCTCCCATTGAGAAGGAAAATGTGAAGTTATGTGAACCATCTCCATAAAAGTCAGGTTGCCAAAGAAAACATAGATTTCCCCCTATCAAAAAAAAACTTCAAGAAAAAATAAAAGATGCTTTAATCTGTATTCAGACACAATTAGTTCTTTCTCTGGATATAGATAACATTTTTCATCCTTAAATCCTGCTGAAAATAGCAGTCATTCATAGTTGATCACTCCACAACATTGCTATTCCTTTGTACATGGTACATTTCACTTCACTTGAGCTCTATGTAAAACTTTCCAGGCTTTTTCTGACAGCCTCCTGCTCATCATAGAAATGATCATTTTGATTCAAATTAATAACCAAGTTGTTGACTTTGATAGAGGTTTTACACTCAGACCTCTACTAATGCATTTGATAAGTTCATTATTTTTCTTCTCAATTTCTGAAAATTAAGAAAAGGCTAACATTAAAAAAAAAAACCTTTGCAAGAGAATATTCAGAAGCATTAACTATAAATCTAACCAAATGAAATAAGAAGACTGGGGATATCTACACTTATTCATGTGTTGCCTCTTCATTATAAAATCAGAATTTCTTCTTTATATTAACAATCCTGGATACAAACTCTATAACATTTGTTACTCATTTACAAACAAGTTACAAAAGTAACCAAGACATATAGTGTTCTACTTCACAATGAAAAGGACTTTGTCTAGGCAAGTAATTAATATATGTAGGAAGAAAGTCCTTTTTTTCTGGAATTAACTTACATTGACTTATCCTTCCTTAGAATAGTACATGATTAATTTATATTTAATTGATCCCACTACTCTTGCACATTTCTAGCTTTTAAGACCACAATAAACAAGGATTCTTCCTATCATTCAAAGCTTTATCATCAAAATGGCTGAAATGTGAGCCTGCCTTTCATTTTCCTACATGATATGTTTGAAAAGTAGAATATTCTCTCTTGGACAAGGTTCTACTTGGCTTCATAATGAATAGCAGCTAATTAAACTTGCGATGACCTTGTTGTTTCGGTTGCAAATACCATAGTGTCTTGAGTCATTTACAGACTTGTCATTGATGGATGATGGTGCTTCACCATAATTAGGTGGTAAACAATGTTAACTGAGAAGTAATTCATGCTAACATTACTGAGGTGTTGTATAATAACATGACCAATAATTTGGGTCGCTACTGTCTGTTAGAAAGAATTCCAATTTCCCTGATGGATCATATTCTTCTTAGCTGAAAAACACTTTATGAGATTATCACATTCCAAGTCAGCCAACACTTCTATTCCTCTGTCAAACCATCTCTGTATGCAGGAGGAGTGGCTGCTTAAGAAGTAGAGTGATTTAAAACACAGGTCTATGAATTGATATATTCATTTCCTAGAGGCAAAGCAGGTTAACGACATTTTTTTTTGTATAGAATCTGTGTCATCATGATAGAGATGAGGAGTAAAACAAAATAATAATGAAAGGAGTACTAATGGAAGGAATAAGGAATGACTAAGATCTGGTAGATCTTTGGAAAAAACCATAAGAGAAAACATATCTATGTTTTGTATTTTGTTTTGTTTTGGTTTTTGCTTAGTAATTTTATTATAAATAATCCTAAGTACTTTATCACTACTAGCTAATTCATTATTATTATTTGCATTTTGTACTTTATATAGGTGGAAAATTAAGGTTTGGCAGGATGAATAAGGGATACAAAGAGGAAATGAAAATAATAATAATATTTAGTATTTATATAGTACTCTAACATTTACAAAGTGCTTTAAAATGTTGTCTCATTAAGATAGGTGCGATTATTATCCCCATTATACAGATGAGAAAACTGAGGCTGAAGGAAAAAGTTAAGTGACTTACACTGGATCACAAAACTAGTAAGTTTCCTAGACAGAATTTGAAATCAAGCTTTCTGATTCAAGGTAAAATATTCTATTACACCACATAACTAACTTTAGGTAACAATTGTACAAATATTGAAGATAAGATTTGGTACTTTTACATATCAAAGAATACATTAGCACAGTATGTGCTAATTCTATTTAACCATGATAACAATAAAGGAGGATCCAGGTTGATCAATTAATTTCTTTTATATATGCAATAAAGCTCAGGATTATCATTCAAGAATAATTGAAGTATGTTGATGACTATGCTTTAAATATACAATAATCACCTTCTTCATCTATAAATTTGACTGCACTGCTATAGTTTGATCGACTTTCATTTGTATGACCTCTCCACCCTTATCATAATAGTAATGGATACTGTGCTAAAAATTCATTTCAATTCGACAAACATGTATTAAGCACCTATTATAGGGAAAGCATAGCTCTAAACAATGAACAGCCATTAAGTGTCACCTCTTTGCCAAACAAAAAGCCAAACTAAACAAAAAATAAAATAGCAAAAAAAAAAACCAACCTTATACTTTGCTTATTCAGATTAAGCAAAAGCTTGTCTTTATTCTTTACTTCCTTTATCAGCTATAAATATATTTCAAAGTTCTCCTATCCAGACCCCCAAACATAAATGGTCATTTTTCTTTGGACTGTTTTTTTGAGCACCTTTTAAACCAAAATAAAAGCTTGCATTGAATACAGACATGAAGAATAAGAGAAGCTTCATTGTTAAAGGCACAAGGCCCAGCACATTTCCCTAGAGAACTCATTCAGTTTAACAATACACATTTATTAAATGTCTACATGCCAGGTCTCCTCATCCTAAAAAACCTTCTATTGACCCTGTAATACCCTTGAGCTATTGACCTGTCTCTCTGAAAAGATACTCTTCTTTACCTAAACCTCATACACATCCTTGATCCAAAAGCTTGATTCTCCCTTCAAGTTTAGCCCATTCCCCTGACTATTCAATATTCCACGGCTCTAGAGAAATCATGACAAAGGAGACACTTATTCCACTAATCTCTCTTTTGCTATAGTTCTTTTAAGGAATCTATAATGCCTTTGGTGATAGACACCATAAACGCAGAAGTGTGTACAAAAAAAAAAAAAAAAAAAAAAAAAAAAACCTCATTGTATCCATTGGGGGAAATAAATCAGACAATTACCAAGGTAATTGTGCGTAACATTGTGTTTGTTGTTTTTCTGTAGTGAAGAGTGGATAGCAATGTCAGTCTTGGAAACCTTGATTACAGCAAATGTATATTCTTAGACCTTGGTGTAAGGTCTTACTGACATCTGCACCTTATGATTCCTAGTTTAAAATCTACTATGTTGCTCAACTCTAATATGTTCAATAACTCTTTGAGGTCAAAACTTCACCCATGAGAGTTGTGATACATGGCAAGGACTTGAGGAATGACAGTGAGCTGAAATTGGAAAGGGTCTCAAAATCTGCAAAAACTGGACTGCTTCTTTCAGGTGAAAATTACACACTCAAAACTAGAAATGTAATGAAGCTACTTAATCAAAAAAAAATTAAGTCATTCTCTAAAGTCCCTAACTTTCTTTCAGGATTTAGCTGATGGTCTGGAAGAAGCTGATTCTTCAAGAGCCTTTCTACTTACCCAATCTTATGTTCCAATTCTCCAGAATAGGCTCTACTGACACAATCAAACTTACCTTTTCACAACCCCCACCAGGAGCTATATTCATCCCTATCTCTCATTCCATTTCCCCCCTCCTTAATATACCTTTCATGTTCAAATGCCACCCATTCTTCAATGTTCAATTTGTCTCATCTCCTCCAACAAGCTTTTATTAATTACTTTCCCATTTTCCATTTACAGAACTTTATCATGATTTAGCATCTGCACATATACACACACACACACTTTTTTAAATATAAAAATTAAAAGAAGTATAAAAAGGTAAACATGAAGGAGAAATGATAAAGGATCAGTAAGTTTAAACTGTTTACATTTCTATATTAGAAGGTGAAACATGTAACTCTTAAGGACTTTTTTGTTATTAGAGCAGACAAAAGGATTCTACATAGAAAGAAGACACAGGAGTGTGTCAATTATATTGAGATGATGTGGGGCGGGAAATGATAGGCAAGAAAGAGGGATGGCAAAAAGAAGAGAAAGAATAGGGAAAAATAATGTCACATAAGAGGCTCACAAGGAACAGCTGAAGGAAGGCAGGCAATGTTTAAGTCTTATTCACATTTAAATTGGTTTAAAAATGGAAAAACACAATACACACATATATGTATTATACATACATATATATATATATGTATGTATAATACATATATATGTTAGTAATGGAAATCCATCTTCCCCAACATGAAAATAGTTAAGGGAAAAAGAGGATGAAGGGAAAGGAGTGTGAAAAAAAATTGGAGGATAAGAAAGAGAAAGCAGTGGTAAGAAACAGAACAAACTTGAGAGGAGGGTCAGTATAATAAGACAGAAGGGTACACAAGAAAAAAAAAAACAGGATGGAAGGAAATGAAGAAAATCAGAATCCAACAATATATTTTTATAAGCTTAAAATAGAGATACATGTGCAGACCTAAAATAAGGGCTGGAACAAAATCAATTACACTTCAGCTGATGTAAAAAAAAAAAAATAGGGGTATAGTCATGATCTCAGACAAAGCAAAAGCAAAAATGAACCTAACTAAAAGAGGTAAGCAAGGAAACTACATTTTGCTAAAAGGCTCCATAGACAATGAAATAATATCAATACTAAACATATATGCATATATACACATATATCATAGCATTTAAATTCTTTAAAAACAAAGTTTAAATGAATTATAGAAGGAACTAGTAAAATTTTACCATGGAGATCTCAGTTTTCTCTTCTTAGAGCTAGATAAATCTGACCATAAAATAAATGAGAAGGAAGTTAAGGGGTTGAATAGAATCTTAGGAAAAAAAAATAGATATGCTAGATCTCTGGAGAAAACTTAATGGAAATAGAAAAGTGCATAAATTTTTCTGTTGCACACGGCACTTTCACAAAAATTGACCATGTAGTAGAGCATAAAAATTCCACAACTAAATGAAGAAAAGCAGAAATATTAAATGAATCCTTTTAAGACAATAATATAATAAATTAAATTAATAAAAGGTCATGAAAACATAAGTTAAAAACCTATGGGGGAACAAAATAATATAATAAAGAATGAGTCAAATAACAATTCATAGAAAAAATAAATAATTTTGTTTAAAAAATCACTACGATGGGACTATATATCAAATTTGTGGGATGAACCGACAATAAAACTTAAGGAGAAATGTATCTATATGTATCAAAAAACTAAAGAACAGATAAAACAATTGGGCATTCAATTTAAAAAATTAGGAAAAAATTTAAATCTCCAATTAAACACCAAAATAGACATTTGGAAAATCACAGAAGTTAATAAAATTGAAGGCAAAAATAAAAGAAAACATTGAACAATAAATGAAACTAGGAGTTGATATATATGTATGTATATACTCACATATATACACACATATAGTGTGTATATATGTATGGTAAACACACATATACACCATTGGTTAATTTGATTAAAAAATAAATTACCAGTATCAAAAAGAAAGGGGTAAATAAATACACCCCAAATTAATTATTAGAAGTTATTTGGCCAAGTTATAAGCTGATAAAACTGATAATTAAATGAAAGGGATGAATATTTATAAAAGTATAAACCACTCAAATTGACAGAAGAAGAAATACATTAATTAAATAAATCTATTTTTAAAAAGATATCAATGAGCTCACTAAGAATAAATCCTCAGGACAGATGGATTTATAATGAATTAAGCTAGGCATTTAATGAATAATTAATTCCAAATAACACTTAAACTATTTGGGGGCGGGGGGGGGGGAAGCTAAAGAAGGAGTCCTAATGAATTCCTTTTATTACACAAATATGGTTTTGATTCCTAAACCAGATAGGGAAAAACAGAGAAAGAAAACTACAGATTAACTTCCTTAATGAGTATCAATGCAAAAACTTTGAATAAAAAAAAAAAACTATACAATATAGCCCAAAGATTATATGCTATGACAAGTAGGCTTTATACAGTGAATACAGAGCTCATTCAATATTCAGAAATCTATTAGTATAATTGACCAATCAAGAACAAAAATAAAAATCATATGATTATATCAATAGGTACAGAAAAAGCTATTGACAAAATACATGGAGGGCTTCAGAAAAACCTGGAAAGATTTTCATGACCTCACGCAAAGTGAAGTTGAGCAGAACCATGAAAACAATGCACACAGTAACAATATTGTAAAGATAATCAATGGTGAAAAACTTAGCTACCAATGTCCCAAGACAATTCCAAAGGATACGTGATGAAAAATGCTACTCATCTTCAGGGACAGAATTGATGAACTCTGAGTGAGTATTAAAGCCTGATTTAAAAAAAATAATCAATATCAAGAAGGAGAGAATGTACAATTCAACTTTTTAGATGAATGTTAAGATTTTTTATAAGTAATTGGGAGATAGTTATGAAAATAAATGAAAACATGTTTTATAAAAAACACCACAGAATTTCAAAATTCAATTATCTTTTTCCTGTCCAAATCCTAGGCAAAATTTTGCTCATCTTCAACATCATCCATAAAAATGCTTTATCATTAGTCTCCCAAGCATTTAAAATTATATCTGGATATCATAAGAGTGATATTTCATTTATTTGTGTAATAAATATTCAAGTAGGAGCTAAGGTTAGAAAAGCAACAAAGGATAACTCACTATATGGAGGAGCAGACTTTTCCCCCAACACTATTCTCCTGAACAGTATTAAATTTAACTCCCCTTTTTAGATGCTAAATCTCTGGACACTTTCTCCAATACTTTCTTCATGACTTATTATTTCAGGCTAAAAGAAAGAACAGGCCAAATCTTTACTCTTTCTGCAGATTCTGGGCTATTTCTTTGTTCCATCTCTTACCAACCTCTTCTTTAAAAACAAAATAAAACAACAACCAAAAAACTTCATTACATCATTTTGTATTGCCTACTCTAGAATCTTGTTCTAGTCATCTATTGGGCTCAAGAAATTCAGCACTATGTTCATAGCCTTCTGCTCCTACCCAAGGCTTGTTTTCTTGGTTAGGAACTTCAAAACATAAATTGATATTTTCTGTCCCCTCTCCTTACCTCCACCTCAACTTACTATTTATCAGTATCCTCAATTCCTGTGTGTCTCTGTGCCAGTTCAGTCACTCACAGAGAGGGGCATTGTCTTAAATATTTCCCTCAACCATCTAACTGGTACCCCTATGATTTTGAAGTCTGGAATTTTTCTTTTGGATCATAAATTCTTATCTTTTTTATCTCTCCCTCAATTCCTCTTAAATCTATTATCTATCTTTATCATCATCTCTAGTCCCTCCATCCCTTCCTATTCACTTAGTCCATTACCTGTTCCCTAGCTTCACTTCCTTTCAAAATCTTGACTTTGTATTTTATCAGATAACAATATACTGTGCTCTGGAATCACTCACCCTTTAATTTCATGCTTTGTGAAACCCCAACTGTATGGTATTCCCTTTATGCACCTCCCTTACTCTTGCTCAAGAGCTGATACTACTGGTAAAGAAAATCACACAATAAAAATCATGTTCTTTAATTTCAACTGAGCATGATAATCATTCTCAACTGTTCCCTTTCTATTATCATAAAGATACAATGAAAAAGAAGATACAATGAGCTATATCCATAGTATCTCTCACATGCATCTCCTCCCCACCTACATAGCTATTATCCTAGTTTAGGCCACCAGTTGTTACCTGAACTGTTATAATAAATATATTGGCATTGTTCATTCTAAATGAACTTCTCCATTTTTCACCTAGCTATCAAATTATTATGTCTAAAATGTACGTCTGATTATAGTATTCCCTTTCCCGTCTCCAGTAGCTTCCTATTATCTCTAGAGTAAAATCTAAATTTCTAAGATTAGCGTTTAACACTCTTCACAATTTTGTTCCTGCCTACATTTCCAAACATTTCACTTTATACCATGTAATTCTATACAGATTGGATTATTGGCTATTCTTAGAACTCAGCATTCTACTTTCCATTTCCATTTCACATCTATACTTTGCTTAATTGCCTCTCTTCATTGCCTCCTGAATCAGTTTACTCTTTTCTACACTTGAGTCCCTTGCCTGGTTGTCTTATCATTTAGTTGTATCTTGCCAAATCTCAACTGTGGATTATCACTATCCTCCTCCTTCATTCCTATTCATGTATTGCAGTTCCCTTTGTACATCTCTTAACAATTTCCTGTCTCACCATTATGGCTATTCTAAACATTTTTATCTCTCTTTTAGCTTCCCATAATATCCATCTGCCACTCTCTCAGATGAAGATCTCATCTTATATCTTATCAAAAAAGGAAAAAAAAATATGAGATGATTTACTGAGAGATTCCTCTTTTCTATTGCTCATCCTCTTACATCACCAAAAAATCTTCCCTATCTCCTTCATACTTCTCTATCAAGATAAGGTTGCTCTTCTCCTCCTTAAAGCAAACACTACCCCTTCCCATGTTCCTTAGCAGATTGCTCCCAACCTCATATATCCCCCTTCTCTATATAATCTTCAATCTCTCTGTATTTACTGGCTCCTTTCCTATTGTCTAAAAACATTTCCATGTCTCCTCCATATAAAAATCAAAGCAAAACCAAAAACAAAAAACTTGACTTTATCCTAATGTTTCTGTTAGCTATTGTTTCATATCTCTTCTCTTTGCTGGTGAACTTAAGAAACCATCCTTAATAGACCAAATACCACTTGGTTCCTCTACCTACTCCTCTTTTACTCTCTTCTAAAATCTGCAACCTGGCATTTGACCTCATCACCTAATTGAAACAGTTCTCTCCAAGTTAGCAATTATCTTTTAGTAGGCAAAATGAATGGGTTTTTTCTGTCCTCATCCCTTTTGATTTTTTTACAGCTCTTTCCTTTGTTGATTCCTGTTTCCTCCTCTATGTGATGTTGTTCTCTTTTATTTCTTCTGTTATCCACCAAATTTCTCTTTCTCAGTTTCCTTTGCTAAAATTTCATCCAGGTCACACCCATGACCTCTTAGTGTCCCCAAAGTTTTATCCTGCTCCCTCTTCCACTCCTTCTATCCTACCTTGCTTAGGGATCTCACTATCTTCTATGTGATTGATTATTTTATATATGATTATCCAATCTACATATCTACCCATAATCTATTTCCTGAATTCCTGTCTCACATCATCTGCCTTCTGGATATATTGAATTTCATATTCCAAAGATATTTCAAACTTGACATGCACAAAAGAGAAGTGCATTTTAGTCCCATCTTTTTATCTTTCCTATTATTATTAAAAAGACTGACATTTTTCCAGTTACCAGACTTGTAAGTTAAATGTAATGCTCTATTCCTCCCTTACATTCACTTCAACCATCTTATATTAGATCTGGTCATTTCTTTTTTCATAACATCTAGTAGTAGGAACATTTGTTCCTACTCTTCACTTAACTATAACTCACCATTCTGGACTGCTATAATAGACTTCTAGTTGGTCTCTCCATCTAAATTTTCTCCCTACTTCAATCCATTCTTCACACAGCTGCCAAAATGAGATCAATTCAACTTTTTACTCAGTAAAAATAGCTAATCCCTATTACCTCCAAGCTTGAATTTAAAATTCTGTATTTTGCTTTCAAAGTCTTCCTAAATTGGTCTCTTGCTACATTTTTAGTCTTCTGATTCTTTTCTATCCTGCTCCTATTCAGTCGTCCAACTCTATTTTCCTGTTTCCTCTTTGTCATCCTTGATTCTCCATATGCTGATTTACTGTCATTTTCATTAGCTGTCGCTTATACCCACAATGTTCTTCCTCTTCACTTCTGCTTCATGGTTTAATGTAATCCTTCAAGATTCAGCTCAAATCTTACATTCTACAAGAAGCATTTCCTGGTTCTCTTCTCTCACTATTACCCTTACTAGTGTCTTCCATTTATAATATATACATCTTTGATGTACAGTTTTATCAGTATAGTTTCCTCCATTCAAAGGTGAGCTCTGTGAAGTTGTAAGTTTCATTGAAGTTTTTTTTCCATTTCAGCACTTCGTACAATGTTGGTATACAGCAAGTGATTAATAAATGTCTGTTGTTTGACTAACACTAACTCCATATATGTTTATTGGCTATCTCCTATACTTGAGATGTGATCCTCAGCTAATATTTTCTCACTCTTCAATTGATTAGCTTGTTTCTATATATTTCTGTATATTTATAACTTCAGTTAAGTGGCATAGTAGATATAATGCTGGGCCTAAAATAAGAAAGTCCTGATTTCAAATATGGCCTCAAATGCTTACCAGCTGTGTGACCCTAAGCTACTCATTTAATCTCTGTCTCAGTTTCCTCAACAGAAAACAGGACTAATAATAGCATCTACATCCTAAGGTGGTTGTGAAAAACACATAAGACACCTGTAAAGCACTTAACACATGGTCTGGCACATAATTTTTGCTATCTACTAAATTCTTATTCCCTGGTTTCCCTCTGTATAGAATATAAGTTCCCTGAGGGCAGAATCAGGTTTCCCTTTATATTTGTATCCCCAGTGCCTAGAACAGTGCTTTGCACAGTACAAAGCAGGCCTTTAATAAGCATTTGTTAGCTTGGAGAGAATAACTGCATGATAAAATAGCATTTCATACTCCTTTGTATAGAATTGTAATAGACTTGGGAATGAGAAGAAGAATGATGGAAGAGAAGGAGTCTGAATTCACCAGGTGTGGTATGATGTTCCAATTAGATACAGAGGTAAAGGTATTCATTTATAAGGGATCTACCAATAACATAGCTATAGTAAAACTTTGGTTTAATGATTTATAAAATGCTATTTTTCTTTCTAATTTCCCCTGGGCCATATAGGCATTTTAGTTCAGGTTGAAGCAAGTAATGGACATTTCAATACAGTCTCTGTTTTTTCCTTGCCTCGTGATTTTCTGTTACACTCATAAGGGCCAATTTTAGCCCTTTTTTATGCATATGTGTAATGCTGTCTTTTATGTGTGCTGCTCAGCATTCCCAAGCTCTACTACTGTCTGCTTTATATGATTTCCAATTAGAGTATTTCTTAATTATTAGAAATATATTATGTCCTGAAGTATTTCTAACCAATGCTAGAAATCTAAAGATACAGATCATAAGTATCATTTGGGGAATGAATTAAAGGGAAAATCTAACAAGAGGTGTTCTGCAGGGGTCAGTCCTCATCTCAACACTATTTAACATTTGGCCAGCAGTTTGGATGATGGAATGCCAAATGAGCTCATTACATTTGCAGATGACATCAGGTAGAGAAGGTTGCTGGTATATCAGCAAATGGAATTATAATTCAAAATATCCTCAAACTGAAGCAGTGGTCAAAAAAGAACACTGACATTGAATATGGACATATTTTGGATGGTATGCTTGCTTTTACTTGAGGGAAGGAAGTTTATGCATATATAATATAGTAGCTGGTCCAATAGAAAACAAGTTAGAAAAAATATTGAGTTATAGAAACTAACAAGATAACAGATGTTTTTTTTTTTTCTTTTTTTCTTTTTAGCAAGGAGAAAGCTATTCACAAAGAAAAACAACCAGAGGGGAGATTCCTGAATTCCTCTCCTCAAATCCTCAAAACTTCTTAGCTACATTACCCATTTTCTCTTACTTTTTTCCTGCCTTAGAAGACAATGGCTAATACTAATCTTTCCACTTGAACTCCAAATAACATTCCACCCTACTTTGTACCAATAAAATGTCTTCTCTCATGTCTTCCCAAAAGAAAATCATAGGAAATGTGAAAATGTGAAAAACCATAGGAAATAGAACTAAGCTTGCTACCAGATCCTGGCTCCAATACTTAACACCTGAAAACTGTGCAAATTCCTCTATCTTTCAAATTTTCTTAAAGAGCTTTGGCAGTGTTCCTCCTTTATACTTTTCTCCTATTATGTATCATTTATTTCTGTACCTGTCATATCCTAACCACTTTTGTCACTATTGGATTTACATTGCTAGTAAATGTTGGAGTCTGGATATATATATATATATATATATATATAATTATGTATACATAATATGTATAATATATATATATACACATAAATATGAAACAAGAAAAAGAAAAACAAAATAGAAAAAGAAAGAAAAGAAAAAAATAAAAGCAAAGCAAAACAATACATTATCATGTGCTCAGAAGAATATCAGGGCAGATTCAAATTATGTAACAATAAATTTCCTTTTCAAGAAATCATATATCATAATAGAAGATATTATATTTATGACTGTCCATCTTTCCTTTGCTTCCTTGTAAATTTTCCTGTTGTTCTACTCTGTGCACTTTTTACTTTATTTTTTTCCCTTTTTCACCTCTCCCACTTCCCCCAAGAAGGCTACAGTTAAGTGTGTGCATTCTCACACACACACACACACACACACATATATGTATGTGTATATATATATATATTCATACCCACATATATACACATATACATACATCTACATGCATATAAAACAATATTAATATGACTGACATAATATAGTTTTCTCTTTTGATTGAATCTTTAAGTTTGATTTTGTATGAGATCAGTAAATATTAGCTCTACTTTTTTATTTCTAATAAATTCTATTCCTGATCTTTGTTGTAATGTTTGTCTATATCTCTTATTTCCTATCTTGTTAGTTCTTTTACTTTAATTCTACTCCTTAATTTATCTTGTTATCATTTAACCTTCTCCCACCATGGATCTCTTCATTAATTTCTCCACCCATTCTTTCCTTCCCTCTTTATTCCATTTGCATTAATTTACATACATACCATATTTCACTCCTGTTAATCTAAACACACTTCTTTATGCCCTTACAGTTTTGCTTTTTAGAGTCAGATCATAATATTTTGACCCTATTTTTCTTTTGAACTACCCATTTACTGATATCAGTCTTAAACATATGGTATATATTTCCATGCCAAAAAACAAATATTTTGTCCATGTTGAGTCCCTTGAAATTAATTTTTGATGTTGGCTTTTATATCTTAAATTTTCAACTAAGTTTGGTTTTGGTTGAGACAAAGTCCTGAAAACCTGCATTTTTGGTGAATGTCCATTTTTTTTCACTCAACATTATAGTTAGTTTTGTTGGATTTAATATTTTGGCCACAGACCTAGTTCTGAACCCCATTCTTAAACTTTAAGGGGAGTCTTTTTTCTACTATATCACATTAACTCTAATATATTGCCTAATGTTATTAGTTAATTTTTATAAGTATATGTGTGGTCTCTCCAGTTAAGTTATAAATTCCTTAAGGGAAGTTGCTAAGTACTCCAGAATTAAGAACCTGGACATGTAAAACATAAATTATGGAAATTCTTGAGTGAAAGAAGGGAAGAAGTAACCCTCAATTGGGATGAGTCAAGGTAGAAGACAGCTGTGAGGATTTTCTATACAAAATGAGAGCAGATGTACTCTGAATGCCAGTCCAGATCAGTCACTTCAGTGACTGGGGAGTTACTACGTCCAAGAAGTTGATATAAGTGGATAGTTTGGTTGTCAGTCAGAGAGCTCAAATTCAAGGGAATATGATGAAGATTATAAAAGGCAAAATGTAAAATAAAGGAAGTTATCTCTTTCTCCAGCTGCAACCTGCAGCTGCCCATTGGTGCAAGATGAAGCAGTTACCATGGGATCATTGTAGGACCATGAATAACAATGGGCATGGGAACCCCAAGCACGAATCTCACTACAAATTGGGTCTGGAGCAAGGAGACACCAGCAACAGAGATTAATGTCTATGGAATAGAACTATGAAGATAAAGTTGCCAATGCTGGACTCTGAGATCAAGATATGTGTACGTAGACAGATGTGAGCTCACACAGATTATACACATTATTGTAATTTTATTTCTCTTCTCTTTCTTAAGGAAAGTGTGAGTTTCTTTCAAAGCTTATTTCCTCTGTGTATGTATGTATATGAAATCTATCTTTAGTGTTTACTTAGTCTTTAAGATATAATATTAAGATAAAACTATGATTAACCATTGCATTACTGATTTAGCTGTGTTTGCTCATAGGTCTCTGAGGAAAAGGTATTAGTTAGTGAGATGCAAAAGGAGAGATAAATGAATCATTTTATTACTGTTGATATCTTTCCTAGCATAATAGGATCTTGAAACCATATCTGGGATTATATTTTATAACCTACCCAAAGCAGGCAATAATGTAGATCTAGACTATCTTAAACATAAAATGAACCTAGTTATTTTTGGTATCCAAGAATGTTGTGAGTCAGCTGGGAGCTTGGAATAGTTGTGATGGCCACTTTGGACATTTTTTCTTCTATCTTTTTTTTTCTAATGCTGGTTCAAGAGGAAGTACTGAGGAATTGAACTAAAAAATCATGCTCTGAGGGAGAAATTGCAAAACTAAGACTATCCACATATGGATGGGCACTAAAATAGGGAGAAACAAAACTTTACTCTCTAGACAAATACACACTAGTGTGCATGCACGTGTGCACACACACACACACACTGTTAGAAGAGATTTAGTAAATACCTAGTTTATTGAATTATACTAAGATTACAAATTTGACAACTATTCTTCATCAAAAATATGTTTAAAATTTGTTAGATCAGATATGGATAGCTAAAATGTACATATTTTGATGGAGGAAATACCCACACTGATAAAATCACAGTTATTGAAGTTGTAAAATGTTTATTTAGCCTGCTAAATAGCAACCACTGTGTTTGGCTTGTAATTATGTCTACACTATGAAAAAGACTGGTTATTTCAGTCATTTCAAGAACAATTTGAACACCATATGATTAATCCTAAGAGACATTTAGGTGACCTAGTAGATCACTTGGCCTGGAATCAAGAACATCAAATACAAATTTTCAGTCTCAGAAATTTGCTACCTGGCAAGTCACTTCTGATTACCTCACTTTCCTCATGAAGGTCCTAACAGCACCTACTTTCTAGGGTCAGTGAGAAGATCAAATGAGGTAATAATTATAAAATGCTTAAGACAGTGCTTGGCACCTGTATTCTTGCAAATTCTTCTTCTTCTTCTTCTTCTTCTTCTTCTTCTTCTTCTTCTTCTTCTTTTTTTTTTGTTTGTTTTTCCTTCCTTTTATTTCCAAGTCAAGATGACCTGGATTCAATAGCTACTTCTGATATCAGTTGTATGACATCCTTTCAGTCGTTTCTGGAAATGTTCTAAAGCTATGTTAAAGAAAAGTTATTGATGTGTTTTATAGTAGCTCTTTACTATGATGAAGTCCTAGGTCAAGAAAAGGAAAGGAGATGAGAGGAGAGGAGAAAAGAAGAGAGGGGAAGGACAGAGGGGGGAGAAAAAAGGAGGAAAGAAGAGGACATAAAAGGAGAGGGAAAGGAAAGGAGGGGTAGGGGAGAAGAGAGAGAAAAGAAAAGAAGGGAAGAAAAACAAAAGAAAGAAAAGGAGGAGAAAAAAAGAAAAGTCAGTCCTACTATCTCAGAATTAATTGATTAGATGTTCACATATATTATATACACCACATGGCAGCCAATTCTGACAGACACTATAAATATGACTTCATTTAGCACAAACAATGATCTAGGTTGTGTGTAAAGTCAATTTGTGCAATAGAGGCTTCAATCCATACAAATATCCTAATTTCTGCAGTTTTTAAATATAAATTATTCAAATGCTACCCTGGTCAAATTCCCCCCAGATTATTGTTCAATTCTACATTTCACAATGATTGTATAGCCCTGACGTAATACCACATTTTGTCTTTAAATTATACTCATTCTATAATCTTCAGGCGCTAATAGAATGATTCTGTGACAATACAGCAAGAATGAAACTGGGATGAATAAACTATCCTGGTGACTTGATCCATGTAGATTAAAAGCTAACACACACCCTCACAAATTTCGTTTTTTACTATGGCAGGTCTTTGATGATGAATTATGTGGTGACATGCAACTCCACACAGACATTGCCTAAATGTATGTTGAGCATTAAAATGTTAATAATGTGTGCTATATACTTTTTTAGTTTTTGAAGTGCCTCAGAATCTTGTTGGTTGTGAAATATGATATATAAATTGAAGTTATTATTCTGTAAAGAGGTTTTCCATTTCCTGTTGAAAAGGGAAAAAAACGTAGTATTAGATTGTTTTAATTTTTCCAGTATTACTTCTGAGTTCCATGCTTTTTCTGTATTGCAAAATGATTCCTCTTGGCTTTTGTAGTACCTCATAACCCAGTTTACTGGAACAGATGCATCTTTTTTTTCCAGAAGAGTGTTAATAAAATATTAACTTGCATATTAAAAGATTTTTAAATGACTTTTCTATATGCGAGTTTGTTTATGAAGGAAATAAAAGAAAACTTTCTGAATATGCAGTGAATTAACCCTTTTAAAGTATTCATGTATAATACGTTGAAGAGAAATGTGTTTACTGTACCTACATACATATGAATATATATTTCATTACATATAAATCCTTACATAACTAACAAATGTATTTTATAACTAATTCTAAGCAATTAGTGAGCAAAGCAAAGACCCTTGTGATTAAAGTATTATTTTTCATTTTTATATTTACCTTGATTTTAGGATAGGGGTATCTTTTGCTATCCTGATTTTTTTCCCTTTCTTCTTCATCCTATATCTGTTTTCTTGTTTATTATGTTATAGAGAAATTCTGTCTCTTAAATCCAAATGAATTGTGTTTTCTTTAGGGTTAATTTGATCTCTTTCTCATAAACTGTGACCTATTTTTTGGTATTTCCTCATTTACTATTATCACATGAGAATTTGTCAACAAAAAGTTCTACATTTTTTGTTTGATAATATAACATACTATTCTATTATGCCAATTGGAAAATAAAGATTACAATGTATTTATCTAGCTATCTGAATGAAATGGAGGTATATTTAGAAAATATAATAAATAAGAAAAATTTTAAAGTATTCCATAGTATTCCATAATTGAGCTTTCCAATTTGTGTATGTTTTATTTTTACTTCTATTCTATTTCTTGATTATAAAGATGATCTTATTTTGTAAAAGAAAAAATAGAATCATTTATGTGTTTTAACTTGCAAGGTAGATTTAGATAATTATCATGCAGCAATGCCCCTCTTATTCCTCTACTTCCTTACTTTCATTAGTTTCTATTTGTAAACCAATTTGTCTGATTCCCTCTTATTTTGTGTTGACTTATGTTTTGATATCGCTGGCTGTGTTTTTCCCTTTTTATTTCTTAAATAGGAAAGAATATGCTGTATTCCTCATGGTTTCTCTTTCCTTGCACAATTCCCATGACTCTGTACTGACAGATCTTGATATCCAAGAGGGAGTCTACTCACAGGATTAAAGGCAAGAACCTCAATTAGACACTCTCTGATTTCTTCAGATGTTTTTTTCTAATCTTTTAATATGGGATTATAGGCAGCTAGAACCTATGTTGTTTTAAAAAAAAAATAGTGAGGACTCTTTATTGCAAATCACAAGAAATCTACTTTTAAAAAATGTCTCCTTTTCTTAATTTGAATTAATTCTAATCTAGATGAGGATAATGAACTTTGGTCTGCTCTTATGTTATACGGAGTACAAAATAGCTTGATAATAAATGTGAAGCATACATACTCTCCTCAATGATCTGCAGGAAAACTCCCTCAGAGACTGATTAGTCCATGCTTGTCACAAATAGGGGAGATAATTATGAGGCTTAACAATCTATGTGGTGGATCTTTTTGAGAGGCAATGGGTAGATCTAAGACTGTCCTATGGATCAACCCTAATTTTTAATATTGCACATATCTTGAGAGATTTTTTTTGGTAGTGCATCCCCCAGAGATGAAACAGTGTCTCTTCCCAGAGAATGACATCACATTTCTTTTCCAGAAAATAAAAATTGTCCAAATTAGATTATCTTTAATTAGTCTAATCTTATGAGCCATTCCATAAAGTTTATTGCACCCATGCTGGTACCATGTTACAAGATTCATATTGAATGAACTAATCTTTAGACATAGAAGCAGTGCTTATAAACAATCTTGCTCTACTTCTTTATTACAATAAAGATTTTTTTCTCAGATGCTTCATGATTCAATAACTATGTTATGGATCTTAGTATATCAGGTGACACTCTTTAAAAGGGTTAATCAGTTAGTCCTGTAATTGACCTATAGTGAACATAAGATGTCCTGAATGCACTGAAATGCCAATATTTTCAGTTCCAGGAAATTTCAATTCTGTAAAATAATTATTTGAGCTAATATTATTTTCCAGTCTAAAGAGAACATTTGAGTGGAAATGTCCACTTCTGTTAAGATCCTTTGCCTCTGCTTTTCCCTTTCATGAGAGAATGGCTTAAGGGGCTCCCTTGTCACCTACCACTTGAAAGGATCCTATCCTTCATAAAGGGGTTCTAGATAGAGAAAAGGGGGAAACTATCTTTATTTCGAATAATATGGCAATATAATTATTTAGACAAAAAAAATTTCCCTAACTGGAGATTAACAAGTAATGATTTGCCTCCTATATTTTTTCATAAAAATGTGCTTATTTGAAATAGACTGTGAGGATTTTTCTAAAAAGAGGAAGAATTGTATTATATTTAAATGGTACTCAAATATTTCTGAGCAAACAAAAAAACTAAAAAAAAGCAATCTTAGCTTAGGATTTGCTTACCTTCTAAATCCTTATAAATTTTATTACTCTCCCCCAAGATAGCATAACCAGTTATTCCCTGTAAACTGTGACTTGAGCGAAGGTAAACTATGAAAAGCACATTTAACTCCATCTTAGAAATTCAAATTCTGACTCTGCCAAGACATTAGAAATTTTTCAGGCCATCCCCACTCCTTGGACCCATCTCCATCATTTGTAGAATGAGGGGGTAATCCAGATTTTCTTAGTATTCCATATGGTTTTAAAATTTTATGATATCAAATTTTTTTTCACAGGGCTTAAATAAATTTTCTCCACAGAAAACTTCTTTCTCTAGAATGTAAAATTAAAGGAATTCACTTTCTCCAGGATACATATGGAGGCAAGATATAGGTTACAGATCTTGTAAGTTATTTGTCCCACCAGTGTCTCTTTTAAAAATTCTAAACTGGGGGGGGGGGCAGCTGAGTGGATAGAGCACCAGCCCTGAATTCAGGAGGATCTGAGTTCAAATCTGCCCTCAGACACTTAATACTTCCTAGCTGTGTGACCCTGGGCAAGTCACTTACTCCCAGCTGCCTCAGGGGAAAAAAATTCTAAACTAGGGATTCTTAATTTGAAATCATGAATTACAGAGTCCATGAACCTATATGTAAGGAAAATTACATTTCCATTTTCACTAACTTTTGGGTCCTATGTATATTGTTTTATGCATTAAAAATCATTTTTCTGAGATAAAATCCAGAGACTTCCCAGACTGCCAGAGGGGTTGGTGACACAATAAAAGTTAAGAATCACTGCTCTAAAGCAATAAATGTTGCTGAAAACTTTTTTTCCCTCTCCTTACATCTTCCCCTTTTTAAAACTGACTGGTCTCATTTCTGAATGGAAAGCCCAGCAGCCTCTCTGCCTACACATTTCACAGAACAGGGTGATCCTTTGTTTCACAGATGGTTACAATGAGGCCCAGAGAGAGAGAATGTATTTCTTCACCATTACACAAGAAATAAAAAACAGAGGCAAGATTCCATCCCAAATCCTCTGCAAATATAAGTCAAATGGATTCCTTTGATTTATAAAGTAAATAATCAGGTAACTGGACAAGCTCAAGTCATTAAACTATCAACCCAATAGCCCCACCTGATGAATGGCTCAAGACTGCCAGATTGACCCTCTGTTTTTATTTTCCTCTCACTAACATCTTTGGTAAACAGAAATAAAAGAATATCATTTCTACCTTAATGCTTGGTAAAATTGCACAATAGCTTAATGGAAGGAAAACAAGGGTCAAATAATTCAAAAATCAAATTGTTCATTGGAAAGGAATTTAATGTTTCTATGTGAGGCACTTTATTTTTAAGTCACTGGTAGATTGCCATCTATTTTCTTTTTGCATCAGAGGACTGATTTATCTTTAGTAAACCATAACATCACTACTTCTCCGGGTACATAACACTTCTGTTGTTCTTTTCTCTGTATTGAACTCTGTCTCAGTCTCTGTCTGCTTCTCTGTCTCTGTCTGTCTCTGTCTATCTGACTCTCTCTCTCTCTCTCTCTCTCTCTCTCTCTCTCTCTCTCTCTCTCTCCCCATCTCCGTCACTATCTGACTCTCCTCCCTCCCTTCATCTCTGCCTCTGTTTCTCTATATGTCTGTCTCTGTCTCACTGTCTGTCTTCCTCACAGTCTCTGCCTCCCCTTCCCCTCAGTCTCTCTCCCCTTTTCCCTTCAACTCTCTCCTCTACCCCGGGTCTCTTTCTCCAGTTCTCCTCCTTCCCATCCCCACCACCACCACCACCACCTGCCCCCAAAACAATCAGTGTCTGAGATATAAAATGAAGAGGCTGGCTGCTGGTCTTTTTCTGACTTGGGTTTGCGTAACTAAAGAAGCCGGGCAGAAGGCTTTTTTTTTTTTTTTTTTTTCCTGAGCAATCTGTGCATCAGTCAGTCAGTCAGACTTAGTAAGCCACACTTCATTGATTTTCGGCTAGGAGCTGCAATTGATCTCGTTACCGTGAGCTACCCTAGTAAAGCTGGCCAATGCTTCTAATCCTCTTAAGCAGCAGTCGAGAAATTGAGATAAAAGCTAGCGATTCAACTGGTTCAAATAACAGATTTGACAAATTAGGAGGGTTCATTCTGAGGATAAAAAAAAAAAAAAAAACAACACTCTCTTGGTGGTTGCTATATGCTGTGATACAAGAACATATACCCATCCCAGTAATAACCAAGAAAGGCCATTCTGACCATCAAAATAGAAATGGTTTTTAATACTAATAAGAGTAGATTTTACGTTTCACCAAAGTTTGCTGTGAAAAATTCAAATCCTAATTCTAATATTATTTTGAAGTTCATACATCATTTATGTTTATGTAACATTTATAATCTGCATATTACAACACATACATATATTATAGGAAATAAATTATATATATAACAAATACAAGTATAGAAAACAGTCTGCATATTATTATATAGAATGTAAACAATATGAATGTTTAACCTTGAAATTAGCTTGAAAATTATACATAAAAGTTGAAATTATAAGATCTATAAATATAAGTATAATATAAATATCATAGACACATATATATTTTACATACATACTTATTATTTAAAACTTAAATATATTAGATTGATGTTTGAACTTCAATTTAATACTTAAATTAGGATTCCGATTTTTCACAATTAATTAACTGATACTGTCAAGATATTACAAATAATCAATACTTTATTTGAGTTCTTCTTTTGTGTCTTCTGTCATAAACTTGTAAATAGAACTGTCTACCACATGGAAAACATAACTTGGCTTTGTTGGTCCAGGATTGAAAGAGGGAGCAGAGCAAAAAACTTAACTTTTAATTTTTTCTGTTTCCAAAAATCAACAAGTATTGTTTGCATTCCACTAATAGTGCATCTTGAGACCTGAATTCCAATATGACACCAGCCATGTGACCCTGGGAAATTCATTTAAACAAGCCTCTGTTTGTCTCTATTTCCTCACCTATAAATATCTATATATCTATATCTATCTTTTTTTATAAGTATCTACCTATATGGCTTTGTTATAAAGATCAAATGAGATAATAATTATAGATTATTTAGCACAGTTCCTGGCATTGTAGTCAGAAATATATATATAAACGTTAGTCCTCCTCCTCCTCTTCTAACTCTTCATTATTATTATTATCTATATTTACTATGGAAAAGAGGAAAAATGCTTGAAATATCTATATCCATATTTGAAATGAGCAGGGAATTTAACCCTACCAATTAACTTAGCCAAATGCGTTTCAAATAGTTGACTACTATCTGAGTGGATATTATCAAGCAAATATTATTGAGACTTAGGTATTCAGACTACTTATCACTGATTTGGTCGCATTTATATTTCCATATTTCTTTATATAATAGGGGGAGTTATTCAGGATGACCCTTATTGACTTTCTTCCTACCTAGCTGATGAAAATACAGAAGTTAACAATCCATGTTATATTCTAAGAGTTTAAAGGAGCATTTCCATTTCATAACTGTTTTTTAAACATATATATATATATATATATATATATATATATATATATAGTCTTTAGTTAAACTTAATGGAATTACAACAGATATATATTGAGTGGCCAGAGGACGGGTCACACCCCTGGTTGCCTTTTAAAAAGCAAAACACACTTTAAGGAGTGAGTCAAAAAGAAGACAGATCCTTGTGGGCTCTGATGAAGAGAGAATCAGTTGAGAAGACAAATCAAACCCTCAAGAGGAAATCATTCTTTACTGCTCAAGGTGGGGAAAGGATTTTTCTTCCCTTCTCTTTCATCCCCATCAGTCATGTCACTTTTCAAAAGAACTATCTGAATATATATATATATATATATATATATATATATTTATATGTACATACATACATACATACATACATAGAGAGTACATATTCTATATCTAGTAGACAGTGAGTTCAATCACTAAAAGAATGAGAGGAAAGCCATGTAAATAAAGAGGCAAATAGTCCTGGTTAGAAGAATAGACATAGTCCAGGAAGTCCAGGAAGCTTAGGTAAGCAAACTGTCTAGCACATTAAAAAGGAGAAACATGAAGATATTCTGAACAGGAAAAGGACATAAGGGATCCATAATCAATCAATTGGCCAACCAATGAACCAACAAACAATTTATTAGGCATTTACTATATGCCAGAAACTGTCCTAAATCCTGAGGATATAAAGAAAATCAGAATTCCTGCTTCTCAAAGAGCCTACATTTTAGTGGAATAAGAGTGGAATGGAAATCAACATGTACATACATTCTGAGTAAATGGAAGAAAACCTTAAAAGGGGAAAACTCCAGGAGCTAGCTTGGCAAATTAATAATAGAAAGAGGAGATCTCTTTGTTATGGGACAAAAAAAAGATAACATATAGTCAGAATTCTCCCCTGATATTTTCATAATATCAGAAAAAGGTTAAGATGATTTCCAGAATATTTGGTGGATCTTTTGCAATGAACTTTTATTAAGACATGGAATCACACACAGGATGGGCAGACATGAATGAAGATGAGATGTACCATTAATATGAACTCCCAAGTTGATAAAAATCATAGGTTAATTTGAATATTTGAGCTTGCCAGATTATTTAAAGTACAAATTAAAACATAAATTAAAATAAAGTGGGTATAGTGTGGTAGAGTGTAGTAAATGTGTCAGCAAAATAGAGAAGAGAAAGATTTCTGGTCATATCACTACTCTGCACAGAAATATTCAATTATAACTCACTGCTTGGAGGCAGAGACAAGATGGCAGAATAAAGGCAGGGACTCACCTGAGCTCTTCTCAAAACCTTTAAGTATTTTTTAATAGCTTTAAATAATGACTTTTAAACAAATGCTAAAGTGACACAATCCACAAAAAGATGGAATGAAACATTTTTTTCAGTTTAAGACAACTTAGAAGGTTGTCAGGAAAGGTCGGAGCAGACCCTGGGAGCAACTAAATCCATGACTGCAGTTGTAGTTTCCAAATCTCTCAGACCACAGATGGTAAGGGGATTGGACAATGGGTCAGAAGATTTACAAGGATCCCTTTCCCTGTTGCATTGCCTGTACTTGAATATAGTTCAAAGTCCTGAGTCTTAGTTCCAGTGTAAGGAGGAGTACTAGCACAGCAAAACTTGTAGCTGTAGGGGAGCAGGGACACTAGTCACAGTTGTAGGACTAAAAAGAGTGCTTGTAATTATAGGCAACCCAGTACATGTACAGGAGAATAGGAAACATACATCTCCCTAGATCTTATCATTATGAAAGAGTCCAAAACTTACAGGTTCCTATAATTACTTCTGAAAACAGCTAGAAGCTAGAAACTAGGGACAGTGTCCCTTCCACTTGCAAAGTCAAGCTCCACTTTAGCATAAAGTTAAAAGTCAAGAAATAGGCTAGAAAATGAGAAAACAATAGAAGAAAATGCTGACAACTGCATTTAATAACAGAAAATTACTATAGTGGCAAGAAAGAAAACACCACTCTGAAGAAGGCTACAAAGTCAAAACCTCTACATCCAAAGCCTCCAAGGAAATATGAATTGATCTTAGGCCATGAAAGAGTTCAAAAAATTTAAAACTCAAGTAAGAGAGGTAAATTGAAAAGAGAAATAAGAATGATGGAAGAAAATCATGAAAAAGTCATTAGTTTGTTAAAGGAGACACTAAAATAGTGAAGAAAATAATACTTTAGAATACAGAATAGGCCAAATGGTAAAATCAAAAATCCAATGGATTTCCTTCCTTCCTCCCTTCCATCCTCCCTCTCTCCCTCCCTTCCTTCCTTCCTTCTTTCCTTCCTTTCTTCCTTCTTTCCTTCCTTCCTTTCTTCCTTCCTTCCTTCCTTATTTCCTTCCTCCCTTCCTTTTTCCTCCCTCCTTCCTTCCTTCCCTTCCTTTCTTCCTCCCTTCCTTCCTTCCTTCTTTCCTTCTTTCCTTCCTCCCTTCCTCTTCCTCCCTCCCTCCTTCTCTTTCCTTCCTTCCTTCTTTCTTCCTCCCTCCCTTCCTTCCTTCCTTCCTTCCTTCCTTCCTTCCTTCCTTCCTTCCTTCCTTCCTTCCTTCCTTCCTTCCTTCCTTCCTTCTTTCCTTCTTTCCTTATTTCCTTCCTCCCTTCCTCTTTCCTCCCTCCTTCCTTCCTTCCTTTCTTCCTTCCTTCTTTCCTTCCTTCCTTCCTTCCTTCCTTCCTTCCTTCCTTCCTTCCTTCCTTCCTTCCTTCCTTCCTTTTATTAGGCACCTGTTGAATTCATTATTGAAAATAAATTCAAATAGATCTTTTTGTTAGAACTTTTTCCGTACAGTCAATAATGCCATTTCTCTAGGACCACATCTAACCCTTGGATTGAAGCATACATAGCATAGTATAAAAATTGTTCATGGCATGAAGATTTTTGCCATCGGTTAAGATAAGAATAGTAAAAAATGTAGAATAAGTGAGGTTACAATATGAATATATTCTGCTAGGATCCAATCAGAACTTAGTATCCAGTTCTAAAAATGGCATTTTAGAAGAATATTGAAAAGAATCCAAAGAATAATAGCCAGAATGGCAAAGATATTCAAAATAATTTTTACTATAATTTACGGAAGAAAATAGGGATGGTTAGGTTAGACTGAGTAATAGAGAACTTGACTGGGCTGATAGTGATGGTTTTCTTCAAGTATTTAAAATATTTTTTCATACTGGAATCAAATGATATTGGTTCTATTTGTCCCCAGGTGAAACAGGTTTGGGCTTAAATAATGAAACAACACTTCCTAATAATCATAGCTGTTTCTAACTAGAATTGATTGCCTTACAAAATTTTCTCTCCCTAGATATCATAAAGCAAAGATTGATTGCCCACTTGCTAAATGTGTTGTGCAAAATATTCTTGTTAAAATGAAGGTTGAATTAGGCAAACTGAGTCTTTTTCTAAGTTTGAATTTCTATTTCATGATATTTAAATATTATTTTAAATAGTATAAGTGAAGGAAATGGATCAGCCTTGAATAAATATAGGAACCTCTCTTCTGTAACTGAAGAGGATAAGAAGGAGAATATTAATGCTAAAACAATTTGTGGAAGTGAGAAGAATCAATGAATTATAGATTTGGGATTTGAAGGGACCATAAAAGTCATTGAATCAAGACATCTTAGTTTATAGTAGGGAAACTGAGGGATAGATTAGTTGAGTGACTTGCCTAGAATCAAACTTCTAGTAAGTGGGATTTTCCAATCTCCAAGTCCAGTCACCTGTCCACTATTATATATGGCCTCTAAAACTGAAGGATTTATGTGACTTATGTTAACCATAAAGAAGGAATTTAAGGTCCTCTGCTGCTGCTGCTGTGTGTGTATATGTAGGTATGCGATGTAGGAGGATAAAGGATAGTTAGTAGAGAAAGGAGATGAGGAAAGGTGTAGAATAGTCTTTGTAGGATAGGGAATGAGATTAGGAGATTGCAAGGGAAGAAGAGAAGTATCATTGAACAGTGGCAAGGGACCAGTTGAGGTTATGTACCATGAATTTGTAGTGAATAAAGTCAGCTTGATTTTGTGATTTTCTCCAGGGATGCTCAGCAGCCCATAACTAATTACAGTGTTACAGAAATGTATGCAAAAGTGCTGAGGGGTGCTCAGCAATTAAAATAATGGGATTGAATGGTTTGAATATGAGGAGTGAGGAGGGCACTGAGGCACGGGAAAAGACAGGCAACCTTAGGCATAAGATGGTGACCTAGATGTTATGAATGTGGGAGTATAGGATCGGATCTCACTGCTCCAAAAGATCTCCCCCCACCCAAACTGTCACAGAATTTAAAATCCTATTATTAGTGATTCATTCCTTTGGGTTAATAATTACTTTCTGCTTCCAGTCCTCTTTTTAAATGCAAACGTCCCTGGGAGAGGTATAAACTATTAAGTACCATTTAGAGACACATCCTCCTGAGAGTACTGTCAGGATGAAAACATTGGATATCTCAAATGGAGCAAGAAACACTACAAAGGCAGAGGGAGGAGAAAAGAACAGAATAGTGAGGACTTATCACTGCCAAGGATAAACCTCCCATTTCATAATTTGTTAAAAAAAATTAGGCCTATTTGACAGCTCCAAAGCAGGAATATGTTCTCAAAAAAGTGAGGGGTAACATTAAGATAATGGCCAGATAGGAAATAGAAATAACTTAGGGAGAACTTTAAATTTCATGACCCAAAATTCAGATTTTGGAAGCACTCAATGTTTATGAGATAGAAACTCTCCTAGACTTGTCTTCATTGTGGTTCTAGGACAGGATCATCAGATTCAATATAATGATGGATTACAATAATAACCTGTAACACAATATCACTAAACAGTAGCCTCTGTAACAGCTTCTCTGCTGTGGAAAAAAAAACTAACATCAAAGCATGATTTTTATGTCTTTCTTGGCTCAAAATGTATAGATATAACTTGCTGAATCCAACTACAGGGGAAAATCCAATAGATATTCATCAAACATTCCCAAGAGAGAATTTTTTCCATATAGTAGTCAATATACTGATCAAATCAATGCAAATAAAGACAGTACATCTCTGGGGAGGAGAAGGGAGGAATGAAATTATTCTTATAATCAAAGATGATGAGTATGGCAGAATCTACATAAAGCCAAGCCCCATTGCAACACAGATTTAGCCAAGACATGAATCAGAAATCATCTCACCTGAGATATAATTACACACAGATTAAAAGGCAGATATAACAAGACCATCCTTAATAGCATTCCTCTCTTAATTATAGCATCACATTAGTTCCCATTGCTGGCATTTCATACTGTTGACTCATATTGAAGTTTTTCTTTCTTTGAACCAGATTTTAATTGTTATTCAGTGATATATGAAGGGAACAAATATTTAAAGCACCTAGTAGGTGCCAGACACCGTGCTAAATACTTTACAAATATTTCATTATTTCTTTTCCTTTTCTTTTCAAAAAAATTAATAAGTATTTTATTTTGCCTCAATTAGATGTAAAAATAAAGGTAGGGACAGTTGGATGGTATAGTGGATAGAGAATTGACCCTAGAGTCAGGAGGACCTGAATTTAAATTCTCTCTCAGCCATTTAACACTTCCTAGCTGTGTAATGTTAGGCAAGTCACTAAACCCCAATTGCCTTGCCAAAAAATAAATAAATAAATAAATAAATTTTAACATTCATTTTTAAAACTTGGACCTCAAATTTCACTCTCTCTCTCTTTCTCTAACCTCTTCAACGAGAAGGCAAACAATCCAATATAGGTTATAAATATGTAATTATGCAAAACATATTTCCATATGAATCATGTTGTTAAAGAAAAAATAGAAAACTACTCCTCCCAAAAAAATCTCAATAGAAATAAAGCAAAAAAAAAAAATCTGCTTTGAGATACCATCAGTTCTTTCTCTGGGGATGGATAGCATTTTTCATGATAAGTTCTTCAGAGTTGACTTGGATCATTGTACTGCTAAAAATAGCTGTCATTCACAGTTGTTCATCTAACAATATTGTCATTACTTTGTACACAGCATATTTCACTTTTCATCAAATCATATAAGTCTTCTCAAATTTTTTCAGAGAGTATCCTTCTTATAATTTCTTATAGTACAATAAATCCATCAAAATCTCATACCACAGCTTGGTCAGCCATTCCCTAACTGATGACCATTCCCTTAATTTCCAAATATTGCCATCAAAAAAGATTTGTATTAAATATTTTTGTACAGATAGATGATTTTCCTTTTTTACATCTCTTTTTGGCTATATACCTAGTAATGATATTACTAGGTCAGAGGATATGGACAGTTTTTATACCTCTTAGACATAGTTCCAAATTGCTCTATAAAATGATTGAATCAGTTCACACTACAAAGCACTTAATGTTTCATTTTTCCACATCCTTCCAACAGTTGTCATTTTCCTTTTTTGTCCTATTAGTTATGGAACAGAATTGTTTAGATTTGCATTTCTCCAATCAATAGTAATATAGAGCATTTTTTTCAAAATATCACATTTGACCTTCACAACAACCCCATAAGATAAGTAATGCTACTAATACCTATTTCATAGTTAAGAAAACTGAGACAGACACAAGTTAATGGACTTGTTGAAAGTCATATAGCTAGAAAGTGCCTGAGGAGAGATTTTAATTCAGTTTTCCTGTCTCCAGGCCCAGTACTCTATCTACTATGGTACCAATTGAAGAAGTACTCTCTATCAATGGAAATTAACATCTGCTTTGCAAGTTATAATCTAGAGCACAGATTATTACATGGCCTCAATCTCACACTATCAGCACATGGAAAAAGCAGGACCTTAACCCAACTCTAAGACCAACTGAGCTAATTCATTATACCATCTCTCCTTTTAAATAGATTCAATATCCCATATATATATATATATATATATATATATATATAACCATATATATAAATATATATATATAACCATATAACTATATATATATATATATATATATATAACCATAATCCCTGTCTAATACTTGATTCCCCCCATTTCAGTGGGCCATCAAAAGGCCATCAAAGAATGGCCTTCAAATCTATTAGTTCCTCAATCTTCCTTTCAATAGTGTTTCCCTTCCTTAGGCAGATCAATTTCTCATGTCCCTTTGGTAAGCAAATTTTCACAAAAATCCTATTAAAATACTTCATCATGGCAAAGAAGTGACACAACTCTCAAAGGCTATGCGAGTGAAGTTCAAAGTCTTACAGCTTTTCCCAAATTAAAAAAAAAAAAAAAACTATGAGTATAGTCTTGGTGTTAGTCTGGGCACTAACCTAAGTAGATCCATAGAGCTCCATCACCAGGAGATCAGGCAATTGTTTTTAGGATGGGGAAAAAAAAACATATTGATGTAGAACCATTGATAATGATCCACTGATTATAGATCCATTGATGTATTTATAAATCAAATGCGAAAAGCAATGTATTATGAATTTTATAGCAAATGCTTTTCTTCCCCATAAGAATTCAAATTAAACTGGTTTACTTATTCATAACTTTCCTTCCATTCCTTTGGATTAATTTCCCAACATTAATAATAAGCCCACTATTTACTAGGTTTCCTTTATTTGTTAATGAAATTATGTTAATATTTATTATTCAATTAAAGATTTTTTAATATTAAATTTCACTTTACACTAAGAATTGATAGGCACTATATGATGTCTCTTATGATAGAGATGGTAAGAGAGCATAAATCTGTTTTCGGAGGGTGGCAATAGATTTATTTGTGACAGAAATTAACTCTATTCCAATTGTTTATATGTAATTCATTAATTTTAAAATAGTTATTGAGTACTTACTGTTTGCATAGCACTAAGTATTGTACATACTATAAGAGTATACACAAAATCAAGTTTGCCATTAGGAAGACTAATTGTAAAGAAGAGGCATACATTATGGCTTTTATTGTCCATAATTTTTGTGAAGTCCATTTCCAAAAGGATATTTTGATGGAAAAGATTAATATCTGTCCAAGACACTAAACATCTGCTCAATGGCTACAAGGCACAGTCTTCCAACCTACTTTGAAATATTTGAAAATTCTCTCAAATTGCAACTAAAATAGTATATCTATGCTGTTCCCTGTTCTCTCCAAAACTCATTAGAATGTAAGCTCTCTAAGGATAGAGACTGTGTTGCTTTCCTAATATTTTCTTTTCAGGACTAAGTGCTTTGTACAAAGTTTTTCCTTATTAAGCTTTTTTTTCCCATTCATCCTTTCATTAATTCCACACCATCTTTCCTTGACACATAAATATGTATGATACCATATCACCTCTGATGGTAAAAATTACAACCTCTTCCTCTATTCTTAATCTGAGCTATTGTGTCCACATTCTACTATAAATCCACACTTGGAATCTGCCTATCTATTGAGTATAGAGACTGTCCTCTAGGTCTTAATACATTGTTTTCAACACTAAAGCTTCCCCCGTGCTCTCCTCTCCATCTATGATTCCTCATTCTCACTATGTAATGCTTTTCAAGTTATTCAAAAGTGCATTCCCTCCACACAGCTCATCCTTAATGTATCATCATTGTATATCTCAGAGATAAGTTCAGCTGTCAAAAGCTTCTTTGATGAGTGTTTAATGAATTAAAATGAGAAAATATAGGGATTCAAAGGAAGAAGTGAGCACTATGTGTTGGATCATTGGGAAGGCCTAATGGAAAGGATAGGACTTGAAGTGGGTCTGGGAAATCATATAGTTAGAGAGAGCAGAATAGGGAGGTATTCCTAGAAAGAGGTAATTATTTAAACAAAATTATAAATGTGAGGACTGTTAACTGCTATACATAAAGAGATCTGTAACACATCAATGAGTAGCATGGAGAAGCTTGACAGGTGACATATTTTTATGGACCTTGAAAGCTAGAATAAAAGGCTTGAACTTTATCTTAGAAGTAATGAAAACCCTTTTAGGTTTTTACATAGATGAAAGATAAGATAGAGTGGTAATAAAATTAGGGATATTATTAGGGATAATTATTAATTAGGGATTATTATCTGGGAACTCCCAATTGAGGAAATCTCTTCTGCCAATGCAAGTTAGTACATTTTCTACTTTGTCTCATCACTGAGAGTCCATTAAAGTAGTATTTAAGTGATTTGTCCAGAGTCATAGTCAGTCATGTTTAAAGATGTGATTTGACTCAGATCCTCCTGTCTCCAAAGCTGGTTCTCTATTGACTATACCATACTTTTTCTCAAGATTATAATGTTCAAATTCTTTCTGATATAAAAAGTGATAGAAAAAGTTTAATTTTCTTAATTTTTTGAGATTTTTCTGTTGAACATTCCTTTATCAAGTTGTTATTTGTTAATCACACCAAATATGTAGTGTCCTCTCCAAGATTCTCTGTCTCAGTGACTATACTACTGTCTGCTTGTTTTGAAATGCCCAAAAATTCCAAATACTATTCCTTGCTGACACCATTGCCATGGGCAAAAACATACCCTATCACAACCAACCAAGACATGGGTCCAAGGGATAATAAGGTTTAAGCTCTGTTTGCAGTTCCTTGAGGATTTTTATAAATTTCTCCATATTTAAATCCTAATGTTCCCTTGTTACTATCTTTTTTTTCCAAGCCCTGAAGCACCAGTGGTCACTCGAGTATCTTCTTTCTAGAAGTAAATTGGAATTGATTATAGTTCCTTAAAGTAGATTATTAAGAGGCCCCCAAATCTGACAGTCTTCCAATTATTCTTCCACTCCACTTTTCAATCTCTTGACTTTCTTGGTTGTGCTGTTTTTCTCTCTTTGGAAAGCAAAAGTTGGAAGTTTTCATCAAAATGTGAGTAGGTAGTTTCTCTTAAAGCCTAGAAGAAGAAGAAAAAGTTTTACTGAAAGAAATGAACTTCAAAAGCGGAAAACAACCTTTACCAGGCAGCCTTCCACTCTCATATTCTCTATCCCATTGAAAGAGACATCAGTTAGAATACATAACTTCTGTAAGAGAAAGCGTGAACAGGTTCATAGTACCAATGGCATAGAATATATTCAACTGAAATGGAAATCACTGGAAGAATAAGGAAACTGAGACAATATATGATGTGAACCAGAATAATCAAATGGATCAGAAGATCACAGATCTACTGCTGGGAAGATCTCAGGGGCTACCTAGTTCTAACTGCCTTGTTGATTCCCACAGAGGTTAAATTATTTGCCCAAAGTCATACAGGCAGTAGCAGTGGCATATGGCTAGAACTCAATTAGTGCTATTAATAAATCTCCTGAAATGGTTACATATATTTTAATTCATAGTATTTGAAGCTATAATCATATAAAATGGTCATTGATTTCAGCCCAGTGGACATATGCCATTCAAATTTGAAATACAATGTTTCTAGGGAATTCTTTATTTATACCAATCAGGGACCTAGTTGTACAACAAATCCTAACTGATATAGTCACTAATATAAATTTAAGAACTCAAAGGAAGGAACTACAGATGAAAGAAATTCACTTACATTAGATTTTAATGGGATTTCATTAGTGTCAGGGATTCTTTATTATTAATTAATTAATAAGCTGCCTCTATAAAACACTTTGGGACTCAAAAAGTACTTTTCCCCCCATAATAACATCATGAGCTAAATAATCTGAATATTTTTACTACAAATGTTTTAGATAAAGAAAGTAGAGCTTCAGAAGCTAAGTAATATTAGGCTTCAGTTTTCTTATCTGTAAAATGGGGGTAATAGCATCTTCCTCACATGATTGTTGTGCACAAAAGTGTTAAAAGCACCCATGAATTATATGCTTCCAACATCATTCCCAAGTGGGATAGGACTAGGTTAAAATGTAATTTGCAAATATTTGATAAAATAAATAAAAATGCAATAAAACATAGATGATTTTATATTTTAAAATTAAGTCAATATATGAATACAGGGATCCTTATATGTAATTTAGTGTCTGTTTCTATGTGAGTTTGACATCTCTGATTGTAAGGATCAAGTGAGATAATATAAAGCATTTTGCACACTTAAACTGTTTTATAAATGTTAACCATTATAGATATTATTTGTCCTGGTTCTCATTGTTAGAAAATGTTAGAAGTAGTTCTGTCCCAGGCTTTTTGACTTTAAATGCCAATAACTAGTACCATTTTATAATCATCCTTTCTTTGTTTTTTTTAAAATAACAATAATAATGACTATCATTACACCTAGTATTAGAATAGTGCTTTAAGATTTATAAAGTGTTTTACAAATGTTTTCTCATATTATCTTTATAACAACCCTAGCAAGTAGATACTGTTATTATTATTTCCATTTTAAAGATGAGGAAACTGAGGCTGAGAAGTGACTTGTACAGTGTCACACAGCTAATAAGTATCTGAGGTTGGAGGCCTTCCTGACTCCAGGCCCAGTGCTCTATCCCCTGCACCATCTACCTGCTTTTATGAATACTAATTTTCCTTAAATTAGTTTTGCAGGACAGAATACACTATTGGAGATTTTTACTTCTTGAGAGCACTTAGTTTTAAGTGACAGTGCAAAAATTAGAGAAATAATAGTTACACAAAATAATTATTTTATTTTGCATGTAGAGATGTACTATAATAATAGTAAAAATTAATTATAGTGTACTGGTGATTATTGTTTGTCCTTCATTCTCAAAGAGGACCAATGACATCATGAGGATGATCTTTGCCTTGCATATGATTTGGATTTCAGTGAAGTAACCCTGTGCAAAATTATCAGCCTCTCTTTCTTCCAGAATCATGGGGGCAGTAGTAAACAACTGAATACAAGAATTCCATGAGACATCAACCCCATGACACCAGTCATTGTCTATTAGCAAGTCCCAGATTTTCTCTTGAGAGAGTCAGGTGGGTTTGTATTACCATGACCTTTGCTTTAGGGAACTGGATTCCTACTACATGCTTATCCATAGAGAAAGGTCTCAGAAATAACAATGTTTCTTTAATTTTATTTAAATCTTGATATCTGTGCTTCCATAGGCAACCACATGACTAAAATCTTTTCAAGTATTCCATAGTTATTTCAAATTCAGTTAATAAACATTTAAGTATTTACTATGTGCCTGTAGTGTGCTAAACTCAACATATCAAAAACAATTCATTATCTTTCCATGCCCTTAAACCTATCAATATACTTAACTTTCCTATTTCTATCAAGGATATACTATTCTACCAGTAATCCAGCAGCTTCATGTGTCAAGACTCATTCTTGACTATTGATTCACATCCCTCATATCCAATCGGTTTCAGTCTTATCAATTGTACTTCAAAATCTCTCATATCTGTTCCTTTTATTCACAAAACACCATAACTACCTCAGTGCAGGCCCTTATACTCTCTCCTGTACTATAAAAAAAGCCTCCTGAATAGTCTCATAACCTCAAGTCTCTCCCTTCTCCAGTTAATTTTGCATACAACTGCTAAATTGACATTTCTAAAGGAACAAGTCTGACCAGTTATGCCCCTGTTCAAGAAGTTTCAGTGACTCCCTATTGTCTTCAAAATTAAATACAAATTCCTGTTTGACTGGCAAATTACTTAACAAGCTAATTAAAATTGCTTGCTCTTATGCCCTTTGTGCTTCAGCCAGACTTGTATACTTGCAGTTCTTCATACACTGTTTCTTCTGCATCCATCCATAACATGTTTCCAAGGAGGAAATATCTTCCATATGCCCTTGGAACACCTAGCTCCTTTTTTTCAAATGATGTCTTCAAAAGTACTCTCCTGATTCACTTCATTATCATTGTATTCCCAATCCTATGCCAAACAAAACACTCTGTTTTCATGTTTATTTTGTATATATCTTGTATATATTTATTTCTGAGCATGTTATCTTCCCAGGAGATTATAAGCTCATTAAGGATAAGGACCAGGGTTTGGGAGAGCTCAAATGAGATGATGGAGGTAAAGCACTTTGTAAACATTAAATGTAAGTTATTATTATTGCTATTATTTTATTAGCCTCCAGTCCAAATCCAATATGATAACTTTCAAGCAAAGTTTGCAGAGCAATACAAAAATATGTTGGTAAGTGTTTAACAAAGGGAAGTTGGGGGTAGGGATGCATGCACACACACTTAAATTTTATCTGTTTTATTAAAACTTCCTAAAGTCTAGACAATCAACAAAACAATAAACCTAGCTCTGATTTGTAACAACTACCAGCAGCAAAGTTGTAAATGTTCACACTAAAAATTTAATAATTGTCTTGCAGGTTAGAATGGACTCCCATGCACAGAGTGCAAAAGAGACCACTTCACTTTTCTATTGGTATCTCTATCACGATGCATGGCATTTGTTAAGTATTTAGCAAATATTTAGTGATTAACTGTATTTTATTTAAAGTCATCTAATGTGTATGGAAGTATAAAATAACAAATGAAAATAGCTATACATTGAGGTTTCATCTTTTAAGTCAATCAGTACACTCTAGTTTGGATTGGATATTAGTTTAAAGAATTCCACTTGGAAAATCTGCTAGATGTCTTAGCTCTTCTAAAACCTTATGTTCAAATCTGAGTGGATTTTAGAAGGGGGAGACAACACAAATAAGGAAATATACGGGGGGGGAATTTTAGTTTAAAAAAATCATTTGGATTGTGAGTGAAAAATAAGGTATAAAGAAATACCTTTTAGAAAAAGGACCCACATGTGAAAAAATATTTATAGCAGCCCTTTTTCTACTGGCAAGGAACTGGAAACTGAGTGAATGCCCATCAGCTGCAGAATGGCTGAATAAGTTATGGTATGAGTGTAATGGAATATTATTGTTCTATAATAAATGATTAGCAGGTTCTATAATAAATGATTAGAGAGGCCTGGAGAGACTTACATGAACTGATGTTAAGTGAAGTGAGCAGAAGCAGGAGATCATTGTACATGTCAACAAGATTATGTAATGATAAAATCTGATGGACTTGGCTCTTTTCAGCAATGAAGTGATTCAAACCAATTCCAATAGACATGTGATGGAGAGAGCCATGTGCATTCAGAGAGAGAACCATAAGACTTGAATGTGGATCACAACATATTTTCACCTTTTTGTTGTGGTTTGCTTGTTCTTTTTTTTCTTTGTCATTGTTTTTTTCTTTTTGATCTGATTTTTCTTGTGCAGCATGCTAAATGTGGAAATATCTGGAAGAATTGTACATGTTTAACCTATATTGGATTTCTTGATGTCCAAGGAATGGGGGAAAGGAGGAAGAAAAATTTGGAATACAAGGTTTTGCAAGGGTGAATGTTGAAAACTATCTTTGCATGTACTTTGAAAATAAAAAGCTATTGTTAAAAAAATGGTAAAAAATAAACCAAAAAAACCAAACAGTGCAGAATGTTTTTAAAAAGAAAAAAATCCTTTAAAATAGTAACAGAAAAGTTCATTTGCTTATGGTTTCATTATGAAAGGAGGATAATGGGGAATGTTGGATACCTGCCTGTATAGCATGGTTGGAACTGGCCTAGATATGGTAGGCAACTACTTGTCAGAAACTAGTATAGAATGCAGAGCAGAAATTCAGTAGATAAAAAACATTGAGTCCTTTGTAAATGATTTCTGGACAGGAAGGCAAGGCGGTTGATGAAAAGATAGTAATATAACTGGAAATATAGCTAGCTGAAGGATAAGGAATTTATATTTCACAATTAAATGTACTGCCTCAGCTATACTCCTAAACTTTCTCATAATGGGTTTTCAAACTCCCAACATGACTTGACCCTCATCTTCCTAGAAATCTTGATTCTCAGGCCACTGAAAGTGTTCTCGTTGCCGTAATTCCTTCATCCTTATTGTATCAGTTGATTCTACTTTTTGTGATAAAGTAATCTGTTCTATATACTGTCCCATACTATCATCTGGGCATTCTCCTTTCTAAGTTTCTTTTCCTTAGCTTGATTTTGAAACCCATAGTAGATATAACTTAAAATTCTGATCACCGGTAGAGGCAAAATGATAGGCTTTGGTTCAGACATTTGGTTCAGACTTCCAATGAAGTTTACTAAGTTTAGTCAGTTTACTAAGCTTTACCTAATTCTCTCTATTATGTGGACCCTCTCTCCATTCCAGAAAGTGGCTTCATTTGATGAAGTACTCACTTAAAAATTACTAAAATAAATGGCATAGCAAAATAGGACATTCCCCCCTTACACTTCAATATTTCACCCTTCAAACTATTTTTCCTTGTTAGGTGGGTCCTACTATACCTTCTAAGCCCTTACAAGCAGAGAATCAAAAATAACATTAACTAAGGAAGAACACTTCCTTTGAACTGAAAAGCCATCTCTCCTCCAATATTGTAGCTAATTACGGGGGTGTCTTGTGAAATTCTAAAGTAGAACTGCAGCCATGTTAGACTCTAGTTCCTATGATGTTTAGCATTCCCATCTATTTCCCTTCCAGCTTGTATCCTGTCTATCCCCACAGTCATGTGACAACTACCAGAAGTTCCAACAAGGGGCCTATTACTAGCCAGGAGGGGTGATTTGTAATGATGTTGCTGCTGTTGTTGTTTTTGTTGAATCCGACCTTATATGTAGTTTGGATGGTAAATCTCCAAGGACATACACCATTTGGGTAATTTACTGTGAATTTACCCAGGGGCCCTAGCATGGAGAACCACCTATAAATCAAATAAATATTTAAATGACTGGAGATGTGCAAACTCAGCAGGTCTGCAGATTCATTGAACATTTCAAACTAGTTTTCAAACATTAAGGGTTCAATAAGATCATTTCAAAATAGATTTTAAGCATTAAATGTTCAATAGAATCATAATGAGATGGCCAGATGGGAAATATAATTCCTTATCAATGGTTCCTTTAGTGCATTTTTTTCTCACAGTGATTTTTTCTTTCAATGTTTTTACATTTTTTTGGCATAATAAAGGATTTTAAAATCCAAAAAAATCGAGTTTTGAAATGGACATGAATTTTAGTTTAAAATAATTTTCTTTAAATATGGTATATTGAGTTAGGTTTGTAGAAAGTAATATGGATGTTCAGAAGGAAACTCTGGCCAACATTAAAGGTCTATAAATGTCTGATTTACTAGATAGACCACTGAATTTGGGGTCAAAAGACTTAGCTTCAGTTTTGCCACCAATTAGCCACACAACCTGAATTCCACAGAATATCAGAGTTCAATGGGATCTCAGAGGTTATCTAGTTCCACACCTTATCAAGAATCCTCTCTAAAACATAACTTGTACAAAGGGGACAACTAATTTTTGAGAATTGTTTTCCCCTGATATCAAACCTAAATTTGACTCTTTAGGACTTTTATCCATTGCTCCCAGTATTGACCGTTAGAACCAAGAAAAATAAATTTACTTCTCCTTTCAGGTAATCTTCCTGTATTTTGATTTCCTCTTATGCAAAAAGAGGGCCAGAACTAGAAGATCGTTAGATTCTAGCTAAGAATTTCTTGAAAAGTGTGGTTGGAACATAGTTGTTGGTTAGAATCATAGTTGTTCGGCTTTCCCTTTTGCTCCCATTCTTTAAAGAAAGTAACTAGAGTAAAATGTGGGGATATTAAGTTCAATAAAAGGAAAACTCAGAGGAAATATGAAAAGAGTTATGTGGAATAGCAGTAAATTTGTCCCAAAGGGAAAGATTAGGACCAGATATTGAAGGTAAAAAAAAAAAAAGCAGATTAAAGCTTAGTATAAGGAAGTAACAATGAGTTATTTTAAACGAAATGAGTCTCCTTTGTAGAAAGTGAGTTCTCTATCAATTCCGATCTATACCATAAAGAAACAGATAGGGAACATCTTTTGACTAAGAGCTGGACAAGGTAATCTCTGAGATAACTTCGAATTCTTCAGTTCTATTGTGATGATAATTTATTGACTTCACTTTGCCAAAGTGGGAACTACATGTCCCCCCATGTTTCTAAGGGTATTCTTGAGGTTTGGTGATATTATTATGTAATTACCATCAGCTCAAGTCCCAATTCTAGTCTTACTTCCGCTAACAGTCCATGATAAGGACTTTGATTCGATTTAACCAATTGGCATCAATTAACTTTTGCAAAGGAATATTTTCAGCAAGTACAAATATGCTCAACCATTCTCAAGATCTGAGGGACATAGTCTCTCCTATAATCCCTTATTCTCTGGGGGTGAGGAGGCTCAGAAATTTCAATTTCTACATATCACTGATCCCACCAAGTTAACATCTAAATGTAATATTTCCTTTAGATTGCTCTGAATCTTATTTATTGTTGTCCTGGATTCCAAAGGTCATTTTTCACTCCCTTGGGTCTTGATGATGGATTGATTGACTAGTTGGAAACCCAATAAGAAATCCACTCCCAAACCTCTTGGTGGATGCTCTCTAAACTTCTTGAAGCATACAAGATCATAGCTATTTCCAATGTACTTAAACTTGAAGGAGAGAGAGAGAGAGAGAGAGAGAGAGAGAGAGAGAGAGAGAGAGAGAACAGAACAGTAATAGAAGCAACAGAGTAAGGTCACAAACTGCTAGACTTCATGCTGACTCCGAATGAGAGAAGATCGGTGGTCCCTTACTCAGAAGCTCTCAGCAGCTTATCCTACTCTAATAGGATATCAGATATCCATAATATCCAGAAAGAGCCAATAGCTCAATAGTTTATTGAAAACATCCTAGTTCCAGCTCCAAATGAAGTTCTTCATCATGTAGCTAACAGATCATATCTCATTACAGAATGTCTGTACATGTTCCTTATTTCTATATGGCATTTGCATTACATGTCATCATACCTTTTTGGAAGCAGAGTTCCAAACTTTTTTACAAATTCACATTGTCTGAGGACCCTGAAGACTACCTATCAGGCCTTATTATCCTATAAATCATATTATTGTGATGTAACACCACCTATGTGCTAGTTCCCCTATTTACACAAGTCTTTAAAAAATTGCCACCACTACTTTTAGGTTCTAGGGATTAGTCTAACCCTATTACTGCAGCTTCTATGTCCTCATCAGGGTATTTCCCATTAACAATTGGCTGAAAGACTTGAATACCTCTGAGCAAAAGCTTTTACTAATGTATTAAAAGAAGAATAATCAGCACAATGTATTTCCCCAAAAAGATTGGGCCTTATTCTCCTACCAATATACACAGCATCCATTGAAGAGTGGGATTTGAGTTCAAGTCTCATGACAAGGGGTCACACATTTAAGATACATGTGAAAATGAATGATTCAGAATTCCTCATTCTTCATGCCCTAGAAGTTCTTCCTTCTTTTGGGGCTTTCTCAATAGCTTGTTGTAAATGCAGTATTTCTGCTAGGTGAGCCATTCAACTGGGCTTTTCAAATCTACTCCTGTTTTGATTCCATAGCTGGCCCTTTTCTCTGTTCTAAAGGGTTAGACTTCTGGTAGTCACTTCATAACTTATCTGACCATCTTTCTGAATCTATGTCTGCCCTTGGCTATGTATCTGCTTCCAACTGGGTTCGTTGTCTCCCAGTGGTCCATTAGCTCTGAGGACAAATAACATAATTGATGGGGAGAAGGGGAATTGAAGGTGTAGAGGAAAGGATCTTAGAAGTCACATATTCCTTTTTTTTTATTTAATAGCCTTTTATTTACAGGATATATGCATGGGTAACTTTACAGCATTAACAATTGCCAAAAGAGGTCACATATTCCAAAAGCTTCTTTGAACAGAAGAGACCAAGAGAGGTTAAGTGATTTGTGAACTATAGTCACTCAGCTTGTAATGGCTTTGTAATTTAAAACTAGGATTTCCTAAGTCTAACCCATTCTACCAAATAACACATTTCTCCAGAGTGAACTGATATCACATGCAGACACATACTCTGCGTCATTTTCATTTCAACATCCTGAGCTTATGATATTTAAAAATATACAAGACATGATAATACCTTCTCCTTTTCCTCTTTGCCTGTTTCTCTAAGTTCCTCCTTTGGGATTTAAAAACATTTTCTGCCAGTAAGAGAGACAGGAGGAATCATTCTGCTGAGCATTTAAACAAAAGACTGAATGCAGCACAATATCAAAAGAAAATGCATTTGCTTATATACATCTGTTCTTGGTATCCCTAATTTTACTACACCTATAACTTGGAGAAAAAGTTAATACGTTGCTGAAATTATATGAATTTTGCTTGAAGCTCATATTTTTCTGTTTAGGCAGAGCATAATCTAAGAAAAAGAAGTCTCTATGTACTACTCTGGAATAGAGGATTAAGGAGGAGATAGATAGCAATAGCAGCACTGAGGCATAATGTGATAAATTTGAAGATGGCTTTTAGGCTTAGAGCAACTTCCTTGTTTGCTTATTACAAATTTCATCCAAAAATGCATGGGATTGCAGACATTGACCAGTTTGTAACAGAACTGTATTTGTTCAAAACTCCATCTATTCAGATTAAAAAAAAAAAAAAAAAAAAAAAGGAACCACTGCATAACATTGGAAACTGGAAATTAAATCTCATAAGAGTTCAGGGGAAAAAAAGCTTTCCAGGAGAAAATGGTGCTCTTTTTCTTCCTTTCTGGAAATAAAAATATACATATCCATTGCTTAGAGTCAGAAGTTCAAATAAGAATTACCAATTAGCTGTGTGACACTGAGCAAGTCATTTAATATCTGTTAAATGTTGACTCAGTTTCCACATCTGTAAAATAATGATAATAACAAAACATACCTCTCAAAGTTGTTGTGAGGACCAAGTGAGAAAATAATTATGAAGTGCTTAGCACACTATTTCTCACATAATAAGCCCTGTTATGTCTTAGCTTTTTTAATCACACACATATACATGTACAGTATATGTACATACATGTGAATGGAAATGGTATAAATACACTCATATATTTAAGCAAGCATATGTATGCCTTTATACATTATATGTACATTACATATAATATCAGCAACTTACACATATACTTATTTTGTATGTCATTTACATGAATCAGATCAGGCAGAACAGAAAGGAATGAATTGTGAGCAATCAGACAATAACCCGTTGTATTCGATGGTAGAAAACCAAGCTCATATTTCTAAAACAAAGGCCTACTGAGAGGCAGCAGGAGACCTGACAGAGAAGCAGGTCTTATCAAACTTACGGCACACTTGTCTTATTGTTCCCCTCCATGGAGAGATATCCCCAGCAGATTATGTGGCAAAATATAAATCTTAAAAAAAAGTCACAGTCAATAGACAAGTATCTCTCTTCATATGGATATGAACAACCTAAAGAAATACACAGAGATCTGTGGATCAGAAGGGAGCCCCTGCAATGCTTTGTCAGGAGTTTGACAAATTTTTCTGCATTTTCAAATGCCAACAGTCATGAGTTTGTAATAACAGTTAGAAAACAATTTTTGAAAATTAGCACCATATTTAAGTATATCTGAAAATGCAATAGTTGTTATGTCTGTACTTTCTCTGAAGATACTACTGTTTCAAAATTGGACCTTTTTTGCATATATTTGGCAAAGTTTATTTTCAATTACATAGCATTCAAGACTTTTAGAAAGAAAGGGATTTTATGATTCATTTAGTCAGAACCTTAACAGTAATTTCGGCAACTATCACAATTGAGTTGGTTGGAGAAGACACCTTAGGATGCCATAGAAAGCAGAGAAGCCCTTATCAATTATTAGTTCTTAGTATGTCCTACACATGCCTGTTTCTATGGAAAGAGTACCAATCTTGTCTATACCCTATAAATTTCAGTGCTCTGGAGTAAACCTCTAGTGGCTTTGCATGTACTTTATTTTCCTGATCTTACAAATGATAAGAGTAAGGTCCAGAGAAGGAAAATGTCTTATCCATTTAGCTAGTAAGTGGTAAAGCCAGGATTATAACACACACATGTGTATTTTCATATATATATATATATTTATGTGTGTGTGTTGTATGTGTGTCTACATACATAAATATACATATATTGAACATTTGATTTTATATGATGTCTTATAAGGCCTTTACTAATATATATATATATATATGCATTTAGATATAGACATATCTATAGAGATATATGTATACACGCACTGTCTCTACAATTATAGTTTTGATCCTTGTAAGCTGACTTATTAAATAGTTTGAAATATTAAAAAGTTCCAATTGATCCCTTGAAATTTGTCCATTATAACTAGCTAAGTATGACATAAACCTGACCAGGGCAGGTATAATGCAGAGAAAGAACTTTTGCAGCTTTAGATGGGTTGTTGAATCAGGCTCATGTTTACAACATAGTCCTCACAAAGGTGTATGAAATATTTATTTCTCGTTATGTTCTTTCTTAACACTACAATGAAAAGAGGACTGCTCAGAACTCACAGGTTTCAGTGGCTAAGATAGGAAACACAACTCACCTCACCTGTCTGGTGGAGTCCAAAGCCTCTATTGCAGGTTTGCATATGAAATCAGGGCAGAACTAGGAAACATGTAGCCCAAGGTTATGAGACATTAGTGATTCATTTGTCAAGAAAAAGGGGAAAAGGGAAGGATAGAAAAAAATCTCATTGAGTATTATTGGTCTCAAATTTTACCAATAGATTTATGACTTTATTTTAGTTGGAAAAGTAATAACTATGTCACTTATGATGCTATATTTTATATTTGTAAGTATGCCTATAGTTAATGGAATTTATCAAGCAGTAGGTTTGGGTACTATTTAAAATATGGGTCAGAGGGGCATTAATTCTATTCAAAATGTTCATCTGTTGCTACCCAACTTGCATGAAGGGTTGCATAGCAACCTGTATTACTGTATTGGATGTGGTTGGCCTCCCTGGGTTGCTTTTGTTTGCCCTCTGAGTGAGCTGCCCTTGATGGAGAAATAGTAGGTGTTCTTTTTTTTTTTTTTTTTTTGGCTGGAGCTTGGTCTGGTGAGAGGGGGCTCATTATGGCCTGCTGAGCTAGATGGTATTGTGAAGCAATTTCTGACATATGAATGTCATTTATCTTCCTAGCATGATTCTTAGTCCCAAATTGATTCCCAAATTCCTAGGTCTTTAGGAAGTACAGTGATTTAAAAAAAATAGACCTTTCATTTTCACCAGGGATTCCCCAAGAAGACCATGTACCAGGAAACTAGATAAGGTAGAATAAAAGTTTCAGAGCTAGTGTATAGTATATTCAGTAAGCAAAGCTACTCTGCATAAAATTATAACATTTTCTCAATTTATCTTTCATTCCATTGGTTGTTAATAATAATAATAATAATAATAAAATTATATTCAAAACATATATACCTTTTTAAATTTCGTAATATATACTTGTCACATGGTAAGCCCTTAGTCAATCTTTGTTAAATTAATATGAATTATTAATTAAAATTAAAATGTCTTTTTTCTATTTTGAAGCACTGAGGAATTTCTGGTGATTTTAAGAACCTGAAGGATGCTATAAAGGAAATGGCCAATAATCCCTTACTATAGGATAACTATACAGCAAAATTTAGAGACAAGATAAAAGTATTTACAGCAACTTAGACATGACTAATACATCATTTATATGAATTGTAAATACTCTATGTCCACTTTATAAAATTTCTTAAAGTCTCTTTTGAAAAAAGGTAAGACTGATCATTTGGTCAAAGAATAGTAATTGAGACTTTATATTGTATATTATGTTATATTATGCTGGATATTAAATTTTATTATTTTATTTTGTTATAGTATACTATATTATTGAATTATATATTGAAATCACTATAAAATACTATTTATAAAGCATTCTAAGATTTCTACAGCATTTTACATGTATTTTCTCATTAGAACTTTACAAGAATTCTGTGAGGAAGGTGCTATCATTATCCCCATTTTATAGATAATACCTGAAAAAGTGGTGTTACTTACCAAATATCTGAAACAGGATTTTAACTCAGGTCTTCTTAATTTGAAGTTCAGCACCCTAGATGCACTACACTACCTAGATGCCAAAATAACTTTGTATCATCATATTATATTATATCACATCTTATCACATCACAGGGAATAAATTATATCACATTATATAGCTCATATATCACATATGCAAGTTTACATATAAATAATAAATTCTGAACTGGACCTATGATTTCATTTTTATGAGGAACTTCCAGTGAGGAAATGCCTTCTCTCTACCAAGGCCAATAAATGCCAACTCTTCAACTCAATAATCTTAGAGAATTACCTAGATACCTTTAGCTTTAATTGGTTTTTGTTCAAAACCACATAGTCAATATACCTTGCATAAAAGGAGCAGGATTTAAATCTGCATCTTGCTAGATCCTTGACAGGTTCTACAAGACTGTTTTTATACTTGTTTTGAGTTTTGTTTTTTTTCCCATCTATTTATGTGATGGTTACAATTATACTTTCTCTTCTTCTTCAATAAGCAAAAGCTTTTTACATGCTAATTTAACGATACCTACCAACACATCCAAACAAACATTTTTGTTTTGTTTTTCCAAATTTGTAATTTAATCAATGTAGAGAATTCCCAAGGCATAAATTCTCTCACCATGTTGAGCAGCAACTCAACTATAAGTTATAGGTTTGAGAGTTACCTGGAGGCCATAAAGGGTTGATAAAAATAGCCCTCATAACCCTCATCTTAAAAATGATTTTTCCAGTTATACTCAGAATGGGCCAGAATCAGAATCTGAAGTCAAGACTTTCTTACTTTACAGCCTGCCTTCTAGCCAATATGCCATATGATCTTTCTTCCAGTAGTACATAATCTTCACAGCAATACTTAATAGACCCAAGGACATAGATAGATACTCAAAGGAACCCTGTAGTGAAGTGCTTTGAAAATGAAAATTCTTTTTAAACTGGCAAAATCATTAGGCTAATTCCTTCAGCTCACAAGCTCTCATTTTTGCATATGAGTTATCTAAGTCATTCACAACTTGACATATTTCTAGTTATTTGATGTTTTCATTCCCTTTTTAGATAATAATTTTTTTCCTTCCTGATTAAGCTACAGTATGTTCTAAAGTTGACTGTGTGTTGGTTTATACTACTAATCATTATGTAAAATTTCTCTTTGGATGAGAAAGAAGAGTTTAGTAGGCATGATCATCCTTAATTTGAATATTTTTAAAAATATAATCAAGTCCAATCAACAGGCATTTATTAAGTGTTTACTAGGTGCTAGACACTGTGCTAAACACTGAAATACAAATACAAGGAAGAAAAAAGGAAAGTAGGAGGGAAGGCAGGGAAGCAGGAAGGAAGGAAGCAAGCAAGGAAGGAAGAGAGGAGAGAGGAGGGGAGAGGAGGAGAGGAGAACAGAGGGGAAGGAAGGAGAGGGAAGGAAAGAGAAGGGGAGGAGAGAGGAAAGGAGGGGAGGGGCGGAGAGGGGAAGAGGAAAGTTCTTTTCAAGCTGCTTAAATTCTAATGGAAGAATATTAATAGAAGAAAATATAGGCAATACTTTAACAGACCCAATTTTACCAGTTACAATGGAAGGAGAAATATGAAGGAGAAATGAGGTACTTAAGCAGGATCTTGGTAAAGAAAATGCAGAGACTCAGGAGTGAGTATAGAAACCAATGAAGACATGGCTGACCTGGATTTTTTCCTTACATTTAGAGGTTCTGAGAATGACCACCCATTGAAAGGAATGGGGTGCAGAGATATATTTCCAACATGAGAAATCCAGAGGTAGAGTGAACTTTCAGAGTAAAGAAGCTTCTGTGGCATGTAGAAAAAAAATCTAGAGTCAATTATGTAGACTGGAGAAGAATCAGATGCTAGTTGAATAAAATAACACACACACTGCACACATTAGGGTATTAAATCCAGGTAGTGAATCAAGTTATATAACTATGCATAACTTCATAGGTCACTGAAGCAATAAGAGTGGGTTATCACAAGCATGTTATCTCCTGAGCTATAATAGTATCCAGGACAAAAGAAGTTTTCTTGCTTTCCATTTAGTATCCCTATGTGTTTCAAGGATATTTTTTTTTCAGTCCATAAGTTGTTTTATTTTGTTCTTGTTGCTAATGTTGTTGTTTGAGATTGTAATTTCATTAGTTGGGGAAACTGTGGAAGTAGAACCTTCTTTATCTATTACAGAACAGAAATTCAGCTGTAACTTAAGGTATTAAAGAACAGTCTGGGCCACCGCAAAGACAAATAACTTGCCCAACATCCCACAAGTAGAATGTCAAAAGCTAGATTTGAATTTAAGTTTTCCAGTTCTAAGTGTGGTTCTCCATCCACTATGTTACACTAATTGTTGCTCTGTCAGTTAATGTTTATTATTCTCTTTTCCTGTCCATCCCTGATTCTATCACAGGCTATTATATGAAGTAGATTTTCTTTTCTCTCTCTTCTTGTTTATCAAATTGAAAAGAATGTTGGATTTGTAGTCAGAGGATATTGGTCTGAATCCCTATCTTATCACTTGCTATCTATGTGACCTTAGACAAATCATATCTGTAAAATGAGGGAGATTGGATTAAATGGCTTTGAGGTTCCCCTCTTTCTCTATGTCTGTTAGCTTATGGTCTTTGTTCACCCCAAGTCTTTGGCAAAAGACTCTTACTAATTCTGGGAGTCTAAGAAGATGGATCATTTGCTCAACAACACATAAATAAACAGACTTCTGTTTTCTTTCCCCGTGTTAAGTTGATTATGGAGTGGCTTTGCATTTCTTATAAGACTTATACTTCCAGTATAATTTAGGATGCTACATCTGTTAAAGTTTTGCCTAAAGTATCTTCTCTGCTTTCTACATAGCAGATAATAGGAAGAAATCCTTACCAATCTGGCTTATTGACCATTTTAATGGAGAAAGCACCAAATTACTAAGACTTTAATTCTCTTTGAACACTGGTTGATATAGAATAAAATTGTTTTTTTCACAGTATAGGATTTTCACATAACTGAAATTGTACACTTTGTAAAGAGTAGTAATTCTGTATGTAGTTCTCATTTGAGCCCCTGAGTTCATTTGGATAGAAGGAGAATATGTCAGTAGAATGCAGGTAGCAATAAGCATATGTGTTCAGAAGACAGATGAGCAAATTTGCTTCCTTACTTCCTGCAGAACATAAAGCCTCTTTTGTCTAGGGTTGTCTTTTGTGCAAACGATAAAGCCACTTGACCACACATAGTTCACTTTTTATTTATTTAGTGCCCCCTGTGGTGTTTTAAGACTAGGCTTCCCTACAAGAACGAATATTGTCTGGTGATTAGTGGAGCAAGCCATTACTTGGGGTTACCATTACACCTTCTGCCACAGATTAATTGTCTGGCTCTAGGAAGTCTCTTAACCTAATGGTATTTCCCTTTACTCTTCTCCAAAAAGAGTGGAATAACATGGAATAGAAAAATTCTTTGACATTCTCAAATAAAAAGTACAACCACAGTGTCTATATCCATAAACTTCCAGTTGTAATTTTCTTATTGCAACAGGCAGCTTGTGTTCCATCTCATATGAAACAATGGAGAATATTTTTAAGCTTTAAGACAGTGTCAATTATATTAGATGTTCTTTGGATGAAACAATAATCCTTTCAAAATATTTATTTTTTCATTCCATATATGTCTGTCACCAGTATAAAAAGTGTATACTGTAAAAAAAAAGTTCTATATATTTCCTGATTTTTAGTTTTGCTTATCAATTTATAAATATTTTTTCAATTTAAAAAACATAATAGGATTTCATCCATTTAGCAGTCAGGTCAATAAGCACTGTACTTCCTTTTTTATAAATGAAAAAATCAATAATTAAATCTTAAGCACTGTACTCAGATTTTAAAAAGAAGAAAGAATGAAGACTTGTATAAGTTGAAGCATAGTACATATTTATTTATTTCTCACAGTCCCTGCTAATAAGAGAATTTTCACCCATGAATGGAGAAGAAAATAAAATTACAAATTAAGGGTGGATGGACAACCCTTAGTATTTATAGGGAAGAAGAAAGAGGAAGGGAGGGAGGGAGGGAGAGAGGGAAGGAAAAAAGGAGGGAGGGAGAGAGGAAGGGATGGAGAGGAAGAGAAGGAAAAAGGGAAAGAAGGGAGGAAGGCAAAGAAGAAAGGAAGGAAGGGACAAAAGGGGGGAGAGAGGGAGGGAGAAAGGAATTTATTAAACATCTATTATATGACAAGTCCAATGTTAAGCACTTTACACACATTATTTAATTTCATTTGATCCTTGTAATAAAACTGGGAAGCAGATGATATTATTATCCCCATTTTACAGTTACAGAATGAGAAGAAAACTAAGATTGAGTGACTTATCAAGGGTCACAGTTAATAAGTGTCTAAGGCTGGTTTTGAACTTAAGTGTTCACCCAGAGTGGGAAGTTAGTATGCAATCCTAATCCAGACCCATTCTAGCCCCAGCACTAGCTAGACCCCATCATCAGCAAGGTGTGACCTCTGAATCCACAGCAGTGCTGGAGGCTTCGGGAACTCTCAGCCTGAGACACCAGGGAGGATTCAGAAGGTCAGTAGAGAGAGTCTGTGGCCATGGGATGGGAGTTTGGTGTGCAGTGCCAGCATAGCCCCAGTCAGCACAGTAGATCTTATAGTGACAAAGGGGCAGGGACACACATAATAGCTGCAGGGCAGTAAAGGGTGCTTGTGGTCAGATTCCTAGAAGAATTTCTGAAAACAACTGCACAAAACCCTGGAAGTTTGGGAAGATGCACCCACCACTCTGGAAACAGAGCCCTACTTTAACAAAGAGTTAAAAGCAGAATAAGAGACTAGGGAAATGAACAGAAAACACACAAAAAAAGTTTCTGACCATTCCAAAGTTATTATGGTGACAAGGAGAATCCAAACACACACTCTGAAGAGGAATACAAAGTCAAAGCTCCTATATCCAAATCCTCCAAGAAAAATAAGAATTGGACTCAGAACAAGAAAGAGCTCAAAGGGGACTTTGAAAATCAAGTAAAAGAGATTGTGGAAAAAATTAGGAAAGACTTGAGAGAAGTACAAAAGGAAATACAAAAAGCTAACGAGAAGAATACCTTTAAAAGCAAAATTGGCCAAGGTACAAAAATAGAGGAAAATATTTTTTTTAAAAATAGAATTAAGCAAATGGTACAAATGGTAGATAATGACTTTATGAGAAGTCAAGATACAATAAAGCAAAATCAAAAAGAAAAAGAAAAAAAGAAAAACTAAGAAAAATGGGAAATATCTCATTGGAAAAATAACTGACCTGGAAAATAGATCCAGAACAGATAATTTAAAAAGTATTGGTCAAGAAATTATAAAAAGAAAATTGTCCTGATATTCTAGAACCAAAAAACCAAAATAGAAATTTAAAGAATCCATAGATCACCCCCTGGAAGATTCCAAAATAAAATCTTCCAGGAATATTGTAGCCAAATGCTGGAACTCCCAGATCAAGGAGAAAATATTGCAAGCATCCAGAAAGAAACAATTCATGTGGTAGAGCCATAGTCATGATAACACAAGATCTAGCAACTTCTACATTAAAGGACCAGAGGGCTTAAAATTTGATATTCTCAAGAGCAATGGAGCTAAGATTGAAACCAAGAATACTTACTCAGAAAAACTGAGTATAATCCTTCAGAGGGAAAGGTGGTCATTAAATGAAACAGAGGACTTTAAAACACTTGTGACCATAACTGAATGGAAAATTTGATTTTCAAATATTTCAGGACTCTGGAGAAATAAAAGGAGTTAATCAGGAAAGTGATAGCAAAAAGTACTAAATTATATTTTTTGTTTAGATTCCTACATAAGAAGATGATACTTACAACTCATTAGAACATTTTCATTATTATGTCAGAAGAAATATATATATATATATATATATATATATATATATATATATATATATATATAAGACACAGGTATGAGTTGAATATGAATGGATAATATATTTTTAAATGATGAAATCAAGAGGTGAGAAAGAAATGTACTGGGGAAAAAAAGAAGGGGCAAAGTGGAATGGTGCAAATTATCTGCCATTAAAAAGAGATAAGAAAAAGGGTGTACAGTGAAGGGGAAAAGGGGAGAGAGAGAGGGAGAGGGAGTGAACCTTACTCTCATAAGAACTGGCTCAAATAGAAAATAACATATATACTCAATAGGGATATAGAAATCTATTTTACCCTGCAGGAAAATAGGAGGGGAATGGGATTTGGAAAGGGATGGTAGGTGGTAGAAGAAAGGGCATATTGGGGGAGGCAGTGGTCAGTGGCAGAACACTTTTGAGAAGGAACAAGGGAAAAGGAGAGAGAGAATAAATGGGAGGAAATACAATTAGCAATAGTGATTATAAAAAATTTGCAACACAAATTTTTCTGATGAAATATTATTGTTCTCTGGGAAATGATGAGCAGGAGGTTCTCAGGAAAAAATAAAAAATAGAAAGTCCTCTGTGAGCAAAGTGAAATATACTGTATACAAAGTGAACTTAAGTGTTCTTGATTGCAGTTCTAGTAGACTTGGACACCTAGTTGCCTCCAACTTTTGTTACAATTTAAATTATACTATGATAATTTTCATTAAAATATTAGAAGTTATATCATGAGCCCTTAGTTTCAAGATAGAGTTGAAAAAGAAAGCTCTCCCACCTGTGGCCCCATAGAAGTTCTTTTTCTTCACTCAAAAGCTGCTGGGGAACAAGAGGGATCAAGCAACTCCCTTGAAGTCTTTTTTATGGTACTCAGTTCCAGCTCAGCAATCTGTTAAAAGATTTCTTTTTATCACAAGGTAAAAGTACAGAAAACAGCTCCAGAACACCTCTGCACACTCTGAAATGAAGGACAGGATCTCCACTGTGCACACTCCAGGGGCAACCCTTCTGATCCTGCCACTTTTGAGTTGGCACCAGGGTAGATGGTGCATGGCTAAAAGATTGGGCCACAATTGGCTGGTCACCATTATACTCTTTTGGTTTCTCTCTCTGTCTTTCTGGCTCTGTCTCTGTCTGTCTCTGCTTCTGTCTCTCTCTTTCTCTCTATCTCTGTGTCTGTCTGTCTGTCTGTCTCTGTCTGTTCTCTCTTCTCTCTCTCTCTCTTTTTCTAATGGTGTCCTTTTGGAAAAAAATTGATAATAATAGTTCTACAGTGGTTCAATTACTCTAGCAGTGATTTTTTCCCCTTTTTATCATCTCTTTGGGATATAGAGCTAGTAGTGGTATTGCTGGGTCAAAAGATATGCACCATTTTATAACTCTTTTGGCATAGTTCCATGGTTGGGATGTAGGCTACAGGATATAAGATAAGCCCACATAAATCAGCATTTCTGTAGATAACTAATAAAGCCCACAGCAAAATAAAGAAAGAGAAATTCCATTTCAAAGAATTGCAAACGGTATAAAAAACACTTTTACATTTTTAAATTTAATTTTTTTTAATTTTCTTTTTTTTTTGTTTTTTAATTAAAGCTTTTTATTTTCAAAAAATATGCATGGATAATTTTCAACATTCACCTTGCATAACTTTGTGTTCCAAATTTTTCCCTCTCTTCCCCCCCCCATCTCCTCCCCTAGATGGCAAGTAATTTAATATATACTAATATTCAATTCTTCCATACATAATTCCAAAATTATCATACTGCACAAAAAATATCAGATCACAAATGAAAAAATAAAAAAAGAGCAAGCAAATCAACAACATAAAGGTGACAATAGTATATTATGATCCACACTTAGTTGCCATAGTCCTCTCTCTAGATGCAAATGGCTCTCTTCATCATAAGATCATTGGAACTGGCTTGAATCATTTCATTGTTCAGAAGAGCCATGTTCATCAGACTTGATTATTATATAATTTTCTGTTGCCATGTACAATGATCTCCTGATTCTGCTCATTTCACTTAGCATCAATTCATGTAAGTCTCTCCAGGCCTCTCTGAAATCATCCTGCTGATCATTTCTTAGAGAGCAATAATATTCCATAACATTCATGTACCATAACTTATATGTGATTCTCCAATTGATGGGCATCCCTTCGGTTTCCAGTTTTTTGACACTACAAAAAGGGCTACCACAAACATGTTTGCACATGTGGATTCCTTTCTCTCCTTTATGATCTTTTTGGGGTATAAGCCTAGTAGAAACACTGCTGGATCAAAGAGTATGCACAGTTTGATAGCCTTTGGGGCATAGTTTTAAATTGCTCTCCAGAATGGTCAGATCAGTTCACAGTTCCACAGCAACCATCAATTGGGGAATGGCTGAATCAGTTATGCCATATGAATGTTATGGAATATTATTATTCTATAAGAAATGATCAGCAGGATTATTTCAGAGAGGCCTGGAGAGACTTCTGTAAACTGATGCTAAGTGAAATAAACAGAACCAGGAGATCATTGTACATGACAATAACAAAATTATACAACTATCAATTCTGATGGATGTGGCTCTTTCCAACAATAAGATTATTGAAGCTAGTTTTAATGTTCTTATGATGAAAAGAGTCATTTGCACCCAGAGAGAAGACTGTGGTAATTGAATGTGGATCATGACATAGCATTTTCACTCTTTTTGTTGTTTGCTTGCATTTTATTTTCTTTCTTATATTTTTTCCTTTTTGATCTGATTTTTCTTGTGCAGCATGATTATTATATAAATATGCATATATATTGGATTTAACATATATTTTAGCATGTTTAACATATATTTGATTACTTGCCATCTAGGGGAAGGGATGGGAAGAAGGGAGGGGAAAATTTGGCAACAAAAGGTTTTGCAAGGATCAATGTTGAAAAATTATCCATACATATATTTTGAAAATAAAAAAACTGTAAGAAGTTAAAAAAAAGAATATGGCTACTATACCACTTGGTGTACATATGTTTAGTATTGTTATTGTTTCATTGTCTATAGTACGTTTTAGCAAGATGTAGTTTCCTTCCTTATCTAATTTAATTAGGTCTATTTTTACTTTTGCTTTGTCTGACATCAAGATTGATACCCCTCCTTTTTTTTCAGTTGAAGCATAATAGATTCTGCTTTGGCGCTTTATCTTTATTCTGCTGTGTCTCTGCTTTAAGTGTTTCTTGTAAACAATATATTGAAGGATTCTAGTTTTTGATCGACTCTGCCATCCATTTCCATTTTATGAAAAGTTCATCCTATTCACAGTCATGATTATGATTACTACTTGTGTATTTCCTTCCATTCTATTCTTTTTCCTCTTTGTCTTCTTTCTCTTTTCATTCCAAAGAACGTTAGGTTTTTGCTAAACGGTGTTTGCTTCTGTCTGACTTTTATACCTATGCCCTATGTCTATGTATATTCCTTCTGACTGTACTATTGATGGCACAGTTGTTAAGAATTACAAGTATCATTTTGCCATGTAAGGATGTAAACAATTTATTTAATCCCTTATTTTTTTCTTTTTCCTTTTTACCTGTTTATGCCCCTCTTGTATTTTGATAAGAAGTCAATTAAAAAAAATTAGCTCTGATCTCTTTATGAGAACTTGACATTCTTCTATTTCATTGCATGACTTTTTTTCTCCCTTAAAGTATAGTGCTTAATTTTACCAGGGAGGTGATCCCTAGTTGACTTTCTGGAATGTGTTCCATGGCCTCCATTTAATGTTGCAAGTAACAGGTCTTATGCAGTCTTATTGTGATTCCCTGGTATTTGAATTATTTCTTTCTTTCCCCTTGTAACAATGTTGATAGTTCTGAAATTTGACTATAATTTTCCTTGAAGTTTTTATTTTGGGTTCTCTTTCATGAGAGGATTGATAGATTGCTTTAATGCCTATTTTGCTTGCTGGTTCCAAGCCATCAGAACAGTTTTACTTGATAGTTTCTTGGAAGATGTTGTCTACATCTTCATTTTGATTATAGCTTTCAGGTAGTCCAAGGATTCTGATGTTACCTCTCCTGGATTTATTTTCCAGATCAATTGTTTTTCCCATGATGTATTTTATATTTTCTTCTATTTTTTCATTCTTTTAAATTTGTTTAATTGATTCTTGATGTCTTGTAGAGTCATTAACTTCTACTTGCTCAATTCTAACTTTTAAGGTATGATTTTTCTCAATTAGCTTTTGTACTTTCTTTTCCATCTGGTCAACTGTACTCTTTAAGGAGCCTCAGTGGATTTTTGCATCTCATTTTCTATTTGACCAAGTTTGCTTTGTAATCCATTTTCCAAGCTCTTGATTTTTTTCATAATTCTCTTGTATCACTATCATTTGTTTTCCCAATCTTTCTTTTATCTCTCTTATATGATTTTAAGCTCCCTTTTGAACTCTTCCATGAGTTCTTTGTGGGCTTGAGACCACTTCCACTGTATCCTTGGGGGTTTAGTCCATAAATGTTTTGACATTGGTGGTTTCTTCTGAATATGTGTTGGTCTTCCCTGTCACCATAACTTTGCATGATCAAATTTTTTTTCTGTTACTTTTTGCTTCTTCTCTCTCTCTCTCTCTCTCTCTCTCTCTCTCTCTCTCTCTCTCATTGTCTTTCTCCTTCCTTCCCTCCCTCCCTTTTCCCTCCTTCCCTTTTTTTTCTTTCTTTTAAATTTGAACTCTGCTCCCTTGGTGGAAGTAGCATTGGCTCAGGCAGTGAAAGTGGCTATGGCTCTATTTGTTTGGAGGATTAATAAAGATTGTTTTTAAAGATTGTTAGTAAGATTGTTAGTTAAAGATTGTTAATAAAAGATTGTTTTTCCCTGTCTTCTTGCTGGTTCTGCTGTTCTAGAATCTATCTTAGAATGCTATTTTATTGTTGCTTGGGAGTGAACATAAGAATATTGCAGCAATTCACTGCTTATTCCACCATCTTGGCTCCCAGAGTCCCCTAGGGATTTTTTTCTATTAAAATAGTGTTTTCTTGGGGATGGGAAAAATGGTATTCTGTTATTTAAGCTCATTTTTAAATGGCATACTTTAATTATTTTTGTGATCCAATAATTAATTAAGCAACAACAATAACAACAACAGCAACAAAATATACATAAGAAAGAAAAAAAGATAGCCATGAATTTGTAAATAAAAAGTTATCTCAGTCAAAAAGGTCTGGATTCAAGTCCTGCTGTGAATCATACTGCTGCTATAATCCTGGACAAGTCTTTACCTCTCAATGCTCCATATATTTAAGAGATGATATAAACCTCTTTGGGAGAAAGAAGAATTTCCTCAGGAGTTCCCAGGTAATGAAGTCACAGATACACATCCTATTACTATACATAATTTATAATCCAATAATAAATGTTTTGGGTAACTTAACCTGTTTTTTGTCAATAAATTCCAAGGGGGCAAAAGGTGGAGGGAAATGGGTAAAGAGTATATTTTGTTTTTAACCTGTATAGCAAAAAGAAAGAAAGAAAAAGTGGAGTCAAAATTTGAAGATATAAATTTGCTCCAATACTAGTAATCAGGAGATTCAAGGCACACAATCTGTGAGCAATAAAATATGTCACATTTACTGAATAAAATCTGGAACTGGGGATTCAGATAGAGATAAGAGATAATCCTTATTATTGTTTAGGCATATCCAACTCTTTGTGATCCCATTTAAGGTTTTCTTGGCAAAGATACTAAAGTGGTTTGCCATTACCTTCTCCAGCTCATTTTATAATGAGACAAATAGAGTTAAGTGACTTTCTCAGAGACAAAAGCTTCCTGACTTTAGACCCAATACTCCATCTATTGTGCCACCTATTTAACCAGAGAGAATCCTAGTGTGCAAAAAGTTTGCCCTTGTGACAAATTAAGATTCCTTTGAGATAATACAGGGTGATTAGGCCCTTATTCCACAAATGTCAAATAAAGTTATTTGAGTTATTTAATGACCTCTGATTGTTTACAAAAGGAAGTCTATGTGTGCATATAAGCATTTATTTAGGTAATAATAGACAAGAAGAATTGGCCTCCAGATTCCAAAGGCAATTTGTGTTTCATTTGGCCATTTCAAGATGCATGATGACAAATGTCCTATGTACTAATAGTACAGAGTAGAAACCTCCATGTGAAATATCAAAAATAAAGAAAAAACCCAATTAAAGAATATTGTATAGAATCTAAAGTTCTAATGTTTTCATCAATTAAAATAATTTAAAATAAATATACACAGAATATAATATAAATATAATAGTTCAGATCTCTAGAAATTAAAAAAGTAATAATTTAGAAGTATTTTTAAAGTATATGCCAGCATTTTTAAAAATTTGCCAGTATTTTGGTTAATGTACAATTGTTCAGCTAACCAACCATACTGATTAAGAATTCATTTGTGATTGTTCACCATTTTTTCAGTTGCATCTAATTTGGGGTTTGCTTGGTAGAGATACTGAAGTGGTTTAACATTTCCTTCTCTAGGTCATTTTACAGATGGGGAACTAAGGCAAATAGGGTGAAGTGACTTACCTAGGGTTATATAGCTAATAAGTGTGAGACTAGATTTGATCTCATAAAGATGATTCTGTGTCCAGTGTTATATACACTGTGCTATCCAGCTGCCCAATTTGCTTGTGAAGAACACGGTAAAAGTGGGTTTAAAGGAAGTAGAAAATAGAGTCCCTCCATTAAAAAGCTTCCCTTCCATTGAATATCTAGAACACAGAGGCGTCACAGCATATACATAATTTATAGAATTTGTACTAAAATATGAGATCACTGGGAGGCTGTAAGGATAAAAAGGTCCTCTGACAGTGATGCAAAAGGGGTTGATTTGCGTCCCAATACACTGTTAGGTGCCATCACACAATCATTTTTTTCTCCTGTTTTTCCAAGTAAAGGAAAAACTCATGTAAACAATTATAAGGAAAGAAACAATTATAAGGAAAGAACAACCAATCTTCCACTCTAACTCTGAGTCTACTTTTTATTTCTTCTTCTCCAATCAAGACCCAAAACAATGCAAGAAAAGTATAATTGTGTCATCATGAAATCTGTATGTTCTAGGTGTTCCAGCAGATAAAAAGCTAGGCTTGGAGTAAGGAATGGCTGAGATTAAATTCTAAATCAATCACTTACTAGTTCTGTGACTTTATAAAATCACTTTTCTTTTCTGTACCCCAGATTTCTCATCTGCAAAATTGAGATAATAATGACATCTATCTCACAATCATTATGAGGATCAATTGAGATAATTTATGTTAAGCACTTTGCAAGCTTTAAAACACTGTAAAAATGCTAACTAATTTTGTAGAATTCATTCCATGGTCACAAGAACTTGTGGCTTAAGAAGGCAACTACTACTATTCACTGTGAATATTATTGAGTAATTCTGAGGAGTTAGGTACTGTGACTCACCGGTGTCTTTTCTATTGATTATTATCCAGTATCCAGTGATTTCACTTAACCTTACTAAGGTGGTATAATAAACAGGTGATGTGTGACATTTCCCTTTAAAATCCTGGTAGGATTTTTATTTTTAAAATATATGCAAAGACAGTTTTTGATATTCCTCTTTGCAAACCCTTGTGTTCTTTTTTTTTTCCCTCTTCTCCCTCTACCTCTTCCCTAGACAGCAAATAATCCAATATATGTTAACCATGAGCAATTCTTCTATACATATTTCCACATTTAGCATGCTGAACCAAAAAAATCATATCAAAAGGAAAAAAATGAGAAAGATAACAAAAAGCAAGCAATTCTACACAGAATTCAGAGGAAGAACTGGTTTAAATTTAGAAACTATTGGTAATAAAGAAAACCTATAAACAATATATATTATTAGAAACAATTCACAACTTTAACAAAGCTTCAGGATACAAAATAAATCCACATAAATCATCAGCATTTCTACATGTTACCAACAAAGTCTAGCAGCAAGAGATACAAAAAGAAATTCCACATAAAAGAATTGTAGATAATATAAAATATTTGGGAGTCTACCTGACAAGACAAAGTCAGGAACTACATGAACACATTTATAAAATGCTTTCCACACAAATAAAGTCAGATCTAAACAACTGGAAGAATATCAAGTCCTCATGGATAGGCTTGTAGAGGGCTGGAATGCTGGAGAAGTATACTTGAAATAAGTTGCTAACTCAGTGGAATTGATAAGACGGATTCTCTAGTTTACATATGTACTTAGTACTTTGAATGGTGTTATAATGGTTCTCTAGTTCACACATATTCAGTATTCTGTAATGATGTAATTGTACTAAGGTATATAAGGACTAAGAAGGACTGAAAATGAGACATTACATTTTTGACCATCCTCCTGGTGTTTTCCTGCTTCCTGCATGCCTCAACTAAGATCAAGACTGGGCCAGAATAACGATTCTAAACTCTATGCCTGACCCGGGGTGTCTATCCTGCTGAGACTAAGGCCAGTCTGAAGAACCTCCAGAAAGCTTGCCCATACATTAAACAGGCCTAGTAAATATAGTATAAATAACAATTCTACCTAAATTAATCTATTTATTCAGTGCCACACCAATCAAATTGGCAAGAAATTACTTTACAGAGCTAGAAAAATAATAACAAAGTTCATGCAAAAGAACAAAAGATCAAGAACTTCAAGGGAATTGGTGTAAAAAATGAAAATGAAGGTGGACTAGCTGTTCCAGACATAAAACTATATTATAAAGTAATGGTCATCAAAACTCTTTGGTACTAGATAAGAAACACAGTAATCAATGAAATAGATGAGGTTCATAAGACACAATAGTAAATAACTATAATAATCTAGTGTTTTATAAACGCAAAGACCCCAGTTTCTGGGATAAGAACCCACTATTTGACAAAAAGTGATGGGAAAATTGGAAAACAGTATGGCAGAAACTAGGCATTGACCAACACCTAACACTTTATACCAAGATGAGGTCAAAATGGGTTCATTATTTATACAGAAAGGGTCATACTGTAAGCAAATTAGGAAAACAAAGTGTAGTCTACCTCTCAGGGAGGAATTTGTGGGCAAAGAAGAACTGGAGTACATTATGAAATGCAAAATGAATAATTTTGATTATCTTAAATTAAAAACTTTTGCATGTATTTTAAAAATAAAAAGCTATTATTAAAAAAAAAAATATGTGTTCTTTACAACTCTTAGTGCCTTAAGGTCATTCCTTGTGTCCAAAGCCAGCATTCTTTTCTAGTTCAAGATGTCATTCACCTTGAAGCTCCTTCCTCCCTTGGGTGACATTTGTAACTATGTACCTCTTTATTTTTGATCTTGTTGCTTGTTTGATCTCTGTTCTTAGTTAGAAACATTTTCTCCTATTGTTTTCTTGTATTCTATATCAGTAGAAGTTGGGAAAAGTTAGAGAGGGACAAATTCTCTAGTATTTCTAGGTTTTTTCTTAACAGTCTTAGCTTAAACTGGAGTTTTCAACTAAGAAATAAATTTTCCAATTTGATGTAAAAACCCATTGACTGAGTTTAGTAAGGGACTGCCTCATACATTATACATAGATCAATGGGCAGTTCTTATACTTTGAGACAATCAAGTTGCTATCATCCTTCATCCAATCAAAAAAATTCACATCTTATGAAGAAATTACAGGATACAAAGTTAAGTAAAGTGAGCAGAACGAGGAGAATGTTGTACATAGTAATAGCAAGATTATGTGATGATCAAATATGACAGCCTTGGCTCTATGATGATCTAAGACAATTCCAATAGACTTGGGATGGAAATGCTATATCCATCCAGAGGGATAACTATGGAGACTAAATGTAGATCAAACGATAAGCTTTTGTTTAATGTTTGCTTTTTCTTTCTTTCTTGTGTTTTCCCCTCTTTTGTTCTGATTTTTCTCTCACAAAATGACTAACATGATAATAGGTTTAAAATGATTGTACCATGTATAATCTATATCAGATTGCTTGTTATCTTGGGGAGTAAGAGGGAGTAAGGTTGGGAAAGAGAAAAAATTTTGAAACTCAAAATGTTACAAAAATAAATGTTGAAAATTATTTTTACATGTAATTGGAAAAATAAAATTCTATTGGGAAAAACAAAAGAAATAACAGGATATGTCATCTTGTTTAAAATATCCTGATTTTCATTGATTGGGGTCTGATAGCAACCACATCCTTACATAAAGAATCTTAATTTTTGTGCCTTCTCATGAAATCCCAGGTCTGAATTGCCTCTACATTCAGCTTTTGGCTCTTCCCATTTAGAAACCCAGCTTTCAAAATGGTCCTGGGTGAATTCACACTCTGCATATTGGATGCTTAGAATGAAATATCTGAAAAATACTTCTTTTTGGAAAAGAAAGAAAATATGACATTTATTAAAAGTAAATTCAAAGACATGTGTGAACATACTTGTCATGCTTTCCTAAATATGGCATATTCAGAGTGAAAGAACTTCAGGGAAAGCACAGCACTTCAAGTAAAAACAAACTAATATCTTATTCAGAATTCAGGGCTCCAGCTTGCTGACTGACTTCAAGCTAAATCTTAAAAACACATTATGCCAAATTAAAATACTCTGCCAGAGGTTTCCCATAAACATGAAGATTCAGCAGCCACTGTTGCTTAATGTCAATCTCAGCAATCAAACCCCATACAACTCGTATACTTTATTGTATGCTTGTTTTGAAATGTCATGATCTTCTGTATTACTTTGATAACAGATTCCTTCATGTACTTGTATGACGATTGCCTGACTTTTGGCTCTTCCTTTGCAATTCTTTGTTCTTTCTACCCTAATATTGTAACCTATTTTTTCTTGTTATAATCTAAAACTGGTAGTTCAATTTTCCATTCTAGAAATATTTTTCTAATCTTCCTATGCTTATCTTCCTTTCCTCAAGTTTTCTAAGTAGTACAATTTCTCTACGAATGACCTAAAATTGACTTGGATAAAAAAAAAATATGTTGAATTCTCTAAATTTCCATTAAGGAAATTGCCATTCAGGTCACTATTGTGATATGTAGTATAGTAACACTGGTGACATTGCTCATAAATTATTGGTATCTATCTAAGGGACTGTCCAAAAAGGTTATAAGTGTCTATGTAGACTCAGAAGCATTAAAAACAAGCTACAAGCTGTCCCAAGGACCTTAGTGTATGTCAAGCTCTTAAAAATCTTTATACAGGGTGTCCCAAGTACTAAGATTTTTGGGATACTTTGTATAATACTTCAAAATATAATGAATTTGTGATCTGACCAAAGTGAATATTTCCCCTCTCTATGTAATTATCAAATATTCCATATCTTCTGTTATAGATTATAAGAATCTTGAGAGTAGAGGTAGTTTAATTATTCGTATTTGGATTCCTGATATCTAATATAATTCCTGGCAGGGAATAGGTACTTCAGTAAATTCTGTCAATTAATGATCTTGTAGAAGTGATATATGTATATGTGTATGTGCACACACACATGTATGTAATACATGTGCCTATATACACACATGTATAGTTGTATAGGTATAATGTGTGTTCATATATGAATGTGTGTACACATAAATATATGTCTGTATTATATTTATATATATAAATATATAGATATGTGTGTGCCTTTACATGTATGTGTATATATATAACTTTTATAGCCTTCACAGAAAATCCATCAAATGTATAGGAAAGCTTTCTGTCAGTTCTTGTAATATTTCATAGATGTTTACTTGGAGCTGTCCACTTGTCTGCTGGGAGGCACAGTATATAGAGCACCAAACCTGAAGTTGAGGTCGAAGACTTCAAAGATATGAGGTCAGAGCAAGGCATTTACTAGCTAAGTGTGCGGCTGTGGATAAGCCACATAATCTTTGTCTCTCTCAGTTTCCTCACTTATAACATGGAGGATAAAATAGTATTTATGTCATAGGATTATTTTTACAATAAAATGAGAGAATATGTGTAAGGTATGGTACAAACCTAAAAGCACTATATAAATGCTGGCTATCATAACCAGCATCATGGTTGTTGTTGTCATCCCCTTTTGCAACAAGATATCCACCTCCTTTTCTAGTCATAATGTTCTTGGTAATGTCTTTCATGCCATCGTTCATATAAGAGATTTGCTATTTTTTCATTTGTATCTGATACCCTATTACCCCATTCGAGGTTTTCTTGGCAAAGATGCTAGAGTTATTTGTCTTTTCTTTTTTCAGCCCATTTGACAGATGAAGAAACTGAGGGAAACAGATTTGAACTCAGGAACATTCATCTTCTTGATTATGAGCCCAGCATTCTATTCATTGTGCAAACTAGGTGACATTCCTTATGATATCAAAAATAGATATTCTTATATAATCAAAGGAGAAAATGATACAAAAGAGAAGTGCTTTTGAGGAAAGTGATAGAGGTTGTGTTGACCTACAAAATTAAACTGCATTGAATCAAAACTCTGAAAGACTCCCTTCATTCCCCACTTCCAAGTTTAATTTCTGTCAGTTACTTAATAGGTGGAACAGTAGGCAGAGAAATCAGAGTTCAAATTTCATGCCTGAGAAAAGGGTATCAGATAGATCTAGAGCTAAGAGAAATATTAGCATCTAAGCCTCTTTCTAAGAATGAAGAAACTGGCTCAGGCCAGTTAATAGATATCCTAATTTCAAGTAGGTATTAAATATCAGCTGTGGAATCTTATTTGATCTGGAGCCAGTGATCTTCCCATTATCCTATTCTATATTGAAAAAAAAAAAACAAGAAATGGGATATCCAGTGAGAATACTATGTCAAAACTAGGGAGAATAATTTCTTTTATTTCAGAATATTGCTTACTTCTTAAGTATGATATGGCAGGGACAGAGATAGCCAGGAAGCATAAAAAAATGGAAAGTATATGGGAAAAGGAGGTGCTTAGAGTCCAATTTCCTTTTTATGCCTTCTTTTACACATAATTTTTATCCTTGTGCCCCCCAGAATCATTAATCTATTCTGTTTTGGTTTCAGTTATGTCCAATGCTTTATTTTCTTGGGAAAGATACTGGAGCAGTTTGTCATTTCTTTCTCCAGTGGATTAAGGCAAACAGGGTTAAAGGATTTGGTTAAAGTAACATGGCTGGAGAGTATCTGGGATTGGGTTTGAACTCAGATCTTCCTGATTTTAGTCCTAGTGCTCTATCCACTATGCTATGTAGTTGCCTCCTAGTGTGTAATCCCCTCTTACCACCAAAATTTTAAAACAAACAAAACAAAATCTCTCACATATCAAATGCCAAAGGCCATATAAGAAAAAAAAAATCAGGTCTTCAAGGATAGATTAATGAGGATAGATGATGTTGTTGTGAATATTTTTGTCGTTTGTTTTTACTTGATTTTCAGCCATCACCAAAATACTGCATTATGATGATGTGACATCACAAGTACTTCATTATCACTTATCTGGGAATTGACATAGTGGTCATTCCTGTAATATCAGGCAAATAGATGGAATAGTAAAATAAACTGAAGAGATAAAAGACAATTCCCTCCAACTTATTTGCCAAGAAAACCCCAAGTGGGGTGACAATAACTGAATATAGCTGAAACAATGGAACAACAACAAATATATACGTACTATGTATGCCTATATATATAATATATACATATACCTGTGTGAATTATATATATGTATATATATATACATGCATATGTGTGTACTTCACAAATCTAAAAGCATTTGAAAATAGTGGCTATTATTATTATCATATAACCATTGAATCCTTCAACAGGTATCTAGAGGGAGTGTGTTGAACTGGAAAAAGTACTGACTTCAGTGATAATCTTTGTAGTTATTTAGCTTTATTATCTTAGAAGATTTACCTACTTCTTCTTTGATTCTCCTTGTCCTTATTTGTAATTCCTTATCTTTTTTGAGTGGAGGAAGAGGGAAGAAAGCTAAATGATAGTTCTAAGATTTTATAAGTGTGTAGGGGCTCCTAGTATAAAAATTCTTTCATTCACTGCAAATCAACTACTTTGCAATTTATAATCTTAAAAAGGATCCTGATAAGGTAAATGACTTATCAAGGTTATATAACATGTATAGATTAAGACAGAATTTGAGAGTAAATCTTCCTGCCTCTAAATCTTATATTCTGTGCCATGTTATCTTGAGGCAATTAGAAGGCAAGTAGATAAAAGTACTAGGCCAGGAGTCAGGGAGATCTGAGTTCATTCTGCTTCACTCACTAACTAGCTGTATAATAATGATCAAGTCAATCAATCACTACCTGCCTCAGTTTCTTCATCTCTTATATGGGGATAATGTACTTACCTCCCAGGTATTTTCTTAGGATAATATAGTATAGTCATAAAATAAACTTTGTAAAGTTTTCTCTAAACTTTAAAACACCATATCTATATATTATAGTAGGGGGAATGTTTCTTGTATATAGCAATTGTCAGGATTGAAGGAAATAGTATATATTCAGTATTAAACAAATTTAAGTTATACTAGCTGCCTAAGGAAAAGTGAGGTATGATAAGAATTAATTCCTTATCTAGGGGGAATTTTTCTATCTACTTACATTAATAACATTTACTATTGCATTGTCCCTTCAATATAAAGATTCAGAATAAGTAGTCACATGAACATCAATGAAAAAAAATAATCGCTTATAGTGTTTGTGTGTTTGTGTGTGTCAGTGTATTCATAGAACATATAGTTTAATGTAGCCTATTTCAGGGAAAGCTGAGTACAAAATTAGCATAAGGAGATAATTGACTATATTCAAGTGGTTCAAAGAAGTCTTCATAAAGAATCTGAGAGGGAATAGGAATCTCCACTGAGGCAATGGCAGATCTTGATTCATGAGGAAGGTCTTGACTCATAAAGTTCCAAGAAGTGATTTCAAAAGCACAAGGAAAAGCAAAGATCTCTGTGAGCAGAGATATAGGTCCAATAGTTCATTTTGCCATTACCTTCAATGCTATTTCTAAGAAATTCAGCTTCGAAAGATCCTAACTGTAAAATATTTTTATTCATATAATTTCACCCACACAGCTCAAACCTAAGTTCCCTCTCTAGGAAGTTCTGTGTTCTTGCTGACCACAGTCCTAATTTTGATGAAAGCTATACATTTCACCTGAGCCCATTAAACTAACACATCACTTGTCTTTTCTCACATCACTTGTTCTTCCTACACACACACACACACACACACACACACCACACTGGACCTCAATTTTCTCTAGGTATTATTCTCACCTACCACACCCACATATTTCCTATTTTCTTCATTATCTTGTTGACTGCATATCCAATGCAAATCACCAAGCATTAATTAAATATCTACATAAGAGGCATAGTCCTAGGCACTGGGGACACAAAGATGAAACAGTCTCATGTGTCCAATTCTGTTCATGAGCTCAATCACCAAAGTACTTAGAAACTTAATCAATGTCCCTAACGCATTTGTAGGTCTTCCGCTTTAACTGCAAAGCATCATATGGTGTCTCCTTATCTTTTCTAGCACAGTTTTCTAACTGGCTTATTTCTGGCATGTGTTGGTATCACTCTTTCCATCCATGTCTTTTATTCATTATGGTGCAGGACTCTCCTTCCAATTAATTATTAATAGTATTTTGGAATGAAGAAATCCTGTTTTGTATCATGTGACCTTACATAACTGTATTCTCCTAGAAGCAATCTTCCCTGAAATCATTTTAGTATATAGTTAATTATTCATTCTTTCTGATTGTAGAAAACATTTAGGAAGTACTGTATTAAAGCACATCACAAATTAGATACTGTAAACTTTGTAAAATGAACAAAGATCCCCTCTCTGTATCCTGTCTCTCTCTCTTTCAGTCTCTCTCTGTCTCTGTTTCTCCATTTGTCTCTCTGTCTCTTCTCACCTTCTTTCTTTCTTTGCTTCCTTAATTCCTTCCTTTTCTTCCTTTCTTCTTTTCTATCTTCTTTTCTTCCTTCCTCTCTCCCTCCCTCCCTCCCTCATTCCTTCCTTTTCTCTTTGTCTCTGTCTCTCTCTGTGTGTGTCTCTGTCTCTCTTTCAAGTAAAAAGTAGATTTTTTTTTATTTGAATTGGTTGGCAGCAAAGGAGAGAGGAATCAAGCTAGAATAGCTTTATTCAAATGGATAATTGAACCCATGACCTTAAAAAGTAACACTTGAATAGAATTGAACAGAACAAAAATGTATACAAACTTTTTTTTTTCTTTGGGGAACTAGTGTTTGGAAGTATTGTTGTTGTTATTGTTATTTTGTTCTCATTTTTTCCAGTGGGTTTTAGATTTTTAAAAGTTCTGGGATAATTTAGTATCATGCTGTTATTCTTTTATATTTAGGGTTCCATAGCCCAGTGTATCAATGGACAAGATCGCTGCTTTTTGTAGCTGAATCAAAGTATTAGATATGAAGCCATCCTTTATAAACCCACCAAAAGCATCCTAACCATCAGACAAGACAATAGGAATGATAGATATCCTTCTTCCACATGATTTAATGCCTTCTGAAAACTTTTTATTAATAATATTAATGTAACATTCCTCTAGCAAATCCCATAGAAAACTATTTCAGTTCCATATATATTCTATGGATATCTGAATGAGAATTCTATCCTCTGTGCTAACTAGGTATCCTATACAGATATATATATATACATGTCTACATAAAAATATGTGTTTATTCAGACATATAGAGATATATACATGCATTCGTAAACACAAGTATATGTCAAAAAGTATTATGTTGATAAGTACATTTCAAGATAATCAACATACTTTATAATCCTATGGATTTCTAAAACATTATGTATGTATGTATGTAATGTAGAATAACACATTATTCTAAGAAGTAATCCATTGATTTACTTAAATTTCCAAGAGGAAGAGAGCTATAGATATGGATATGGGCATAGGGATAAGCATAGATAGATTAGATAGTTAGATGATAAAGAGATAGATAGATGAGTGGATGGATGGATGGATATATATATATCTTCCTATGCATATGGATGACACAAAAACATTTTTGATCCCTTGCCCTAAAATATCCTCAGAATAGGCAAGTCTATTATATCTTCAGATACTGCGGTGGGAAAGGTGAAGGTGATGTGAATCATTGAATATTAGCCCAAGGTGATCTAAGCATCTCAGTGTGTTATTTGATATACAAGACTTTTTATGAACAGTATTAAAACCATAGAAAGGTTGTATGGTGTTATGTGTGTATATGCTTTTTTTTAATAATCTTAATCTTTAAGTTTAAATGGATCAATATTATACCAAAATTAAATCACATAAATAAAAAGAAGCATCTCTCAACATATATAAACATACATGTGAATATACACTACACACACACACACACACATATATATATATATATATAAACCTCTTCATCTAAAACTAGCATTTATTGGTTCCAGAGGGAGAACTGCTGGTTCTATTAAACCAATCAAACTCCCTATTCCTCTACCACATCTTGGGAGAAAAAAAAGAATAACACAAAGAAGTAGATAGCACTCCAGAGTCTCAGTAGAATATTCTGGATTTTTTCAGATAGCACAAGCAGGGCTAAAAGAGATTCATTCATTGTACTGTTCTTCTAAAGCTATGGTACAGAGACTTCTAACTATACCAAAGTTCATTTTCACCCTTTTCAGTGCCTCAGGGTATAGGTCATATATTCAGCAAAGACATATTTGCATGATTCCTTAGACATGTGTCATTGTCCTGACAACGCATTGAAAATAATTAAAATGCCTCAGAAAGGTATGGCCCTGGGCATTAACTCTCCTGTTTATCACATGCACCTGCCTATAAAAGACTGTCTGGGTTTCCTGACTAGCTGTGAGATGGTGAGTTTTTTCAAATGACCTTAATAAATGAACATTTTATAAAGTCTTTTTTTTTTTTCAAATTTGACACGGTGTGCCCTTTTAGTCAATTACTGCTCTGTAAATTAAACACATCTTAAATAAAATTAATTACAAATATTAAACAGTTGCAAGCTATATCCCACAGATTCAGTACCACTATGCTTAATTTTTATGGTTCAGGGCATACTAAGTCTCAAAGTATTTGAGTTACAGGAAAATCAAATTGAATTCGGCCCCAATTTGCCCAAACTGACACTTTGTGGCAATATTTCAGTCCAATCGCTATGCACATATCATTTTCTTCTCCTTACTGGGTAGATTGGCAAAGGTAATTTACATTTACTTACCTACTGTACAGTATCCCTTGTGGCTTTGTGACTACTCCTGTATATGAACTGTAGGTCCTATTTATATCTTTCCTTAATTGCACACTGTATGTAGCTTGCATTCCTCCCTGCACATGTGCCTTGGATTTATGGATTATTTTTTTAACACTCCCTTTATTTTTATTCTAGATTCAGAAGAAATGGTCGGTGTTGTATTGTGGTTGTTTTTGTTTTTAATTCTGTGGAAAGAACTGCCTGCAAATAAGTCTATGAGCAGCTTCACTGAAATGCAACATAGCTGATAAAAATTATGAGCAAGAAGCTATGCTTTCATTAGCATTGACCTGCTGGGATATTAGCAATGCAACAATGCAAGGTTGATGGGGACTTTTTGTTTGAGATTTTGCTTATATTATGCTCTGCATAGGGCTTATTAATAACAGCCAGAACACACTTCATTGACTGATTCTGTTTCAAGCAACACATACTGACCAATGTTCATTTTCACCCTTCAGAATATAGAGGTTTTGTTTTCTTTTGGTCATGTAACAAAATATCATTTTGGTGTATCATTTACTCATTTGACTCTAAAGAAGAATATATAAAAACAGCAATCTCTTTCAATACAAGTAACCACTTTTACAACTGGCATATCTTGGTTCTTCTTGTTACAGTTCAGCACTCGGGCACTGCCTACACTATTTTCTCATGGGAGATAAGATTTGCTTTATAAATTAAATGAATTTTATTGATAGTAGTAATAACATGTAAAAAAAGACATTAAAATCAGATTAAACATGAAAACAAAAAGCAATTCCATGTAATGTACATGTCTCAGCCACCAGCTCAGCCACCATGCTTTAGGGTATACATCAAAGGGATCACACTTATAAATCTTATTAGTCCTCATAGATCCTGGTTCCTGGATCCTTTTTTCCATAATTCTTAATATATTTTTAATTTTATAAAACTCAAATGTAATAAAAATCTTGCAAGTATATGCCTATCCAGGCTCTTTTGGAAGCAGAAAAGGGCAATAACATTTCATCTGTAAGGTTTGAGGTTAAGCAATATTAATGGTTAGTTAATGGCTTAATGAGTAGGCTACAAACCATTTAAGCATGCAATAAACCTTAGCTTTTCAATGACTTTCCTAATGAAAGATCTATATGACTTCATGTCTGCTGTCACAATAGAGATAGTAGGAAAGGTATCTAATCAATTGTGATGGTAAATCAATTGATCTGTAACCTTCTTTTCATACAGTGAGAAAGATATGGAGAGAACATTTTACTATGGCTTTATTTCTTGTTAAAGATCAATAAATAAAAGAGACAGCTCACTATTTGAAAACCTTTTTTTTTTTTTACTGTGATTTGAAAACTAAGGTGATTTGACATCCTATTGTATATGTGTTGCTGTTTCTTTTGTCATTTTTCAGCAAGTTTAAGTTCTCAAAATTAAAAAGAGGTAAGATATTTAAAATAAGTAAGATAGGTTTTGTATAATTGTTTTCTAGCCCATTTTTTTAAAGGAAGAAAATTCATATTTAAACTAAAACTGCAATTTAGATTAATGTTTCCTTTAAATGTTATAATATCCATGGCTACTACTATCTAAAAATAATACCCAAATTATTGCTGTTGTTAAGTTTCCCTTAAAGACAACTATGGGATGCCTTTAATTTCCAGCCTATATTTTATAGTTTAGTTTTATTATTTAGAATGATTTTCAAATGCCTAGAAAACTGAAAATAGAATATTTTTAAAAGTTTCAAATGCCTTGAAGTTTTACTTAAAAAAAATCCTTTAGAGACTAAATTTGGGGTTAACTAAACCATTTAACACTGGAAGAAATAATTCATCTCAGAGTAGCTTAAGGCTTACACAATAGATACAAATCTGCTAAAATTTCGGATAAAGTCACATATAACCATGTTACTAGCCATCTGTTCCTGGAAGCACAAATAAAGAAGTAGTTTACCTGGTTTTGATTTCATAAAGTTGGACATTAGAATAGGACAAGCCCAAGTTTTTGAATTTATACTGCAAAAAGTATAAATATAATTTATAGAGTTTATAAATTTGTGTAATTTATATAGCATAAAATATAAATATAATCTGTAAAATATGGGCACAAATGGTATTCGGATTTAGGAACAGACAATAAATAATATTCTCTCCTACTTTTTATAAAATTCCTAATCCAATGACTCCTTGTGGAATTTAGGAGACCCAAGATTATCACACAGCTGGTTAATGACTGAGATCACAGGAATAAAAACTCCTAGTTAAGAGAGACTCATCATAGAGCCTCCTTCTACAGTCTTACAAATCTCTTCCATAACATACATCAACTCAGTAAGAAAGACATCTTACAACATGGTATGGGCATTCAAAGGTTTACATAACTTGGAGGTCAAAGATTTACAATCTTCAGGGCCACAAGGATTTATTCCTTTTCAAGAAAGCATTTTACCAATGCTTTTATTGGTGCAGGAAGAATATACAATATCACACACAGGACACTAAAATAAAGGAGGTATGAAGGAAGCAGCTAGGTAGAAAACTATTGAAAGCTAGGCCTGGTGTCACAAGTTCTAAGTTCAAACCCACCCTTAGATAATTGCTAGCTGAGTGACCCCAGCCAAGTCATTTAAGCTGTTTGCCTCAGTTTTCTAAACTGTAAAATAGGGACAATAATAGCATCTATCTCAAATCATTCAACTTTTGCTTAACTCAGTATTTCTAAATTGCAAAATAATTATAGCACATTTTCTCAGGGTTGTTATGAGACCTAATAAGGTAAAATTAGCAAAGTGCTTTGTACAGAATCTTGGACATATTAAGAGTTTAATAAATGCTTGTCTTCTTCCTTTGTGTCACACATAGGAGATTAAATTAAAGGAGTTATGAACATTGTACTTGATAGCTGGTTCAATTTCTCTAGAAAATGAACAAAGTTAGTCCACACACACACACACACACACACACACAGAGTTTCCCTTGGAGAGGTAACCCCAAATTTTTCTTGCTACCCTAACTTATCTGACAGGAAGTAAGATATAATAAAAAGAACCATAGACCAGAAATCAAAAGAACTGGGCTCCAATCCTTACTCTGTCATTTACTATTCATGTGACTTGAGGCAAGTAACTTCACTTTTCTGTAAAATATCAATAATCATGCCTCTCCTACCTGCCTAACTCCCAGGGTTTTTTGCAAAGGCCAAACAGGATAATAGAAATGAAAATGCTTTATAATGGAACAAATTACTATCTACCCAATTAAAATTACTTTATTCTTTAAACTTCATCATTTTCATAGTGAAATCCATTTATTGGTATTCAGAGCAACCTTGAAATATAAACTAACATCCTAAAAACACTCACTACTACCATCTACCACCATCACAAAACTTGTCCTCATCTCACTATAAATCTATAGAAAATAATATCTTCCTTTTTGATATCTCTCCTCTTGTTGTCCTGAAATTGTCTTTAGAGTTGCTTGTTTTCTTAGCTATTCTTAACAATACAGTGATCCAAGTTCCAAAGGACTCATGATGAAAAATGCTATCTATCTCCAGAGAAAGAACTGACAGAGTCTGAATGCAGATCGAAGCTTACTATTTTTCACTTTATGTTTTCCCCTTTGGGTTTTTGCCTTTTCACAACATGACTAATATGTGAATATGCGTTGCATGATTGTACATGCATATCAGTATTAAATTGCTTATATCTCAGGAAGATAAAGGAATGGGGAGGAAGGGAGAAAGATAATTTGGAACTCAAAGTTTTTTTTAAAATGAAAATAAAATTGTTCCATTTTTATTTGACTTTTCAGGTGTTGATATCTTTTCAGAGCACTATATCTTTCTTAATAGACCTCAGAATGAACAAACTTAGTACCTTACACAAAGTAGGTGTTTAATAAATATTTGTTAATTTGAAAAACAAGAAAATGGATGAAAACCCTTTAAGGTAATAAAAATTATCTTTATTCTTCTTGCTCAAGTCCATTGTATTCACTTTTTGATATACCACCTCCGATATTTATTTGCTATGAGACTATTTATGACTTCACAGTATCTAGATCTTAACATAGGTATATTTTCTAGATAAGTTATTTTCTCAAAATCTTATAATAATAATGATGGTGAATATATTATCACAATATTATCAAATGTTAATCTGTTCCTCCTTCCTATTATTCATTTTTCTCTCCTTAGCATCTACATGATTCTAATATTTAATGCATAATGACTATTATCAGCCCTGAAAGCCAAGCTTATTGATTTATTCTTTTCTTATTCAATAGTCTTTTTATTCCCCTAATCATTTCTACTGTTCCTGACTGTATTTCATTTTTGTTGTTGTTCGGCCGTGTCAGTTCATGACCATATTTGAGATTTTCTTGGCAAAGATATTAGATTGGTTTGTCATTTCCTTTTCCAACTCATTTTACAGATGAGAAAACTGAGGCAAAATTTCTCAGGGTCACATAGTTTGTAAGTGTCTGAGATTGGATTTGAACAGCTTTCATATTTCTTTTTAGAAAGCATTATTTATATAATTATAATTTGTTGCAACACGGTGTTATGGAAGGGGCCCTGCATTACAAATCATAAGGCATGGGCTTGAAGCTTTCCTTTGCCACATTAACTATATGACCTTGGACAAGTCTTCACTTAGTAGTATGTTTCCTGTGAATACTATAAAATGATTTGTCCAGTCTTCTCTCCTTAAAGGGATATTGTACAGATCTAATGAACTCACAAATTTGGATTCAGTCATTCAGTCCAATTCATTCATTTTCCAACTGCATAACCTAAAGAGAAGTGACTGTGCCAAAGTCACACAGGTACTGTGTCAGAGTCAGAATTCGAACCCAAGTTCTAGTAATTATTTTTCTTTTTGCATAACTGTAGTCATGTTTTATGTTGCCACAAGTATTTTGTATTGTATAAAGCATCATACAAATATAAGAACATACTGGTATATTTTTCCTCTGTTTTTTAAAAAGTCCATTAACATTAAATTTACATAGCATAGCACACTGTATTATGTACAACCAGATGATTCAATAGGTAGGGCATGGGACTTGGATAAAAGATTTAACTTCAAATCCTGCCTCAGCCACTTAATAGCTATGTAGTCCAGGGCAAATGATTTGCCATCTCTGTGTCTCAATATCTTCATCTGCAAGATGGGGATCATCATCATACTTACCTCTCAAATATTATTATAATAACTAAATAACAGTATATTTACAATAATCTGAAACTTTAAAGTACTATATTGCAGACAAAAAGTATCACCAATACTTTTTACATACTTACATAAGTATCTTTCTTCCATTCCAGGTAGACCAGAAATATCACACAACCTATGTGACTTACAACACTGCCCAGTGAAGCCCAAACCATATTAAAATGAATATATTTAACAAAATAAAAATATAATGCAATATAGACAACACTATTTCATATTTTTCTAAGTCAGTATGTGTCCTACAAGGATACTTTTTATAAAGTTTATTGTCTGCTCTTTCTATTTCAATTTGATACCACTAATGTTGTTTACACTGCATGGAGTCTATAGGATATTAAGAGACGAATATTACTTCTGGTGTGAGGGCTTACCAAGTTCCTATCAGGACTGTTTACCCATCATTGTTTTCCACTGGCACTCAACTCTCACCTGTAGGTCCAAGAAGCTAGAATACATACAGTGGTCATACCCCCGCAAATATCTTAGCAAATGGGGCTAAAACAAATTGAGAGTAATAGATAGGTATCAAATCTGTCAGTAAATTAGGGGGTCATCTATCCCAAGTATGTGAAGACCCCCTGAAAAATGGGCAGATGAGAATGATTTGTTCCAAAGGCTACAAAAGGGACTGATGCATGTGCTATGGAGTTGCTTAGGGCTTGGTCAGACATTGAAGATCTCCACTGCATGCTAGGGCCATCATCAATTGTATTAATTTTTGTCACACCACTGAACTTCAATGATTCTGGAAGAAAGAGCGAGGCTGATGACAGAGCAACTCTGTCTCACATAAATCCAATTCACATGCAAGCCAAAACATCACACCATGATGTCATTACTTCTCTTCAAAATGAATGATAAACAATAATAAAACCACTGTCCTTTTAAATCAAAGGTGATAGACACTGAGATGGTATCTTCCATGTATACAGACATTCTGAGAAAGATCATAGTTCTAAGCTAGAAAGGACCTCAGAAAGCATTTAGTTCAGCTATGTCATTTTGTAGATGAAGAAACTGAGTCCCCAAAAATGAATGGTTCCAGAGCTGCTCAAGTACTTTAGTCACAGAGTGAGGATTCTACTTCAAGTACAGTGATTCAAGTTCAGCATTCTAAGTAATCTTTTTTTTTTTTAGGAAACTAGGATTGAATGATGCTCAGGATCACACAATTTGTATCAAGTATCTGAGGCTGGATTTGAACTAAAGTCCTCCTCTGACTCCGAGGGCTATCCATTGTGCCATCTATCTGCCCCTACACTAAGTAATCTTTCCATTAAACTATATTCTACCCTGAGTATCACTTGCCTTTATTGTCTTACCTCTTCTGCTGGTAGAAAGAATGCTGTTTGTGTTAAGTCATATGTATTCATACCTTTGGTACATAACAGTCTGAACTCTCTAGTACTATGTGCTAATCTGCAACAACTATGCTAAACTGCTTCATTCAAAGTTTCAAGGAAATGTCACATGAAATGTTTCTCTTGTTCACCTTCCCTATAGTTTCTTAGTTCAACAGATCATATATCCTAGAATGGTAGAGGAAGATAGAATGAAAGTAGGGAGACAAGAAAATGAATGGTTTATCAACTGACATGGAAAAGGGGGACTTAGCATAATTTAATCAAGTTCACATCTTTTTCTGTTGGTAGGTATTAATATTGGTAGGATAGTATAAGTGTTAGATAGGACGCAATATATATGTCAGGAAATTCTGCCTACAAACCAGTTTTCAGTTGGTACTAGAAGCCTCCTGACATGAAATCTAGTTTACACAACCACCTCAAAGACAACATTAGAAACTCTTAAAACCAAGTTAGGGAACTAGGCCAGAATAAATGAGTCAGATAGACTTATTTCCCAGATGAGAAACTGAGAACCAGATAAATCAAGTGACTAAGGTCACTTAGACAGTAAATAGAAGAAAACAAGATTTAAATTCAGTTTTTCTAAGTTCAAATCCATAATTTCTCCTACTCTTTGAGAAGGTCTTATAAGATTCTAGCAATTCTCTGGATTAGATTGTCCATAAATTTTTCAAGGGTACCCTATTCAGTTCTGATTTAAATTCCTAAAGTCATCTAGCTCCCTCAGAGATCCTCAAAATATTCTAGTATTTAGGATACCAACAGAGGGACCCTAGACCTCATGTTTCACTTAATAAATTACAAAAATAAGTTTGTTAGGATCTGAATTGTTAAGATTTTTGTTGAAATTTGCTTATGTCAAGGCCAGATCTTGTAATTCCATACAGTAAAACTACTATTAAGTTTTTTCAAGATAGTATGTCACTTTTAAGCACACACATATATGTGCCATGTATGCATGCTTTTATATGATGTACACCTGTACATATATACATACAGGTACACTCTGCCTTGTAAGGAACTTTCTTCTGAGCAACTTTTACTCTTCAAGAAGTGCCTGGGACATGAAGAATAATTTGACATTCCCAAGATTACACTAGTTATGTGAGAGAAGCAGTCCTGGAATCCAGATTTTTCTACCTCTAAATCCAACTCAATAACCACTATATCATTCTTCCACTTAATGATATTTCACCAGACAAATTAATATCGTGTTCATTATTTTTAATCATTAATTTAGATTAGAATTTATTAACTTGTCTCATGGACCTCTTTGGCAGCCTGGTAAAGTCTATGGACTCATTCTCAGAACAATGCTTTACATGAAAATATATAAAACAAAATATATAAGATTACCAAAAAAAACCCCAATCCTATTGAAAAATAGTTGAAAACTTTACCAAAAAAATTCACAAATTTCAGATAAATAATTCCTGACATAGACATGGGTAATAAAATAAAAATGCCAGGCATTTCTAGATATCAAAATATTATATTAAAGTTTATTAGATGTCATCAGTTTTGACATCAATGTTTTGTCAATGTTCAGAGTTAATTTTTCACAACTTTTCTATTGGATGAACTTGCTAAGGTTATAGTGGATAATTTAATTTTACTTTGTATTGTTTTTTTTGTCTGTTAAAATCCAGCCTAATAGAGGAAGGACAGAATGCTATGAAAGCTTTTTCTTCATTATCAACCTTAAAGATTTCTGTTTATGTGTAGAGCAAAACTATGGCAGACTACTACGTGACCTCTTTAGCTCTAAGGCTATAGAGCTAGGCTAAGCTTGCAAAATGCTTACTCTATTCAAGAAGTGTAATAAAAAGACTAGAAATATAACTGTTTCATCCTATTGATAATATAGACCCAATGATACAAGGTACTACAAACTTGATTGACCCTAGCACCCTAGTCCAAACTTCAGAAGCTAGACAATTTGTCTCATCAGCTTGGGGATGTGAGGAAAAGAAATATTTTAGTTATTTTAATAGTTTCAAGAGTTGTTGCAGCAGTCCAGGGTTTTTTTCCTGGAATGTGGCTAACATCAACACTTTCCCACTTCAGAGACAAATGTCACAATGAATTTTGCTAGTGCTTCCTTCTCAAGTGACTTTGGATAAAGCATCATCTTTCTAGACCTCTGTTTTCCTGGCTATAAAATTGGATGGCTAATACAAGCATACTATCATATCAACAACCAACCAAGAAATCTCATAGGAATCATGAAAGCTTGCTGTCCTTCTTGAATGAAAATCCTTTCATCAAAAAATATTCTATATTCAAGGGGGTAGAAAGAATGTTATTCACTCCGAACTTTATCATTCTGATGTAATATCTTTCAGAAGTAAATTCCTTTCCTACTCTTGTGTATAAAAATATTAATATATGCAAAAATACATATAATATAATAATATCGTAAAATACATTACATATATGTGCAGCTGTATATACATCCATATTACATATGGATAGATATAGACAATAAACATTTCAATTCACTAATTACCGAACTGTAATTAAGGAAATCCATATAAAGTCAAATATTGATTCAGTAAATTTAGGGGCTTAAAATCATAGATCACATTTGATGTTGTTTAAATTGTTTCCACTGATTTTTATTCTACTACACCAAAGAATATATGTTATTATTTTTCAAAGATTTGTACTTATTTTTTAATTTTGATTGTTAAGAAAGTCAAAGTCAGAAGAAAACTAGTTCTCAATAAACATAACAAAAAAAAAAAGGAGCCTCTTTTTCTTTACAAAATTTTCTCTAAATATTATTTTTCATGGTTCCATTCGATTTTTTAAAGCATTTTTTTAACCTTTGTTTTGAATTACAAGAGGGAGGCCTTTCTCAGCTGAACCTATTGATTCCTTTTGAGATAATAATTACAATTAAGGCATTGTGATAAAAGGTTATAAGTGAATAATTTGCCTTTTTAGCATAAATTTTAAAATTGCTATTTTAAAATGAGTAAGTTCCTTGAGGTCAGAGTAGCTTTGTTTGGCTTTCCATTCTTCCAGTTCCTTTTAAAGTGGGGCAAATATTTAATAAATGTTGAACTGAGCTTAGTTTATTCAAGCCCAAGGTAGAAAATTCCTTTGTAAAGAGAAAGTAAGCATTGAAATGGTTTCAAGACTGCAGCTCTAGAAACAGACCTGTTAAATAAAGAGGGATATAGGAAAAGTTCATCTACAGGGGGAATAAGATGCTAAATGAAGTCTGACATGGAAAGGAGCTACATGAGTGGTGGAGAAAAGTTCATTCCTACTACCTATTTCAAGGAAATTAAGAATATTTCACTGCTAATATTTAAATTAAAGCTTTCTTCATTTGGGGGGAATGAAAGGTGTAGGGTGTTATTTTTATATTGCCAATGGGAATTCATTAAACCACAGAGATATCAAAAAATCTCCCAATATCACACAGCAAGTTAACATCAGATCTAGAATTGGATGTGAATTACTGGGGATGAAAAGAACGTTTAAAATACTGAGAAATAATAGAATTAAATATTAAATGGAAATCTGTCTCTTTGACAGTCTGATGGTGTAGCAAAAATCCTTAGAAATATATCCTAATATTTAAATGTGCAGGGAATCAAATTCTCCAAACTGTAATTCTTTTTAAATTTAATCTTTATTTATAGCCCTTATTAATATGATATTGGTGGCAAGAAAAGATGTTACCTTATGGCATTAAAATCTTCCTTATTGAAGGAAGAAATTTGACCATAACCCAGACATTGGCAGTAGAAGCTGTTGTCTCTTCTGATATGGGATACTAAAATGACCTGATTCATTGTAGAAATGTTGACACCCTATCATTGTCTTTATAAATATGAATGCAATTGTCAGTATTTTTACTCACATTTTGCACGAAGAAAAATGGAAGGACTAGACCTACACAAGGCAAATGTTTCAAAATGTTTGAACCCTCAGCAATGATTTTCCAGAAGGAGCTAAAGGTGGAGCTTAAAAAGGTGCTAAAAATAGGCATAGTGAGATCCTGACTACAGGGCTAGCCTGAAGCAAAATTGTCAAGTAGGGAAAGGCTTGTCTTTGGAGTTTTCCTGCCTTTCCTAGATATGCCCAATCTTTCAGTCCCCTAGAGCCTGGAAGGAAAGTGTCAAACATGTGTCCCATTCCCCTTCAGGGTCTTGCTCTCAGATAGATGTCAAGAAAGGTGTTAGGTGGTAACTGTAGGGATGTTAGTTGATAAAACTTAATATTTCCCAGGGACATTTGCATCTTGATCAGAGACTTTTAAAGACTGAAAAACCTTTGAGATTCAGAAAAAAAGTAACTAAAATGTAGGAATAACAGGCAGTATGATTGATGGGAGAACAAGTATCTTAATGAAGTCTGAGGTTCGAGATTTGAACAAGCAAGGACATAATACACAGCAAAGAGACAGGAGTCAGCAGAGAGAAAATTAAGCCAGCCACCTTTATTTAGGGGAAATACAGAAAGAAGGACAAAGACATTAAAAAGCCCTCCTAGGTGCTTGGGAAAAAAAGGCACCAAAACTTTAAAGTATGGTGAGATTTTTATAGAATATTATCCTGGGTCAAACATGGGTGGGAGGTAAAACTCTTGGGACCTAGTGTGCAAGTTTGCAAATCAAGGTTCTGAGACTGGTGCTGATTTCTTTTTAGGTGGAGAAATCTGGGAGATAGACTTCTAGTTGATATTTAAATTTCTTCCTGTAGGAAAGGGGGCTTTCCTTACTTTGGTGAGGTAACTTGGCATTTGTGCCTCTCTTGCCCTTCTCCTTTTAGCTGGTGGGGAGGCAACTGAAGCCTTGTGGGAAATGATTGGGGGAGATGTACAAAAAAGTTCAAGTGAGAGAGGGGATTGCTATAGATTTGATGCAAATTGTGTCCCCTTTGACTTTTGGGGGGAAGTGAATCCTGAAACTGTCTAAACTCTCCTGTGGGAGAGACCCACCCTTAGGGAAGTTAAGTTGTCTCATTCAATTGTGATTGCACCCTCTATTGAGTTGAAGATTAGTCCACAGCTACTCCCAGTAGCTCAAAACTCCTAAAATAAGTGATCTCTTTTCAATTAGATATCTAACCCCGGGGCATTGACAGCATTGAAGGAATCTCATTCAATTTTGAATTGAAGCCCAAGCCTCAGAGGGCTAATAAAAGACAACTCTGAACCTCTAATCTTTGCAGAAGTCCTAAACAGGATTATGTTTGCCAAGGAAGCTGTCTTCTTGGCAAAGCTGACTGACAACACTTTTGCCACTGTGAACATATTCTCTTCTCAGTGTTAATCTTTGTTACCTTCCTAACAGGACTTTGCCCACTGAGAAGTCTGTCTTCCTAACAAGCTGGCTTCTCAATGCCAATAAAAATCCCTTTTTGCCACACAGATTTCAGGTTTGCAAATTCTTTCACATTGGACCTGCAGCTCTGATCAGAGGGCATTTCCCACCCCAATTCTCATACCTCTTCACTACTGCTAGTCTCATCATTTGCACATCATAAAATGGTCTTAAATTATACCTTGCAGGCATATGCCAGTATAAATAATAAGGCTGGCCCTGCTGAACCATTGATAGTCAATCAGGAAGCTGTGGAATTCTCTACAATCATGAAACAAGAATAAAATTTAAAACTAAGTGGAATTGGTTTGGATTTTAAGACGCTAAACAACCAGAGACATAGGTACCAATTTAAACCAGACAAAATGTTGATTATCCTTTTCTGGTTCCTCTAGGTGTGAGTGTCCCTTTCTTCCCTTGTAGGTACATATCTGACCACATGTGGTTTCTAGAACATAAGCCTAAGCTTCTCCAGATAGAAGATGTTTTGTTTTGGTCTTTTTATTGAAGTCCCTAAGCCTAGCTCTTGCAGAATGTAGGTGCTTCAGATAAATGCTTTCAATGAATAAATGAATATTTTTTGCCACTGGTTAGATTAGATGATAAATGCCAGCTATGTGGCATAATGGAGTCAAGAATACTTGAATTCAAACAGTTGAAGTTTTACTCTTCACTCTACATAATCACAAAAGAATTTTCACTAGACAGCAGAAATCCATACATCTGTTAGGTAAAGTAATTAAATTTATTTAGGATAATTTAAAGGGATTCAAAAATAATGAAGATTAGAATTTAGGACTATCAGGGACCTTGAATTATAGAATCATGCAAGAGTGGAAAAACCATCTATTCCACCCCCCTCGTTTTACAATGAGAAAAATGAAGACCGGAAAGATGAAGTGGCTTGCCCAGCATCACCCAAGTAGATTTCCAATGCAATACTTAAAGTTAATCTGGATGGGAATATTCTTTTTTTTTTTTCTTTTTCCTTTTTTTAGGGAGGGGAGGCAAGGGAATTGGGAATAAGTGACTTGCCCAGGGTCATACAGCTAGTAAGTGTTAAGCATCTGAGGTCAAATTTGAACTCAGGTCCTCCTGAAGACAGGGCTGGTGCTTCATCTCTATGTGCCATCTAACTGCCCCTAGACAATAGCTCTTAAGGAAATTCTTGTTACTGGCATCCTTCCTTGTGAAATAAGTTGGGGTGGATGGAGAAGTAGAAGTAAACACAAAATTAAAAAAGGTACCTTTAAGTGACAGTGTTAAAGGATCCACCTAGGTTATAGGCAAAATGACCTTCTTTTTTACTGAGATGTACAGTAATAACCCTGGTTTATAGCTTACCTGCTCACCTCGGGAAATGGTAACAACAGCCGTTATTTTCCCTAGGAGCAATGCTTGTAACCATGTCATTCTCTGATAAATCATACCAATTGCATCTTATTATCACACCAATGGTTCAATTAACTCACATCACCACTCAATTTATCAAATTAAAAAGGAAGGGTTTTGTGTGTTCTGATAATTGTTTCATTAACATAAAACTAGTTAGGGCTTACAAAGCTTCAGATCAGGCTTTATATTGTCTGAGTGCTGCCTTGCTTCCTGACTTTCCTACATTGGCATAGCTCTTGCCTTCCATTAGTTGTCATTATTATTCTTTCATTAACATACATATGGCTATTGAATGTGGCAGGTTTTCACAGAAGACAAACACAAAATTATTGAGCAAAATGGTATCCATAATTCTGAAATGCTGGGAATGTTTTTAAGCATCCAGAAGCTTTAAAATACACATCTCCATCTGTTCAGTGGGATAGTTTAGTCCCTGCACATGGACGGGATAATGCATGTAGGGAATCTTATATCAGAGTGTAAAAATGTATGAAACAATGTTTTTAAGAGACATCACATTTTTATTTTAGTTTATTTTGAGGTCAGATTTTTAAGTGGTTATATGCTTTCACATGAATGGGTATGAGTTTTTAACATCAAAAAATGCTTAGGATGACAAAGATTTCTATAAGACTTAGATTTAGAAACTTTAGTTCAAATGTTTTCAGGATTCCAGACCTACTATTCTCCAGATACTCTTGTCTGACAAAAGTGGTTTTCCAGCCCTACTATCCTCCAGATACTGCTTGTTTGATCAAAGTGGTTTTTCATTTAGAATATATACCAAAATATTTATAGTACCACTTGAATGGTGGTAAACAACTACAAACAAAGTAAATATCCATTGTTTGGTGAATAGTTAAGGGGCTCATCGTATATGAATGTAATGGAATATCCTTGGGTAGTAAAAACAATGAATATAACAATGCTGGGAGCCATGGAAAGGTGTATGAACTGGTACAAAGGGAAGTGAGCAAACCCCAGAAATAATATGCAAATCACTATCTCCATGTAACAATGAAACGGAATGTTAGGCAATTATAATGACTTATCTTGACCCTGGAAGAAGAAATATCAGAATATACCACTTTCCCCTTCTTACAAAGGTAGGAGACTGTGGCTGTGAGATACTGTATATACTGCTAGACTTAAATATACCATTAAGACTTGGTTTACCCATTTTGCCAAAAATATTTTTATTTATTTTTTTAATTATAAATGTTGGCTTTCTACATAAGGAAAGGAGAGAAATATATTAAGAAATAACAATCATATTAAAAAGAAATTTTAAAAATTCTTTATATATGAAGATATTCCAAATAACAGACTATCATATATGATTTGAAGTTATATTGTCTACTCAAGATGATGGAATCATATTAATCCACACATAAATTCTCCTTTTACTCCATGGCCAACGTCAACTTCTGGCGATTAGACTCTCTTGAATGTGGCAATTAGCAGAATGACCTATCATCAATGCAGTCCAATATATCTAAAAATCAATACATGATCATTGATATGATATTTAATTTCCAAATATTGGCTTCCCTTCCTGATTTCATGAATTCATTACTATTGTTGCAATTGTTCTTTAAAAAAAAAAAAAAACCTTTCGAGTTCTTTTAATTCTTCCTAACCACTATGGCCTCTCTAATCACTTTTCTTTTCCAGTGTCCTATGCATCTGCCCCTTCCTTTCCATTCCCACTGGTTAGCCTAGTTAAGCTCCTTATTAGAAATTGAGCTTCCTGCCCCCATTCTGTTTGTCATTCAACCAATCCTCTACAATGTTATCAAATTAATATCTAATAATTAGTACTAAAATATTGCTTTAAGTCCTTTATTCCCTTTCTCAAAAATCTTTAGTATTTTTCAACTATATAGAATATAAAAGTCAAATTCCTTATCCCAGAATTAAAACAAAACAAAACAAAGAACCTTTATAACCTAGTCCCAAATAACCTTTCCAGCCATATTTCCCATTTCTCTCTGTTCAGTTATTTTAGTCCAGCCCAATTTGTATTTTGTTACCTAAACAGCTTTATGCTTTCCCATCTCTAAGTCTTTCTGTTCTTCTCATCTAGAATGTCCCTCCATTTCTCCTTTCAATATATTTAAATCCTGATTATCGATCAAGATCAATCTGAGATCTTCTAATTAGACAACCTTACGTTGAATGATATTATGATGAAAGACAGAGTTTTTCAGTGTTTCTTTTTCTTGTCTAACAATAAGATATCAGTAATCTAAGAAAACAGAGTACTACTATGGGCTCACCAACAAGGAGTAAGAGAAAGCAACAAAGTATGTCACATCACAGAGAGTCAATCCATAGAGTTCAGATCTACCAGCAAAAAGTAGCAAGATGGCCTTAGCATGAGAAACCTTCATCTTCAGGACTCTAAGTAACAATAGAAAATTAGATTATTTTTAAAATGAATACCTCTGTTTTCCTTCTCTTTTTCTTGAAATAATATTTTGTTCTGCTCAACTATATCTCTGCATACTTTCAAAGTGTGATTCAGTCTCAGCATAAGTCATTCCCAGATTTCTTAGTTGAGAGTGTACAAGTCAAGAAAAGTAAGAAAATCAGACAAAATATAGCTGGATCTTTTATTTCCTGCCAGTATATATGACACAAAGGTTACACGTAAATGTATATATATGAATATATATGTGTATACATATATATATATACATATATAAAACTATACACATATACAGACACATATTTCCTACCTTCACAAATATATGATAGGCCCAGTGTGACACAAACCCAATCTTAAAATCATGAAGACAAAGAAATAAGTGTAGCTTTTAAACCGTTATAGCTGTGTGAACCTGGGGAAGATGTTTGACCACTCAGCATTTCAAGTAACTCTCTAAGAATATAGGTTGTGTAGAATGTGCCAATTTATATTACTAGAGGAATTATTCCACCCTACCCCTTGCCAAGGTCTCCCTAGTTAGATGAATACAGAAACTATTAAGGCTTCTACTCTGGAAGACATAAAGAGATAATGGGAAAAGTGGTGGCTTTGAAACCAGAAAACCTGATTAGAAGTACTATATCTGACATTATCTGTATAACACTTTCAAGTAAGTCACTAAATCTCTCTGAGTTACAACTTCCCCATCTATAAAATGGGAATAATAATTTTTCTACCATGTGAATCACAATATTATTGCAAGGAAATTGGTTTGAAAGCCATTTCCTACAACGTAAATGTGAAGAATCTGTATCTGTACAATCTTTGTCCCTGAGTTGATATTTTTTAAAATGTGTGCACACATGCACACACATGTGTACACATATGTATATACACATACACATGTGTGCATATATAGACATACATACTTTCCGGTTGTGTGTTTATGTGTGTATATGGCAATTTAGATGAAATTACTTGCCCAGATTACAAAGCTAGTTAGTATCTGAAGCTGGATTTCAATTTAGGTTCTCCTGATTGCAGGGCTGATGCTCTATCCATTGTGTCACCTAGCTACTCCCTCAACAAATATTTAATGACTGATTGACAATCAACATTCAGTTAGCTAAATCTATGTTGTTCTATTGATGATGTTCTATTGATACAAACTGCACACACATTAAAAAAAAAGATGACTTTACAAAAAAAATCAAAAAGGCAAAATTTATTTCTTTATTCTAAACCCAAACTCTAAAATAAAAGTACTTCCATTGGTCTATGTGTCACCACTCAAAAGGCTTAGAAAATATGCAGCTCAATGTTTTAAAATAGTCCACATCAAAGCAATTAGGTAGATTAAGATAGAAATGCTGAAAGTGATACCTTTAACAAAATTACTAATTAGATTTGTTTTTTTTTAATGAGTTTTTTATTTCTTTTTGATTGGATTTTTTTTTTTAATTTTAGAGGTGCTTGATCTCTAAATTATAGTTATTCTTAAGTAAAAACATATTATCTTATAACTATCTTTTGACCAAACACTACTAGACTTGCTTAAATGTGACTACTGTAATGTAGTCAGGTTCAATGGTCAGGGTTCAATTCCTACCTTACTCTTAACAAATCATGTAACTTTGGGCAATGCATTTCGTATCTCTGAATTTCCTTATCTTATAAAACAAGGAGATCAAGATAGATGATCTCTAAGGCCTTTTTTCTACTAAAAAATCCTATCACATTCCATTGAGTGGTCCTATTGTTACTCAGGTACTCAGGTATCCTCCCTATTTAGAAATGTGTATGGGTGTGTGTGTGTGTGTGTGTGTGTGTGTGTGTGTGTGTATGTATGTATGTATTGTATACTGAGTAAATGTGTTTGTTTATGTGTGTATATATATACACAGAAACAGAGACAGAGAACAGAGACACACACACAAAGAGACAGAGACAGAGATAGAGAGAAAAAAAATCAGATTAATTTATAATCCATAAATTATAGCAATTACTAAATAATCAGTTTTTTCATTGGTAACCTTGTAAATTGAGACTTAAGGGACCTATGCTACCAATGGAAATCTGCCCAATTAATCTTTTTATCAGGTAACACAGTTGATAACTCTGTATCTTGTGGTCACACCCAAATATGAAATCTGATTGAAATAGTGTCTATATCAAAAATATTTTGTTGCTATCATTTTAATTTAGCCTCAGTATTAGATGTTTTGATAGGTAGCTGAGACTTCTCTATTACTCTGAAAGTGTCATTTTCTTCTCTCTCTAGCATGTAAGAAACCACTGGGGATCTAACTCGCGATCTTCTCTTCATCTATGCCAAAGAGAACCTTCACTACTTCATTAATGTAAGCTGATTCTCAATATTGCTGCCTTTGATTTGGATTTTAATATCTGCCTTGCTATCTCTGTGGTTGTCGCTGCCATAACCCAGACGTAGAAGCCGGCAGCCAAGGAATCAGAAAGTTATTTTTCAACTATACATAGACAGTCTGATTAGTTGGGTGGGGGGGTATTTTAACCTCTCCATTCCCCCCAAGCAAATGTGAAAGTGTTGTTTCTAAGTGCTTTTCAAGCCTGAAAGAACTTCCATGGTGTTCATGCAATTAAAACTCTCCCTGTCCTGAGATATCCCTTTAGAAATTTATTTTGACACCTGTGCAGGGTTATTGTTTTATGAGATGAGATAATTATTTTGTATGACAAGCACATTTTCTCACAAATTCCTGTAGTGTTGACAGTGAATGATTGATGATACTGGGGAACTAGTAAGAAAATAAAACTATAGCAGGGAAAATTGGATTTTCTCCACCTAAATGTCTCAACAGTGGAGAGACTTCCTTAGAAGTCTTCCCAATGAATCAGTAACTCACTCAGTGTATAAACCAAGCAATAATGAAAAGGAACAGTGTCAAAGAAAGCTTTAAAAATCAATTTGTATCTTCTTGATGGCAAAGTACTGCTTAGAGATTTTTAAAAACAGAAGGGATAAAAAGGTCTCTTCCTGAGTAGCTCAGTGCAATGGGGGAGGGGAGTCCCCAGCAAAGGGCTGAAGGAACTAATGCAATCTGAAGTGTCCCTGAGTTGTGCTAGTAAGACTCCTGTTGACCTAACACCCATGAGGCTTGGAAGAGATAGATCTCAAGACTTTAAAGTGCTTCACATCAAAGCAAATAAGCAGCTAAAGATGGAGGGGGTGGTGATGTTTCAAACACAATTACTAATTAGACTTTAAAAAAAAAAGAAGAAGAAAAGTGGTTCTGGATGTCCCTTCAACAATTGGATATAGATTGTGTATATATACATATACACGCACATACATATATATGTGTGTGTATATATATATATATATATATAAATAAATTTTAGAGGAACATAATATCAAAACAACAGTTATCCTTAAGCTTAATATTAAGATCCTTAATATTTCTTGATCATTGTTAGAAGAAAAGCAAAACACTGATACTCTGAACAACTATACAAATGAAAAGCAATCTTTTTTGGGGGGGAATCATAATGATTTATAGCAGCTCTTAGAGTTAACATTTTGCCACTTGGATTTTTGTGAATGCACAAAGCTATCCTAGACTCCACCTTTAAAAAGTTCCATGTTCTAGATCTGATACAATGGAAAGAACAAGTGCTTTGAAATAAGAACAACCTGAACTAATATACTGCCTCTATCATTTGCTGCCCATATAACTTTGAGCAAGTCAGTTAACTTCTTTTGGCCTCAGTTTCCTCATCTAAAAATGAAACTCTTTGACTAGATGGTCTCTAAGGTCTCTTTCCGCTAAAGTCTATGATTACTATGTGTACACATGCATGAACACATGCATACACATATGTGTAAAACCATCCTTTTAAAAAGTCTGATTAGTAATTGTGTTTGAGATAACGCCCTTCTAGCTTATTATTGTACATATCTACCCTGTTTTTCAAAACCTTAATTCTTAATAGTGTTTGAGACATCACTACCCTTCCAACTTTAGCTGCCTATTAATTTTGATGTGAAGCACTTTCGAGTTTTTCAAGCCTCATGGATGTTAGAGCAACAGGAGTCTTACTAGCATAACTCAGGATTAATTCAAATTGAATTAGTTCCTTTAGCCTTTTGCAAGGGATCACTTTCTGGAAAGTTAGAAAGACAGGTAGATAGATAGATACATACATACACACACACATGTATTCATAGATACATAGTTAAATGGATGTATAGATTGAGATGTAACTAATCACAGAAGCATAGATCTAGAGCTGGAAGGCACCTTGTATGTGTATGTATGTGTATACAACAGATATATGCATGTGTATATATATTATATATGCATATATAATATGCATTATATATAATTATATATGTGTATATGTATATTATATAGGACATTAGACACAGCAGTGGGTTTAAAATCAGAGGACATGGACTACCCTTGTCACTTTCCTGCATAATGTTGATCAAGTCATTTCACTTGTGTGAGTCTTCAAATTTTCTCATCTATAAAATGAGGGGATTTTACTAGATTATTCCTTTGGTCATTTTTCAGTTTGAACTCTATGATCCACTAATACTGTGATTATAGTATCTTTTGGACAAACAAGACATATGAAATATAATAACTCTCAGAAACTCTTGAAAGATATAACAATGAGACCTTCATAAATAAACTGGAGATACTTTTCCATTAATATAAATTAATATGGTAGTGTTTTATTGAAAAAAATACAAATCTAAGCAGAGAAGAAAATAAAAGTATCAGTTTATAAAGATAACAGTTTCTGAGCAAGAAAGGACCAAAAAACAGTCAGTGTTACTCTACCTGACATTTTTATTTTGTTGAACAAATTTCTTTTTAAAACAGATACGAATGATGACAATTACCATCTATTTTTGTTTTGCTTTTTCCTTTCTTTTTGGTTTAGAAAATTTTATGATGACACTAACAATTTCGGTTTTCTGGTTCATATTTCTCATCCTGTTGTGTTTCCACGTGGGATTTCAATTTGGGTTTAGAGACTGGTTCTCCCTATCTCACCTAGACTAGAAATGTAGCAGCAACTATGAGGTCTATTACCTGCCATCTGAAATAAGATTAGCAAGGATTCTTTCTGTGTAGACACTTCAAAGCAGTGCTTGGGCATCTGGGAGAACAGGTGTTTGGCATTCTGGATAGATGGGCGGGTTCCTTCTTGGTGGTCATCACTTCCCAAATGACAGCCTTCGAAAGCCTTCCCGCACCTCCTGTGACAACATTGCACAGTGTTTAACTCTGCTAATTGGCAGGCGCTGTGATGTCACTCCCTAAAGTGCCACTTCTGGGAGTGATGTAAAAGCACCCCGGCTCCTAATAGCACAGAGCGCCTGTGGGCAGGTCAGACACAGGACTAGGGGTAGGGATTCAGAGGAGGGGGAGATGGATGAGAAGGCACCAGCTGCTATTTAGTTAGTATCCTCTCTTCTCACCATCTGCTTTTAAACATTGGCTGGGGGGAAGGAGGAGGTGGTAGTGGGAGGAATTGGGCAAGGGGTCTGGGGGCTTTAAACATCTAAATGCTTAATCAATTCTGCCATCTAGTGGCCACAAACCAATCTACATGCTATTCAGTACAGACTTTTCTTGTGAGTCTAGTCTAATTGATTGGCAGATATTTATGCTAAGTGCCTGGGGGGGGCAGTTGGTAATGGGTGAAAAGGGGGGAGGGGGAGGGAAACCATAACCCTCTAATAAAAAAAGTAATCACTGTACCAAGAAAATAAAAAAAAAAAATTAAAAAGGAACGGTTCCTGGGGCTGCCCCTCTAGAAAACTAGGCAGGTAGGTATCATGCTGGGCTGTGCAGCTTCAGATCAGCTGAGGTAGCAGCAGGGGCTGAGACCACCTGTTAAGCAAAAATCCAAAAATCTTCAAAGACCTTGTAGTGCCAAAAACCTGTGAAGAGAATCCCCCTGGACTGAAGACATCTTTGAAGACAGCCCCTCGTTAACACTGCTCCTTTCTCCTATGGAAAGCTAGACCTCTCTGCCCCTGGGCCTGGAGCTGATTTTTTAAAGGAAAAGAAAAAAAAGATTATTTGTTTTAAAGAAAAAGAAAAGATTATTATTTTACAGATTCCTTCAAGGGAACAAAAAAAAAAAAAAAAAAAAAAGGAAAAGTGTCTGACTCTTCCTAGTTCTAGTGATTCTGTTATACATAGAATTGCTTTTATTGACCTTGATCTCAGATGCTAATGAGAGAAAATATATTTAATCATCAAGCAAGTGTGATGATGGATGACTAGGCTCACAAAACATTGTGTTTGTAGATGCTGCTGCTACTCTTTGCAACTATGAATAGCAGACTTCAAGATTTTTTTTTAAATTATAACAAAAGAATGGATAGAATTCTCTGGATTACTGAAAACTCCCCAAGGCACTGTCTGAGGGCTGCACAATAAAAGGCCTGATGGAAATTAAAAATAAAATGCTGATAAAAACTAAATTAATTAAGTTTTCTATGATCCTTTCCCCAAAATTAAGTACTCTGCAGCATCCTTATACTTATTTTTGACACTGATTCTTAGCTATAAGGTCTCCTAAACTGGGATCAGCTTCTCAAACATTTTAAAAATGTTTGCATCACTACTGCTTCTTGGGTATAGTTATTGTTACTCAAATTGTTCCTCAAATTAGAACCAAAAATAATCAGTCATTCAAACTCTTCAAAGCAAGAGAGGTTAGACTCTCAGTCCTACTCCATCTGTACTAGTCAGCCTATCAAGCTGTCCAGCCCCACCATCTGTTTCTAACATGCTTTGTGTCACGGTATTACTGCTACTGCTGTGTTTTTTTTTTAATGTTTATTGAGAGCTCACGATGTGCTAGGAGCTTCAGAGAGCACCCACAGAACATAGTACCTTTGCTTTAGGAATTTGTTTTCCCACATTAGTTCCCCAACTACCAAATGTTTCAACAAAGTGTGTAGAATCAGAGAAGGCACCTTAGATATGACTAGTTCCTAGTCATTTTAGAAATGAGGAATCAGAATTGATCAATTGATCCAGTCCCAAGGTCACATTGCAAGTTAAGTTCAGAAATGAAGGGTCCTAACTCCTACGTAAAGATTTTTCAACAAAATCCTACTGATTTCCTAAGAAACTTCCATGTTCCTCCTTATCTTCTTTTGTTTTCTTTTTTCCTTTCTCCCTGTCTCTTTCCCTCCCTTGTTTCCTCCCTTCATCCTTCCTTCCTTCCCCCTCTCATCTTCCCCTACTTCTCCTTCCCTTCTTTCCCTTTTTCCTCCCTTCCTTCCGAAATATGTCTGAAAGAGATGGTCAAAAGACTGACACTTACTGTTCAAATTTCTACTTTCGTTTCCCCCCATCCATATTTATGATGAATTTGTAAAATAGTTGTCTTCGAGTAATATAGAGCCAACCTGGGAATCAGGATGACCTGTGTTCAAGACTTCCCTTTAATACATAATGGCTGAATAGACATGGATAATTCACTTTACCTCTCAATGTTATAATCTCCTCCCTAACACACTAAATTGCAAAACAGGTGCCAACCTGCACTGGTAGACAGTTTGTTATATGAAGGAAATCTAAGATCTGATTTTTAATAATAATAATAATAATATTCTTGGCTTTAAACTTAATTCGTGACCTTGAGTTAGTTACATGAATTGATGTTTAAGAATCAAGCAACGTTTTTTTAATCTCAGTAATTTTTTAGTTTTCCAATGTGCTATTCAAACTCATTCAAGATGCTTCAGTGATAAACCTAATTCTGTCTTTTGGTATGTCTAATTTTTTTCTCATGTTCTAATTTTCTAACTTCATTGAAATTAAACAAAGATTTCTTATGATATGAATGATCACTTTTACATTTGCATTTGTAAATGGTTGATAAACTTTCAAACCATGTACAACTTTCTGAAATAGTGTAAATGTATCCTTACCCCTTCAAAAAAGAAAAGAAAAAGTTGTTCCATTCTCATTTAGTGATGAGTTTTAGTTCTTTGTGCTTGTTATTGCATTTCTGATTTATTTATTTATTCTGACAAGAATGTTAAAAAAAAACACCGATTCATGTAATTATATATTATATATTGTATTAATTGTATAAGCTTTGTATTTTACATAAATATAATTTTAAAGAATGAGGCTAAGAAAGACTCACAAACTTAATCTCTGAAGAACAATATCCTTACTTCTTTCTTTTCTTTCTTTCCTTCTTTTTAAAGATGACAAGGGAGTCATTAAAAAGTTATCATTAAAAAGAACTGAAGAAAATGTAGAATCCACTCACAAATAATTTTGTTCTTTCCTGAGAATTTGAACAAAGTATACTAAAAAGTTCCTAATTCTCACTTTCTCCAGAACAAAGAGATTCCTAGACAAGTTTAGCAAAGTTATCTCAGCTACTTGAAATAGAGAGGTAACATTATAAGTGGAGTTTTAAATGGATTGTTTTCAGATTCTTAACATCTGAAAAGAATAACCTAACAATGATGGTCCCAAGGGCCAATGCTAATGCCAGGGAAGAGAGTCTTTCTAAGGTTAATTTGGTATTTAAATTAGGGAAGGACCGAGTTCCCCGGAAAACAGCAGTCTCCTCTCTAAACACTGGGGATTCACTCTGTTAAATGGCAATACTAAGGATGCAGCAGTTGTAGAAATGGCCACACTACTGGGTAGTAGGTAATATGTGAAGGGACACCCGCAGATGCTGTGATAGCATAGACACTAGCTAGCCTAGGATCAGGTTTTAGAAAGTGGTCAATGCCAGATGCTTCAGAAGAGGACAGCATAAAATGCCCATTATATGCCTAATTGTGTCTTATTACATCAAGTGGATAGGGATTTTTCCCTGACCCCAGCTGGTGATCACAATATGCCCCGAAGCGGGTTGCATTCAGACACCCTGAATTTAGTGCCCTTTCTCAGAGTTTTAGGCGGATGAAATTGTGGGATACAAAAGCTTCCCATACACAAAGGACAGTAACCGTCCGCCTCTAATGAATTCCACGGGTAATACATACACAGGAGCATATACACACGCACACGTGTGTATACACACGCACGCGTGTACATACACACATACACGCACTCACATACACACAAGCACGCATGACTAACAGGACCAAGAAATACTTCACTAACCATAAGGCTTTAGCATGTAAGCAAACGGGAGCCGGCTAATCAGTTTTGAATGGCTGTGCCTGATCAGCACATCAGGATTTTGTGATCCTGTATTTTGATAAGGAATTTATTCAAGACTGTGTTTCACTGGTCCTACCTCCTACAACCATCTGTCTGCTGGGGATTAGGTAGTTTCCATTATGGAGCTGCAGTACAAACAGTAACTGACTTTCCTAGCCTCCTTGTGATTGTTGGTGCTGTTGATGACTGTTCAGTCATTTTTAGTCTGTCTGATTCTTTGTGGCCCTATTTGAGGTTTTCTTGGCAAAGATAGTGGAGTAGTTTGCTATTTCCTTCTCCAGCTCATTTTACAGATGAGAAAACTGAGGTAAACAAGGTTAAGTAACTGGCCCAGGATCACACAGCTAGGAAGTATCTATGTTAGTATATTTTTTAAATTTAATATAATTGATTACCCATTCTATATCTCACACTGTTCTCTCTCTTGTTTATTCATAAATTGCTCTGCTCTCTATCTCTTATGTATTCATAAATTGTTCACATATCCATAAGTCTGTAGGTAAAATATTCCATGTTCTTCAAATTTCCTTGCGATATTTCTCTTTATATCTAGGGCATATAGTCATTTTGACCATATCTTGATAAATATAAGGCAATGGTCTATGCCCAGTTTCTGCCAGACTAATATCCAGTTTTTCCAACAACTTTTTTTAAACCAAATAATGAATTCTCATCCCCCCCAAAATTTAAGTCTTTATACTTTTCGAATATGAGGCTACTACATTTTCTTGCTGTTGTAAATTGTATGCTACTTACTCCTCCATCTTCCTGGGAGGCCAGGCTTGAACTCAGGAAGATGAATGAATCTTCAGGAACCTAGGTCCAGCATTCCATCCACTCCATCCACATCCAACAGCCTCCTAACAGACTCCTATTAGAGCATTGTAATTTCAATTGAGTGAGCAAAGGAAGGGGACAAATTTGACTCCTGTCATTCAGTGATTTCCAAAAGCCCTCAGCTAGATGCTTAAATTTTCTTCAGTGAAATCTATACTGTGGAGTGGTTCTGGGCACCAATGTTTGCCTACATGTATCCTAGAATAAGTATTCTATGGAAAGGACTAGTTAAAAATATTCCAGGTGGCCTTCCTGGACTCTTCAGGTGCTAGTATCTCCTCACCCCACAAAAATTACTTAGTGTTTGTTTTTTACTTACTTAGATAAATGAGAAGCAGTGAGGTATAATGGTTAGAGAGCCATCCAGAGAGCCATCCACAAAGCCAACAAGATTTAGAATTAAGTTCCACTTGAGACATGAGTTGTTTTAGTATTCCTTCCAGTAATGTCTGATATAAACTATGCAATTAATAAATGTTAAATGACTGATTATGCAATTCTAAAAATAGAAATTAAAGAGTAGATTACCAGTATTGGCTGAGCAAATTGCCTAATTTGGGAGTTCTCTATGTCCCAGCTTCTTAACTATGGATCTTTACCCCATATGAGGTGCCATAACTGAATGTGAGGAGTCACGAAATTATGATTTATTATCAGTAAACGTTTGATTTGTATAATCATTTTATATATCTATTCATTCAGGGTTACATAAAAATTTCTCAGGAAGAAAAGATAACTAGTGGAAAAAATTTAAGAAACTCTACTCTATGTTAATATAATCATAGGCCTATGTTCATGATAATATTGTCTCTCCCAATAAAAATGTGAACTCCATGAAGTAGAGAATATTTCATTTTTCTTTGTATCCCCTGGCCTTGGTATTTACTAGACAATTACTAAATGCTTGTTGATTGATTTTGGAGGAAAAAGAACCTTTTTGCAAAAAGTTTTTGAAGTACTATCTCCATCCTGCTTAGGCTGATTACATAAAACCCTGTTGCCCAGGGGCATGTTTTTGCTGCATAGGATCCCACCAATGTCACACCCAAATATAGAGACCTACTTTCTGATAGGGTCAGATTGTATACAGTTGGTCCATTGAAATGATGCATTATTAGTTATATCCTCTAAGCAGACCTGGGAAGCTATATAAATCAAGATTTATGCCCTAGAGAATTGAAGCTGCCACTAGCAAGAAAGCTTCCTTAGTTGGCTAATTAAGTCTCTTTTCTTTTCATTTTGGCTACTCACTTTTTTGACCTCCAGTCTTGAAGACCTACTGGTGAATGAAATATTCCCAGGAGGCCAAGTGTCTCCTGACTGGAAAATTCTCTAACAATTCTTCTAGTTTGAAAAAAAACAAAACAAAACAAGATTTAGAATTGAAAGGTGGCTAACAGATTAGGTGTTCCACACCTGTCATTTTAAAGATAAGAAAGTTGAGGTATTAAGAGACCTCACCAAGATCACACAAGATAGTAAGTTGACTTAGAACTCAGGCCCTCTGAAAATACAGGGCTCTTTATCATCATGTCAGGAATTGACAAAGGTGAAGAAAGGTGAAAGAATGAAGGCTAAACAAAGAAAGGCCCCTTCTTCATCCTTCAGTCCCCATATCCACTACTGACTACTCTGGAAATCAAAGGGAAAGCTTTTTTAGCCTCTTTGCTTTCTAATCCCCCTAGTCCCTTAGGACCTCCTCATCTGCAAAATGGCAAAATAATGCCATCTGGGGATAAGGCTTATAATAGATTATTAGAGTTGAAGGAAAGCTTAGCAATCATTCTGAACAAACCCTTCAGGAAATCAGGACCCAGAGGGATTAGCTTTACCCAAGGTCACAAAGCAAGGTGCTCTCAGGGCAGGCATCAGACAGAACCCAGGTCTCCTGGATCCTAGCCGAGTATTCCTTGCTCTTCTTATTGTCAATTATTTTAAGATACTTCGAAAGTGTAGAATTATTCTATTAATTTTTGGTCACAAAAATGCTTAAAACAGAGAACTAAGTAAATGAATGCTAAAAAATGAACAAAGTTCTGCAAAAAGACTAATCAGCATATATATTTTCAAGTTAACATTGAACAGTGAATATCAATATATGTCAATATATGTTAGACTGCTGCTTTTTTGATTTTGTTTATTAACCAAGATAGGATTAGAGGAAGGACTTATGATTTCATTGGCATAAGGGATTCTAAGCTAAGAAAATGTCCTCTATCAATATAGGTGCAGTTGAGCCTTGGGCAGAGTTCTTCAGTTTTTAAGAATCAGTCTAGTGATATTTTAGGATAATTTTATAGTCCACATTCATAATTGAGGGAAATGCAAATTTTTCACTTAATAGTTAGTCAATCAGTTGATAAACATTTATTAAGCACTTACTATATGTCAGGCACTGTGATAATCATTAGGGATTGTTGTTGTCTTTCATTCTTGAAGTAGACTATATCATAAGAGAGGTGATACCATCACATGCAAGTGAATTGTATTTAAGTGAGGAAGAAGTATGTAAGGGAGCATTGCCTCACTTTCTCCTCCATAGCCATGAAACTTATTGAAGACCTTAACTTAAAAAGATTAAAGTTTCTCATTGCATCTCACTTGGAATACAAAAAGAAGCAAAGGATGGTCCCTGCCCTCAGGGGCAGCTACATGGCGCAGTGGATGGAGCACCAACTCTGAAGTCAGGAGGATCTGAATTCAAATTTGATCTCAGACACGTAACACTTCCTAGCTGTGTGACCCTGTGCAAGTCACTTAATCCCAATTGCCTCAGAAAAAAAATTAAAATGTAAAAATGTACAATAAATATAATTAAAATAAAAATGTAATTTCTCCCTATAAAATTCACAGATCCTTTAACATCTAACTGTGAATCTCTTCCTCAGGCTAAGAATCCCTCTCTTATCAACAGTTTGGCCTTAGAGTAAAGATTGAGATGTTAATAACTTTCTTAGGGTGATATAGAAATTATATATCCGAGATAAAACTTGACCCCAAGGTCAGGACTCATCTATTCTTCCAGGATTCCTTTTATTTACCAGAATACTTTTTTCTTCAATAGTATTTTATTTTTCCAAATATGTAGATAGTTTTCAACTTTCATTTTTGTAAAACTTTGCGCTCCAATTTTTTTCTCCCTGCCTTCCTTACCTTCCCCCTCCCCAAGAGAGCAAGATAGGTTGAATATGTGCAATGCTTTTAAATTTATTTCCATATTTGTCATGTTGTGTAAGAAAAAATCAGACCAAAAGGGGAAAAACAAGAGAGAAAAGGCAAAGAAACAAATAAAGGTGATAATTCTATGCTTCAATCCACATTCAGTTTCCATAGTTTTCTCTCTGGAAGCAAATGGCATTTTTCATCCTAAATCTGTTGGAGTTGTCTTGAATCATTGAATTACTGAGAAGAGCCAATTCCATCACAATCTTCTTGTTACAAGGTTCTCCTCGTTTACCAGAACACTTTTTAAACAGGATGCTTTATATAACAATGAGCATCCTCATACACAATCATACTTCTAGAATACATTTCTCCCAACCAAGGGGCTTAAATCATTGGATAATCACCTTTCAAACACTCTTACAAGATAGTCAGATCTTACTAGGTATTTTGCAGTTGGTGAAAAAAATCAAGCAAGAACTGACTAACTAACATTTTCAATAAAATAATTTAATTTAAAAGTATCAAAGTGTCACAATAGAGCCAGACTTCCACTTAGGAAACCTGGATTCATATCCTGTCAGGCACATGATGTGTTGTGTCATCAGGAAAAAGTGACTAAATCTTTAAGAGTACTCCAAATAATTCTCTAAAGACTTTAAATTATAGACTTCAATTATTTATGCACATTAGGGGAAAATTTTCCAAATCAAGAATTCCTTGCATTATTGAAATCACAAAATCATACTATATTTTCTTAATTATTCATGGAGGGAAATATCAAAGAAAATGTCACGTATTCTATGACATTATATTTCTACATACAATAGTAATATCTCTATGTTTGTTTTACTATGTCTATTTCTCTTCTATATCTATTTTCTCTCCTAGAATTCACTTCATTACCTTTTCCCTTTGCTTTTGACTATTTAGTTGCATTTTTCAATTTTTTCTCATTTTAAAAACTGTACCTATGTGTACACAACCCATGTAATAGGTATATATGAAGCATATTGTAAGCTCATTCTTTCTGATCTAATCCATAACTTCACTTTTTAGATAGGAGTGATGGTGTTTGTCTCATACTGCCATCTAATGGTACAAATAGTGTCTTATCCCCTCTATACTTAAACTTCCTATTTAAATACATATCACATTGCTAATAAAATTACATATCATGTTTTTATTAAAGAAAAACAATTCTCTTTTATGTGATGCAAATATAGCTAAATTTGGAATTGATCATATTACACAGAGTACACTACAGGGGATGGAATACATCCATTGGAAACAACTTTCATTTAAAGCTATACTACATTTAGACTCTGATGACTTAATATAAAGTGTCGTCTTACTCATTTTTTCCCTAATTCATGTTATTATTTTGAATAGATAATATGTTAATATTTTATTTCATATGAATTTTTTAGGATAGTTTTTAAAATATCTCTACAATAAAATGTACATCATCATGTCAACAATGTTACCACAATGTAAACGAAAAGAAACTACAAAACATTGAATACTGTATATTTATAAAAAACCATCTTAACCTAAGGAAATGGTAGAAAAAGGCAACTTCTTCCTTTTTTTTGCAGAGGTGGGAGACTATGAATATAGAATATCACTATATTATTATGTAGAATTATCACTATAATATTAGATATGGTTGATATATTGCTTAGTTCTACTAAACTGCTTCCCCCCTTTTTTCTTTTATATTTTTTTGTTAAAAGGACCACTTTTGTTTGTGATTTCAGAGAAATGTACAAACAAGTTGATATAAAAGCAAAAGATAATAATAAAACATTTTGATTGTCTCTGGATCACAATCTGGTTATTTCTTTTTTTTTAAGTCAAAATCCCTTAATATAGTTTATCTACTAATTGTCTTAGTAATTCACAAGAGGTAAAAATGAGCTTCTCATATGTAGACCTATTTTGTTTTTTGAGATTTGGATAAGACAAAAGCCATTGATATTTATACATATAGGAAATAAATCCATGTCTTTTATATTTCATAGAATCAAAGATGTGTAGGGAATGTAAACCAGAATTAATATAAAAATATCAACATGAACCCTGACTTGGTCAAATAAGAGCTGTGTAAGCAGGGCAGAGCCATTTAACCACTTTGATTTCCAATGTTCTTTCTCATTACTAAAATAAGGGTTATACTTTCATTAAACTATTCTAGAGAACTACTATAAGGCATACATCAGATGATGTATAAATGCTACCTTTTGCAATGGTAAAGTAATATTTTAATGAAAATATTAATATTACTATATCATGCATTGAGTCTGTAAAGTATTTTTTGGTAGAGTGTAAACAATTCTGACTAATACTGAAAACATTTAGGTTTTAGTCTTGCCCCTGTCATTGATTTGCTGTATAATCTGGTACAATTCCCTTTATTTCTCTTGTCCTCAATTTTATCATCACTAAGTGAGAAATATCTTCAAGATCTAAAACTATGACTTGATCAATACAATATCTATACATTATAGGGCTGGAGTATAGAATTAAAGGTAGATTTTGGTAATGGGCTGAGTACTTCCCTAACCTAATCAACTGAGAATAGCAATAAGTGATTATGGAAGCGATTATGAATTTGAGACAATGATTCAATCCTACCAAACATATTATTATTCCCAGGTACAATGTCTTGCTATTCAACTCATCTTGGAATTCTGGTAGACATCATTTTAAAAAAAAGGCATTTTTGAAAGAGTTTAAGGATCAGAACCACAATGTACAGACATATAGATTGATTAATGGGAAACTAATTCAAAAAATGCTGATATATTAATAATATAGGATTCATATTTTAACCCCAAAAGTTTACATAGTTAAATATAAATATATAGCTATGCTTCTATCTCCATAAATAGAAGGATAATTGATGTTGATAGTTCTGGTTTATGTTGTCTTTTGTAATTGATTAGAATTCATAATGCTTCATATTTGCATAACAATTTAATATTTAGATTGCATTTTCCCCCATAAGAGCCCTGTGAGGTAGAAAGTGCAAGTGCTTTTCCTGTTTTTCATCTGTTACAGAAGTGAAGAAAGTAAGACTTAGAAGGTTATGGCTAGAAAGTTAGTATCAGAAGTAGAATTTGAACTCAAGTCTCTTGACTACACATCAACTGATCTTACAACATGGTACAGATCTAGAGAGTCAGAGGTGATGAGTTCCAATATTGCTTCTGTTACTGAATACCTGTGTGTAAAATGTGAGAACAAAGCTTAATCTCTTAAGCAACTGGTATCAGTTTCTTCATTTATAAAATGAATGGTGATTAATTGATCTCAGCATTCCTTTCCAGGTCTAAATGGATGATCCTATGATCTAGGATGCTAAATCTTATATATGAGAGACTGGAAAATGTAAAAGAAAAGTTACAGTATTATCAAATATATTCATAAAACTCAACTCAGGAGAACTATATATTGTTAGAACATGGCATAAAGTCTAAGACCCCATTACCATGAAAACTAGCAGCTAGTAATCTTATCCACTAGTAAACTAAAACAATGTTTTTAAATTCTCTTTAATTTACTCTAACAACTAATTAAAATCTTCCTTATAAGATGAACCTCATGATTCTTCTGTTTCCCATTCTTCTAAAGTAGAGATGTTAAAAAAATTGAACTAGACACTTTGGGTCAATCCTGTGGCTGTTGTTGAGTCATGTCTAATTTTTTTGTGATCCCATTTGGGGTCAGAGACAATGGAATCATTTGTCATTTTCTTCTCCAGCTCATTTTACAGATGAGCCAACTGAAGCAAACAGAATTAAGTGACTTGCCCAGGAACAAACAGTTGTCTGAGGGCAAATTTGAACTCAGTCAAAGGAATTTTTTTTTTTTTTTTTTTTTTGCCTCTAGGCTTGATGTTCTATTAACTGTGCCACCTCGCTGCCCATTTAGCTCATTTTACGTGTTCAATTAATCTTTCTGTTGTAACTTAGACATGAAGGAAGAAGAGGAAGTAAATTTCACCCAAGAGGATTATAGATAATAATCTGCCCCCAAAGAATAACAGATAAAAGAAAATTTTGGATGCAAGTATATAAACTTAAGTCCTCCAAAATTTTCCTCTCCCTTTTTAGGAGATTTGAATGTAACAACCACTCCCACAAATACAAGAGAATACAGTCTCTACAACTTTTATATTCTACAGCATTGCCTTCAAGGTAATGATTTCTCAAAAAATATTTGCACTGATATATCCCCAAAAGTTTCTCCATTCCTCTGAAAATCCCTCTGAAAACCCCTTACTTTTTTTATATCCTGCATGTTATTCAAAATCATCTTAAACTCTGAGAATAGTGAAAGCAATCAGTTTAAGCCAATGAGTAGAAAAATGGAAAAAATCAAGAAGCAAGAAATACAAGTCATCATAAAATAGAATTGTTGACCCTTTCTTCAGCTTCAACTTCCCTTTCTGTTTTTGCCAGCTTCTGACCCTGAATTATAGGAGAGCCAATTAGAAATTCATTTGTTTGTCATAAACCTCTTGTCTTTCAGGAAAGAGCAAGCCAAATTTAGACAATTACATGTAGGGTTTGGGAGCACTAAAGCCTCATTTGTTGACTCTGGATCATAACTATATGAACAACGAGTTGAGCAGGATAGCTAGGCAAGATCTGTTCACGTACCTGGCTACCTCACAACCTTAAGATTGAAAAAGAAACTGAGAAAATACCTAAACACCAACATCCATAGAGTATCACATAATCATTAAAAAACAACAAACTAACATGAATAATTAGCAGAGGACAGAAAATTTTGTATAGTGATCCTTCTATCATTTTTTTTCTCCTTTACAATTCTCTTTGTATATGTCCTAAATTCCTTTCCAAAACTCCCCAAGCTCATCAGCTTGATTTTATATCCCCTGTGAGTATATAAATTAAGAAATATTCATGAGGAACTCTCTATATTTGAGGCACTGAGACTATAAAACTAAGTGAAATAGTTTCTACCCTTGAAGAGCTTAGATTCCATTAGGAGAAATGACATGTACACATATAAGTATATGTAAACAAATCCAAGGTAATTGGGGATAATAACCTGGAAAAGGGTAATCAGGAAAAGTCTCAGATTAAAGGAGGTGACTATTTGAGTTGAGCTGAAGTTGAGTTGGAGTTGAGTTGAAGGAAGATAAGAGGTAAAGATGAGGAAAAATCAAGTAAACCCACACTGAATTGTCCAAATTTTGACCAAGTTCCTAGATGCCTCTCATTGGGGTCTGAAACATAGACCTTCAAGTCAATATAAAAGTGGAAGTCAAGGATCTTTATGGTAGTCTGGGCCGAGAAGTAGTCAATCATCAGTCAGGAAGAAGGAATCATCTTTTATTGGACTAAGGCCAATATACAGCATCATCAATTAGAATTAAGTGAGATAAGCATAAAGTAAGCATGGCTGAATGCTTGTATTTACCACAGTGCTGTACAGAAAAGGCATCCAGAGCTACAGAAATAGAGCTGAGAACTAAATGGGGTATGTTTTGTAAACAGACAAGGTAAATAAAATGTTGGGGGAAAGAGAGACACAGAGAGAAGGAGATCGGGAGCAAAAAAGAGATGGAGGGAGCAAAAGAGAGAGGGAGACAAAGAGAGAGAGAGAGAGAGAGAGAGAGAGAGAGAGAGAGAGAGAGAGAGAGAGAGAGGAAGGAAAAAGGGAGGGAGGGGGGGAGAGAAAGAGAAAGGGAGGGAGAGCAAGAAAAGTAAGGAATGAAATCTATTCAGAAAATTTCTGGTCATAAAACTGACTTATGGAACAGGAAAAAAGAGTACAAAAGTGAGTGAGCAGAATAAAGTATCCCAGAATCTGGCTGGCATCAAAGGTATAATTGGTAGTTCTTGGGTGTTTATGTATCCTAGTGTGCTTTTCTGACCTAGATTAGTCTGGTTACTCAGAACACAGCAGTATAGCTTGGCAGGAACATTGCCCTGTGGCTTAATTTCCCAATTAAACTTAAACAAATTTCTCAAATACCCATGAAGCCTGTTGGTGGCAAGATCAGTGCACCTGAATATTTAATTATTTGGATGTCAATTTGAGGCGGGGATAATAATTGACAGCTAATAGAAAACGACGAGCTAAAAACAATTTTTTTTTTTTTCTGGTTGATCAAGAAATTAAATGACTGAATTTCCCTGAAGGTGTGTGTGTGTGTGTGTGTGTGTGTGTGTGTGTGTGTGTGTGTGCCTGTGTCTGTGTATGTGTATGTATGTGTCTTTAAACCCTGGAAAAATGGGAAGACTTAATAGCACTGTAAAAAAAATATATCTAGAACTTCATTTTTTAAAACACAGAAAGAAAAAAAAATGTTCATGTTTTGCATTTGTTTTGCTTAAATATTGAACTTTGACTTCAATTAAAGGATGGGACAAATATTAAGGGAACTATTTGTAAGTATCTATAGACTAAAGTACAGAGTTAAGCAAAAATCCAAGGAAGTGATAAATAAATATTCTCTTTTTGCCTGAAAACTATTCAATCCACACAAATTTAAAATATGAGTGAGGGATTTCAACAAATATTTCACAAGATAAAATAAAACTAATCTGCTTCATAAATCAAATTAATTACCAGCTTAGCAAAATAGTTCAAAAACTGGCTGAAAGAAGATAAAGCATGGGTGATGATAAAAGAGTTATATGTGGATCTCAAGAGAAGTGCCCAGTGGGGAACCATGGGAATTAGTCTTAGGCTCAGTCTTACTTTACATCTTAATTACTGATTTCAAAGAAAGGCTAAACAGCATATTAACTAATTTGCAGATGGTACTAAACTGGAGAACACTGGGGATTTCAGATTAAAAATCCAGAGGGGCTCTGAGAGGTGAGAAATAGGAATTAGTAAAATATAACCTTCTTAATAACAATACATTTACAAATAAATGGTCAAAACCAACTAATTTTGTAGATGCATCATGAAAGAAGTTATAGTGGAAAGAGGCCTTCTGCAGAACAAAGTATAAATACATTGGCACCTATCATTCCTTTGGAAAATAAAATAAAATTCAATATCATTTCTAGATGATGACTTTTTCTGAATAAATTCTAAAATTCTATGAGTTTGGGGTCAATTCTTTTCTTTCATCACTTGAGAAAATATAGAAACCTTACTAGTGAAATACTTATATTTCCCCTTCATGATTTAGTGAAAGAGATACCCTATTGCTTTTCCTTTCACATAATACCTTTGTGACCATGTTCTCTCGATTACCATTGATATCCTCAGTGAACAAACTATATGAGACAGATCAACATGAAGGCAACATAGCAGATCAATGGTCATTTATCTCTCTTTAATTGCAAGAAAATAGCACTGGAAGAAGCAAAATCAGGAAAATCAAAAAGTTTTAAAAGATGGTTCTAAGGTTGTCTTGAGAAATCTTATATGCATTTGATCTAAAAATTCAGCTCCTATTGAAATTCTACAAGTGAAGATTTTGTATATTTGTAACAAAAGTTTCCCAAAAGCTGGCCTTGTAACCAATTTTTGACTTCTCTAATTTATTCTGTATGCTATTACCAGATTAATCTGTTTAAATTGCCAATGGCTTTCCATTTTCTTATAGAAAATATTCAGAATCTTTATACTGAAAATTGTAGATGAGTACTTTTCTACTCATGTTTAGCTTTTCTAATTTTGCCTCCCATAACTCACTCTTATGTAGGAATTCACTGCTTGAAGTCAAATTGAAGACAGCTTGTGATATCTAATATTCACCCCTTTATCTACAATTGTCTCTCCATGTGATACAGCCCAGAGTATCAGAATTTTCAGAACCAGACATGAACTGAGAAATTATTCCGAGTGGTCTTTAGGCATGATCTGAGACCTGTAGGGGGATGGACATGACTCCAAGGTATGATTAACCAATCAGTTTGAAAAAATGAATCACATTTCATCCTTCTCATGATGAGCAACAATGGGGTATGTCTCCAACCCAATGATGTCTCCCCTTTATCCATCATGGATTACGACTTGAAATATAGGAAGAAAACCAAGTAATGAAGGGTTTTATAAGTCAGAAGATTTTATCCTTGCTCCTAAAGAAAATATGGCACTACTAGAGTTTTATTCTGTTTTGTTTCATTTTGTTTTAAAGGGGTGGTGGTGATCGTGGTGGTGTGGTGGTGTGTGGACACTGCATGCGTGTGGGTATGTGAGTGAGATTTCCATCATTATGGAATAAATTTGTTCCATTGAATTTTCTCATTTCATTCCATAGCAGTTTATACAAGTGTTAAATTTCTCTGAAATCATGCTTTTCATTGTTTCTTATAGCAAAATAGTATTCTATTACATTTACATCCTATAATTTTCTCAATCAGTTCCCTAATGTGCTCCTTCTTAGATTTCAGTTCTTTACTATCACAAAAAGAGCTACTATAATTTCTTTCTTTTTTTTTAACATATGGGGCATTTCCCCCTTTCTTTGATCTCTTTGGGACATAGGCTTAGTAGTGATATTAAGTCAAAAAGTATGCAACATTTTGAAACTTTGGGATTATAGTTCTAAACTGCTTTTCAGAGTGTCTGTGTGATCAATGTAACCAATGTAGCTAAGACACATATCTACCAGTAGCACATAAATGTCACTCTTTCCCAATATGTCCTCTACTATTTGACTTTTTTAAAAATTAACTTTACTAAGCTGAAAAGTATATGTTAAAATCTCAGTATTACTTTCCTGTGCTTTTCTCTAATTTTTAGTAATTTGGAGTATTTTCTGCAAGCCTTTTATGTAAAAATTTCTGAAATATGAAATATATTTAATGATATTCAAATTTCTAATATGAATCAAGATATAAAAATATACACTTGCCAGAGCTATTTGCAACTGTTATGGAGGATATCCAGCATAGAGCCCAATTTTGAATGGTTTCTTTTCAAATGGTTAGATGCTTCAGATGCTCTTATATGCAGGTGATCTTAGGATCTTGACCTGTGAGTTCACTGACTTAGAAATCTCTTTGATAAAGAAATTTCCATTGCCATTAAATCTTAACATCTTCTCTGTAACTTTTGATCTTAGGATTTTTCTAAAGAACCAGGAAGTTAAAGATCTTTGTTTAAAGTCCAAAAAACAATATGGGTTGGAGATGGAACTTGATGCTTTTTTTAAAATTCAAGAACTGATTTAATGAAACCTTAGAACATTACAGAACCTCCTAAATTCTAGGATTATTCAAGAGATATGGATCCCACACAGGATAAAGCATACAGATGAAAAATGTTTATTGTCAATAGAGCTCATTAAATCTAAAATGAACAGAGCATAGAAATGAAAAAGACAGAGAACAAATTGTCTTGCCTTTGGGAAATTGCCCAATGTTTTTAATGACCCCACTCTTCTTCTTGAATCAAAAATGTGTATTTTCAATCCTAATGTCCTTCTGATTTTTTTTTTTTGGCTGTGGTTCATAGAATATAACAATTTCTGGGAAACAGAAGTTGAGGATACACAAAATGGAATTAGAGAAGCACGTGATAGGAATGAACAACTTGCAACAAGTAAGAAAGTTATATAGGATATAAAGGATTTCTACCAAGAAATAGAGATTAGAAAATAAAATGGTCCTATTGCCCAATGAGAGCGAAGAATAAGTAATCAATAACCTTTATTATTATTGAAATATCATTATTGAATCATTATTGAATAGATTATATTATAGATCTATATTATAGATCTATATATTAGATCTATATTATTGAATAGATATAGAATAGATTATTGAATCATCATGATCAGTGATCTTAGGATCAAAATTTTTGCATCAAGTCAGGAGGACCTGAGTTTAAATTTGATCTCATACACTTAACACTTCCTAGCTGTATGACCCTGGGCAAGTCACCTAACCCCAATAGCCTCAGCCAAAAAATAGATAAATAAAATAAAATAAAAATTTTACATCAATATTCATTAGGGACATTGGTTTGTAATTTTCTTTCCCTGTTTTGGATCTTCTTGATTTAGATATTAGTACCATATTTATGTCATAAAAGGAATTTGAAAGGACTTTTTCTTTATATATTTTCCAAATAGTTTATACAGTATTATAATTAGTTGTTCTTTAAATATTTGGTAGAATTCACTTGTGAATCCATTTGGTCTTGGACATGTTTTTCTTAGGGAGTTCATTAATGTCTTGTTCAACTTCTTTTTCTAAAATGGGACCATTTATGTAATTTATTTCCTCTTCTGTTAATTTGGGCAATTTATATTTTTGTAAATATTCATCCATTTTGGTTAGATTGTTGGATTTTCTGCTGTACATTTGGGCAAAATAGCTACAAATTAATTTTTTTCATTGGTGAGATGTTCACTCTTCATTTTTGATGCTGTGATTTGGTTTATTTTCTTTCTTTTTTCTAATCAAATTAATGAAAGATTTATCTAATTTGTTGGTTTTTTTCATAAAAACCAACTCTTACTTTTATTAATTATTTCTGTAGTTTTCTTGGGTACAATTTTATTAATTTCTCCTTTGAATTTCAGAATTTCTAATTTGGTTTTTAATTTGGGATTTTTTGTTTCTTCTTTTTCTAACTTATTAAATTTCATCTCCAATTCATTCATCTCCTCCTCTATTTTATTCATATAACTATTTAGAGATATGAAATTTCCCTCTAAGAACTGCTTTGGCTGCATCTTAGAGGTTTTGGTATATTGTCTCATTATTATCAGTCTCTTGGATGAAATTATAGATTGCTTCTGTGATTTGTTGTTTAATCCACTCATTTTTTAGAATTAGATTATTTAATTTTCAATTGGTTTTTAATCTATCTCTGCCCCTTTATTGAATATATTTTTTCTTGCATTGTGGTCTGAAAAGGAAGCCTTTGCTATTTCTTCCATTCTACATTTGATTGTGAGGTTTTTAATACCTTAATTCATGGTCAATTTTTGCATAGGTGCCATATACTGTCAAGAAAAAAGTGTATTCCTTTCTGTCTCTATTCAATTTTCCCTAGAGGTCTATCATATCCAGGTTTTCTAGGATCTTATTTACCTCCCTCGTTTCTTTGTTGTTTATTTTGTAGTTATATTTGTCTAATTCTGAGAGGAGAAGGTTGAGGTCTCTCACTAATATAGTTCTGCTGTCACTTTCTTCCTGTAACTGGCTTAATTAATTAATTATCTAGGAAATAATATAGTCTACTACTTGATGCAAAACATTTTGTGTCATTACTACTTCATTATTTATGGTACTCTTTATCAAGACGTACTTTCCTTCCTTATCTCTTTTAATAAAATCTATTTTTTTTCTTTTGCTTTAAGTGAGATTAGAATTGCTACCCCTGCTTTTTTTTTTTTATTTCACCTGAAGCATAATAAATTCTGTTCCAGCCTTTAACCTTTACTCTATATGTGTCTCTCTGTGTCAAATGTGTTTCTTGTAAATAACATATTGTAGGATTGTTTCTTAATCCACTCTGCTATTTGCTTCCATTTTATGGGAGAGTTCATCACATTCACATTCACAGTTATGATTATCTGTTTTGTATTTCCCTGCATCCTATTTTCTCCCCTGCATATACTTTTGTTCTCTCTTTTTGTCCTGTCCTTAGTAATTTTTTTTGACCCACTCCACCTACTACTTTACCTCCTATTCCCTTTTCCTCCCTTCTCTTAGTAGTGTTTTTTATTCCACCCCACACACTACCTTATCTTCTATCACCCTCCCTCCTTTTACCTTTTTTTCCTAGTGTTTCTTCCCTTTCTTTTCTTTCCTCTTTTTCCTTCTACTTTTTATAATAGGATATAACTTATTATCCTACTATACTATATGATCCTACTTATTATAGTAGGATATAAGTATATAACACTTATAGTGTTAGATAAATTTTTATGCCTAATTGAATGATTAAGTTATTCTCTCTATATCATGCACTTTTTGAAGGCAGCAATTGGGTTATTACTTTGTAATCCCCACAAAAGTAGTGCCCTTCAGGATGTCTTGTCCTGTACATGCCCAATACACTTTTCTTGATTAATTGAATTAAGATACAAAACACTTTGCTCATAATAACCTTCAAGGTAGGCAGTATAAGTACTATTAGCCCTTTTTCATATATGTGTAAACTAAGACTCAGTAGGTAAAATTACTTGCTTATGGACACAGCAAGCAACAGAACAAAGATATGAATCCAAAGAATGAAACCTCTTGACTCAGATCTAGAATTTTTGATATGTTATCTAGTTCAATATTTATAGAAAACTCATGTAAAATAAACATGTACATTGCTATGAGGCGATGGAGACAAACAAGTAATTGTGGAATTTAGGTTTTGATATCTTATAATTTTCCTTTTAATGAATTAATTTCATCCTTGCATCCCTAACACTAATTATAGTACTTGGCACATAGTTAGCACTTAATAAAAATGTTTAATGACTAATGATTAACAAAATTATAAAAAGAGTGAGGGGAAAAGACAAAAGCACTGAATATAGAGTACTGAGTTAAGATGTTGGTTTTGTTGCTGACTTTCTGTGTGACTTTTGGTTAATGACTTAATTCATGCAATCCTGGGTCTCATCATCTTTAAAATGAAGATATTCGACTAGTGAACTGTATATCTTAATTCTAAATCCAATACTATATGATCTGATACACAAAAGGAATTTTAATAAAAATAATTCAAGAATAGATTACAAAACCACAAAGGTTTATACCAAATCTTTTTAATTAATCAAAGCATATACCAATTTTAATTTTTACTTCTAATAAATAGTTTTCCATAAACCTTAATAACAATTTTGATCATTTTCATGTTTCTAATTATTTTAAATGTCTCATTTTTAGACAAATAAACAAGTGATATTTACATAGCATGTCGTTGCTTACAAAAGTAAATCCTATTTTTTTTAAGCTGAAATAAAGCTTTAGGAATTGGGGCCCATCTTCCAATAAAGGCTCCACTTCATGTTTACCACCAGCAGGGGGAGGTATAACAACACCCCTCCTTGATTCAGTGCAGGAACTAAAAGTAAAGGGAGTGAATTCCAGATTTAAATTAGTCCCCAAATGGTAACAATAGTTCAGTTCTGTACCACTAATAACCATAAAATAGGCTTGGGCATCCATTCTTCTAATGAAGACTGATTTTTTTTTTTTTTAACCTTTCCTCTATAGAGATGGAAGTGCTAAGTGAGATTATTGAATTCTCTCTTTTACAAATGTTGAAAAAGTAACGACTCTACATTGACTTTCCTCCTCCCCGGCCTCTTTTTGGCTGCCTTCTCCAGAATCTTTGTTTATAAAACATTGCATTAATTATTCTCAGCCTTTAATTTTTCTTTGAAACATGGGAAGGAGGGAGAGAAAAGGAAAAAGCCTTTTTCTTCCTCTTCCTCTTCTGTTTTCCTTCTCTTTCTGTGGTTAATTTATTTCCTGAAAATGATTGCAGAATTGCTGACAAATTGATCACTCATTAACTTTCCCATCATCATTTCATTTGTCCTTTGGAAACAGGCCTCAAATGGGAAAACATTGTCCTCAAGATGGTCTTTTCATCTTCCAACTTAATGACATAACAGGAAGATTTTGATATTTGTTCCATTTTAAAAAAGGAAATGAAAGTGAGGACTGCAAAGCAATTACACAGAGGACAATTTTATTTTTCTGAAAGACTTAATATGATTGAGTTTGAACAAATGTATATATATAGCTGGTAGACTAGGGTTAGAGTAAAATAAAGAAAAGGTAAGCAAAGATCGTCAAAAAAGGAAACTGGATATAGATATGGATATGCATATATACACACACAAACATATTTATGATACATGTTTTTACTCCCTTGAGATAAAAAAAATAAAATGGAAAGTACTGAAAATCAGTCCTAAATAATCAAACCCCCAAAATCATCATGTTCCTTAATGTCTGAATATTAGTTTGTTTTGATTTTTGTTTTTAATTTTTTCCCTAACACAGTCACTTAAATAATTTCCTAAATGCCTTCACTTTGTTTATGAAAACACTTATTAATGGTTTTATGCCTTATTCTCATTTGCTACTTTTCTCCTATGGGGTCTATATGTGTTCTTAGAAGGTTACTTAGAAATTACAGAGAAACTATGCTGGTATTTTCTTAAGGATAGTGCATTTGAAAAATATTTCATGTGATAGTTTTTAAGAACCTCAAAAACCTGATTTTTGATAAAAAAAAAACTGATGAAATAATTACATTCACCATATCTTCTGATGCTTTGCTAATGAAATTATGAAAATGATCTCAATGAATGATATGATATATCAGTAAATCTGATATACATTCATAAACATAACATGCAAATACTCTGCCCTTTTTCTTTCATCCTACCTTTAAATTTAGAATTTTGGAGAATACTTCATTGTGGTTAAAACTATAGGAATATTGAATATTTTAAAACATTTTCAACTAACAAGCATTTTTTTATTAATTGTCCCTCTGACTTCTTTCAACCCAAGGGGTAAATTTTCAAATAATTAATCTCTCTTTTTATGTGTAAACATAAAGTCCAAAAAAACATGTCCCAAACTACAATTTAAGTTCATTACCTGTTTGACAGAGTTGAGTACCTTGTTTTATTTTCATTCTTTCAGATCATGATTTTTTGTTTCATTGATTAGAGTTCTAAAATCCTTCAAAGTTATTTTCCCCCAAAATGTCAGTATGTTATCAAAATTGTTCTCCTAGTTCTCCTCACTTCTCTCTGTATCACTTCATAAAGATCTTTCCAATGTCCTCTGAAACTGTGCAATTCACCATTTTTCCTGGTACAACAACATTCCATTTTATTTATAGAGTACATTTTGTTTAGCCATTCCTCTATAAGAGAATGCCACCTTATTTTTGGATTTTTGACTATGATGAAAAGAGCTGCTATAAACATTTCTGGACATTTAGATCCCATTCGTTTTTCTTTGATTTCTTTGGCATCCAGAGGTATGGCATCTGATAAATAATTAATAAATAACTCCCCCCCCTTAAAGGTACAATATACTTTTATATTTTATCAGCATTTTTAATGCTTTCTGTACTTTTTTTAAGTTTAGCTAAAACAATAGAGAAGGCAATGATTTGTAGCATTTTCTGTTTTCTTTGGCATTTATACACAAGAAATTTAACAATCAGCTCCAGTAACATCCTTTCTCTGTGCCATTCTTATGCCTATATAGATCTAGTAGTGGTAGAGCTCGGTCAAAGAATATATACAGTTTGGTAATTTTCTGGGTAGAGTTCCGATTTATTTTCCATTCCAACTGAAGAATTACATCTAACACATGTAAAACCCACACACTATCCCCTCTTCTTTCTGAAATTATCAGAATAGAGAAAGAAGGGGAGGAAATAAAGACAATTTTGGCTAACATTTGAAAAAAATGATATAGAGTTCATGCAGATGGAAAGAAAAAAATGGAAGTTTAAGGATAACGTAGACAGAAACAGCAAGATGGTGTTTGTGGCAGAAATAGACTCATCTGCCCTTGCGTATGGACAAGTGATGAGGCCTCTACAGCTCAGACTATGAGAATCAAGCCATCAGGAAGAATGAAGGAGGACTAGAAGCTATCAATGGCAGAACTGTGAACATGAAAGTAGAAGCATTGAAAGGCAACCCTGGTTCCTCAGCTCTACCAAAAATTCCCTCCCTCCTCTCCTTCTCACAAAGACAGACAGACAGACATACATACATACACACACACACACACACACACACACACACACTATCCTGACATTGATTCTTAGCTAGCTTTGAAGTGAGCAGAATTTCACCTCTGTGATATTACAGAAAGAGAGAAATCTATTACAGAACACACAAATATTGGGATTGTAAAAAAATTCCAGCAGAAGATATTTTGGAAGAACTTCAGAAAAGGTCTATTTCAATCAGGCACAAAGGGAGGGACCAAGCACAGGCCAGCACAGGGATCCAGGGTGATGTGGCATCCCATAAGCCTAGGAATATAACTAGAGAAATCTAAAGCAGTGTGGCTTATTCTGTCCTGGTTGCAAGCCAATAGATCAGCAGATTAACTGTGAGACATACAACTTAAATACAAAAGGCAAATAGTGATCTATTTAAACACTTGGGGTTTAAAGGCTAAACCCAGAGTAATGCAGGACATGGCCATGTCCACCCACCACCAGAAATTAGTTAGCATTGACCCAGACCCACCACTGTCACCTGTAGAAGAAATTTGGACAATCTCCCCTTTGCACTAAAAGCAGACTTTAACCTTTTTTTAAAAAAATGAACCAAAAGCAAAAGGAAATCTGGGCATAATAGTTTTTATGGAAAAAGAGAAGAACAGATTTCAAACCTTGAGGACATTAAAAGCAGATCATCTCCAGATGAAGCCCCAGAGAGTAATATGAATTGGTCCCCATCACAAAGCTTTCTTGAAAGAATTCAAAAAGGACCTTAAAAGAGAGCTAGAAGAAAAATGGGGAAAAGAAATGAGACCTTTGCAAGAGGGTTTGGAAAAGGAAACACAGAAATTATCTGAAAAAAAAAACTGCTTAAAAATAGACTTAGTGAAATGGAAAAAGCAAATAATTCCTTACCAAATAGACAATGAAAGGATAAAAACATATGACTCCTTATAAAATAGATTTGACAAAATGGAAAAAGAAAACAATTTTTTGAAAAGCAGAATTTGTGAAATGGAGAAAAAAATCATTGAACAAAACACCTCATTTAAAAATTCAATTGGTCAAATACAAAAGGAGCTAAAAAAGGTAACAAGAAAATAATCCACTAAAAATTTGAACTGAACAAATGTAAATGAATGACTGAATGAGATATTAAGAATCAGTCAAACAAAATAAAAAAATGAAAAAATAGAAGAAAATGTAAAATACCTCATTGGGAAAACAACTGATATGGAAAATAGATCTAGGAAAGATAATATAAGGATTATTTGACTTTTTGAAAACCATGATGAAAAAAAGAGCCTAGACATTATCTTTTAAGAAATCATCAAGAAAAACTGCCCCAATATCCTAGAACCAGAAAGTAAAATAGCCATTGAAAGAATTTACTGATCACCTCCTAAAAGAGACCACAAAATGAAAACTGCAAGGAATATCATAGATAAATTTCCAAATTATTGGACCAAGAAAAAATATTGCAAGCAGCCAGGAAGAAAAAATTCAAATATCAAGGAGTCACAATCAGAATTACCCAGGAGATACCAGGTTCTAGCTTTAAAAATTGAAGGGCCTGGAATCTGATATTCCTAAAGGTTTGGATCCTTGGATTGTATCCAAGAATCAACTATCCAGTTAAATTGAGCATTATCTTTTAGGGAAGAAAATGGACATTCACTGATATAATGGATTTCATGTATTTCTGATTAAAAAGACCAGAGCTGAACAAAAAAATTTGATATCCAAATTCAAAACTCAAGAGAAGCATAAAAAGGTAAAAAGGAAAGAACTTCTGAGAACTATATCTCTGCACATAGAGAGTGCATGTAAATTTGATTTTATTGTGATAATATAAAAAAGAAATGAGGTTAAAAAGGGGATTGTACTGGAAAAAGAGGAAAGTGAAGGTAAAATGAGGGAAATTACATGTCATGAAGAGGAAAAGGAGACCTATTATAATTGAGGGAAAAAGGGGAGGGAGATGAACATTGTGTGAATCTTAATCTCATTAAATTTGGCTCAAAGAGAGAATATCACACATTTGGTTTCACAGAGAAACTTGTCTCACTCTATAGGGAAGTGGGAGAGGAAAGGGAAAAGGGAAAGAGAAAGGGATATAAGGGGGGAGGGCTGTTTGAGGGAGGTGATGGTCACAAACAAAATACTGGGGAAGAGAGAAATGGGGAAAAGAAAGAGAAAAGCATAACTTGGGGTAAATAAGATGGAAAGAAATACAGAATTAGTCATTTTTGAGATTAGCAAATTTGAAATTTTTGGGAAAAGGGAGATTAATAAAATTAAAAGTAAAAAACTATTGAACTAATAAATCTAAGAGCTGGTTTTATGAATAAAAAGCAACAAAATAGATAAACCTTTAGTTAATTTGATCAGAAAAAGGAAAGAAAAAATCAAATTATTAGTATCAAAAATGAAAAGGATGAACTTTTCACCAATGAAGAAGAAATTGGAGAAATAATTAGGAGTTATTTTGTCCAATTGTATGTCAATAAATTTGATAATCTAAGTGAAATGGATGAATATTTTCAAAAATATAGATTGCCTAGATTAACAAAGAAGGAAACAAATTACTTAAATAGTCCTATTTTAGAAAGAAGAAAATGAACAAGCTATTGCTCAATTCCCTGAGAAAACAATCTCCAGGGCTAGATGGATTCGCATGTGAATTCTACCAAACATTTAAAGAACAAGTAATTCCTATATTATGCAAATTCTTTGGGAAAATAAGGAAAGAAGGAATGCTACAATTTTTTGACCAATTTCCCTAATGAATATTGATGCAAAAATCTTAAATAAAATATTATCAAAGAGATTACAGCAAATTATTCCCAGGATAATACACCATAACTAAATAGGATTTATACCAGAAATACAGAGCTGGTTCAATATTAGGAAAACCATTAGCATAATTGATATAGTCAAACTAACAGAAGTCATATGATTATCTCAATAGATGAAGAAGCATTTGACAAGATCCAACTCCCATTCCAATTTAAAAAAAAAAAAAACTAGGGTATAGGAATAAGTGGAGTTTTCCTTAAAATGATCAATAGCATCTATTTAAGGCCATCAGCAAGCATCAGATGTAATGAGGATAAATTAGGACTATTCCCAATAAGATCAGGGGTGAAACAAGTTTTCCCACTATTACCATTACTGTTCAATATTATATTTGAAATGTTAGCTTTGGCTATAAGAGGAGAAGAGATTAAAGAATAAGAATACATGAAGAGGAAATCAAATTACCACTCTGCAAATGATATGACAGTGTATTTAGAGTATCCTAGAAAAGTAGCAAGAGATTCGATAAGAAATTCCATTTAAAATATCTGAGGATAATATAAAATATTTGGCAGTCTACCTGTCAAAGCAAAGTCAAGAACTATATGAACACATTTACAAAACACTTTCCACACAAATAAAATTAGATCTAATCTCTTGGGAAAATATCAAGTGCTCATGGGTGGCTCAAGCTAATATAATAAAAATAACAATAATACCTAAATTAATTTACTTATTCAGTGCCATACCAATCAAACTCCCAAGAAATTTTCAGGTAAAGAAATTAAAACCATTTCTAGTCATATGAAAAGATGCTCTAAATCATTATTAATCAGAAAAATGCAAATTAAGATAATTCTGAGGTATGACCACACACTTCTCAGAATGGTGAAAATGAAAGGAAAAGATAATAATGAAAGTTGGAGGGGATGTGGGAAAATTGAACCACTAATAAATTGTTGGTGGAATTGTGAACTGATTCAACCATTCTAGAGAACAATTTGGAACTATTTCCAAAGGACTATCAAACTGTATATACCTTTTGATTCAGCTGTGTTTCTACTGCTGAGGCAGTTAGAGTTAAGTGACTTGCCTAGAGTAACACAGCTAGGAAGTGTTAAGTGTCTGGGCCAGATTTGAACTCAGGTCCTCCTGACTTCAGGGCTGGTGTTCTATACCCTGCGCCACCTAGCTGCCCCTTTACTGGTCTTGTTTCCTAAAGGGATCATAAAGGAGGGAAAGGTACCCACATGTGCAAAAACGTTTTTGGCAGCCCTTTTTGTAGTGGCAAGAAACTGGAAACTGAGTGGATCCCCATCAATTGGAAAATGGCTAAACAAGTTATGGTATATGCATGTTGGTTAGAATATTATTTTTCTATAAGAAATGATCAGCAGGATGATTTCAGAGAGGCTGGGAGAGATTTACATGAACTGATGCTAAGTGAAATGATCAGAACCAGAAGATCATTATATATAGCAACAGCAAGTTTATACAATGATTAATTCAGATGGGCATGGCTCTTGTCAACAACAAGGTGATTCAGACCAATTCCAGTGATCTTGTGATGAAGAAAACCATCTGCATCCAAAGAAAGGACAGTGCGGACTGAATAGGGACCACCCATATAGTATTTTCACTCTTTTTGTTGTTGTTTGCTTGCATCTTGTTATCTTACTCATTTTTTTTCCTGTTGGATATGATTTTTCTTGTACAGCATAATATTTGTGGAAATATGTATAGAGGAATTGCATATGTTTACCATAAATTGGATTACTTCCCAACTGGGGGATAGGGGAAGAAAGGGAAAAATTAGAACACAGGGTTTTATAGTGGTGAATGTCAAAAATTATTCATGTATATATTTTGAAAATAAAAAGCTACCATTTTTTTAAAAGCACTTAACATTGGCTGTCCAATAGATATCTTAAATTCAACAGGTCCCCAAAGAAATATATTATGCTTCCTTTAAGCCTCACCTTATCTCTTTATTATTGTAAAAAGTATCACTATCTTCCTAGGTCCTCAAACTTGGAGTCATCTTGGACTCCTCATTATTTCTCACCCTCTGTCCTTATCTGATTTACTGCTAAGACTTATTGATTTCATGTTGTTTAGTCATTTTCAGTTATATCAAACTCTTAATAATTCCATTTGGAGTTTTCTTAGTAAAAAAAAAAAATACTGAAGTTCTTTGCCATTGACTTCTCCATTTCATTTTACAGATGAAGAAACTGAGGCAAAAAGGTTAAATGGCTTGAGCAGGGTCAAACAAGCAATAAATATTTGATTGGGGATTTGAATTCAGATCCTACCTCCATTGAGACAGTAGCCCAGTGGGTGATTTTGCCTCTGTAAAATTTCTTAAATATGGCCCTTTCTCTCCTTTGATACTGCCACGACTCTAGTTCAGGCTCTCATTATCTCACATCTGGACAATTGTAATAGCCTGATGGAGAGTCTGTGTTCTCTTTCCCAATGCATCTTTGATTCTGCCACCAAAGTGATTTTCCTAAAACGTAGATCACCCTCCCCAACACCTTCCTATCCCCAAATCCAATGAAATCTTATGGCCCCTTTTTGCCTTTGGGATCAAAGACAAAATTTTCTATTTGGTATTTGAAGCACTTCATAATCTAGGTCAGTCCTATCTTTCCAATCTCTTCACATCTTATTCACCATCATGTATTCTTTGATCCAGTGACACTGCATTCTTGGCTATTCCACAAACAAGGCATTCCAACATCTCAGCTCCAGCCATTTTCTTTGTCTGTTCTTCACAGTTGGAATGTTCTCCCTCCTTAAGTCTACCTACCAACTTTCCTGTTTCCTTTAAGTCTTGACTAAAATCTTATCTTTTAACCCTTTCCCAAAGTTTAATTTTAGCTTCTCCCTTCTGCTATATTTATTATATATTATATATACAATTTTGTTATTAATTTTATTCATTTTTTATATGTTGTCTTTTCTTTTAGTTTGTGAGCTCTTTGAGGTCAGGAATTGCCTTTTGCCTCTTTTTGCTTCCCCAGCTCTTAGCACAGGATTTACAGCAGCAATTTAATAAATGTTTTTGACTGATTGACTGAAGAGTTTGCTACATTTAGAAATGATATTTTATTACAAATTGGGGCTGATTTTTTTCCTCACACAGTCATATTTTGAATTTGATGATAGTAAGAAAAGTGTTTACATTGAATTTTGCTCTACATGCATTCTTAAATAAATATACTTAATCCATGAATCTAGGAATGTTTAGATAAGGAATAAAAGATAAGAGTAGAAATGAGGAGAGGGATAGGAATATGAAAAGGAATAGGAGAAACTAGATCTGGGCTTTCACTAATACAGAGAACTCCCAGATACTGAGATATCTTTTATAAATATAGATTGACAGCTTTTCTGCATTGTGTAACCTTAGAATTTCCTAGAATATCAAGATAAAGGATCATATAGACAGTAAACATATTAAATGTATGGCTTCCTAGTAAAGAAATACTTTCCCTTCAAACTGGAAATGTAACAAAATTCAAGTCATTTACAGAAAAAGCTCTATAAGCTTCATGGTTAAAATAATGGATTTTGTATCAGGAAATAAAGATAACTATACCATTAAGTACTAGAAAAAGAAAAGAAAAATATTTAACATTGTTATCAATGTTAGCATCTATAAAAGGAACAGTTATTAGGAATTTAAGAATAATGTTTACACTTCTTTAAGAGTAGTTATTTAAAAATCCAATTAAAGTGTATATTCTTTTTCTTCTCATGGTCTCTGAATTTGTCTAATGTTAAAATTAGTTAGATAATGTTAGCTAGAATTTGCACTTTAATCATAACTTTTATTATATTGATAGTAGAGTTTTGTCTATTCTTACCTACAGAACTTAATTTAGAGGTATCTCTCTAGTATCAGAGGTAGTCCTCAAGAATGCTTGATGAAAGTTCTTTTGGGAAATCACCTAATTGGATTATTGAATAGAAGAGAACAGTTATAAAAAAAAAAAAAGAAAATACACTTTGACTGCTTATACTTGTAGCTAAAATGTTAACTTTCAGCCTAAGTAAAAATGATGATGATGATAAATAGCCATCATTTATACAGTACTTTGTGTATGGCAAAGTGCTTCACAAACATTGTCTCATTTTATCTTCACAACAATTCTGGAAGAGTTTGTAATAGCTTTTTTATAGGGGAAAAAACTGAAATTTATGAAAACCAACTTAGCAGCAAAGATTCTTGACCATATTCTTATTTTTCAATTCCAAATTTAGTCATATAAAATGAAAATTAGGGGGTTGGTCGGGAGAATACTTCAATATTTTGAAGGCTTTGTGATCTCAGTGATATGGGTATTATTTTAACCTTACATAGGACAATTCCTGGGCAGTTCCCTGCTTATGTTCTCCCATGAATAATACATATGAGTCCACACAATATTTTAGTGACTTTAGGGGCTTAAAATCTGCAACATTGCCTGTAACCTTTAGTTTAGTATAACCTTGTTTGCTCTCCATCAGTTATCCATCATTCTGAACATATGGCCAGCCTATTCTTTTTTTGTATAAATTTTTATTTTGCTTGTTTTGTGCAGTTTTTGGTCAGTAATGTCCTACAGCCTTTTGATCATTCTCAACTTTAGTTCATCAAAGATTATGATATTCTATGACCTACAAATATATCTAATTATACGACATGCATAACTTCTTATTTTAAAACATTTATTTTTTAATGGCTCTCTAGGAATCTAGAATAGAAAAGGATACCAAAGGCTCAGGGAAAAAAAGAATGAGTGTTGGTTCCAAAGAAAATTTTTGAGGTTATTAAAAGCACTATCCAATTTCCTAAAAGTAATGGAGGCTTAACCTTAGTCATTGTCCTTTCACAACATCTATCATATATGTGTATGAATATATATATATATGTGTGTGTGTGTGTGTGTGTTTTATATATATGTGTGTGTGTTTATATATTTTTACATTACATATACATTTACAATACACTACAAGTTTATACATGTGTTTCTACATTCATACTCATAAATATCCATTCAATTCATCCAATAAACATTTATTAAGAGTTATTGTACACTTGTAGTTTTATTAAATACACAGAAAAAACTAATGCCTATTAACGAGATTTTAGCATTCAATATAATGGACAACCTAAAGTATGTGTGAATGAATATAGATATTACTATAGATATGTATATGGACACATGTGTATGTAACTAAATGTATGTATATGAATGCACACATATGTATATGTATATACATGTGTGCACACACACATATATATGTATATAAGTGTGTATGTCTTTCTGTGTAGGCAATGTGGCAAGATGGTTATAGAATAAGCATTGGAAGACTTGAAATTCTGCCTAAACACATACTGACTATGTGATCCTAGAAAAGATACTTAACCTTAGTGCTTTTGCTAAATCTCTTAAGTCTATAATTTGAATGGCAACCAGGTGGCACAGTGAACAGAGCTTTGGGCTTGGAATCTGTAGAACCAGAGTTCAAGTCTCATTTCAAACTTATACTAGCTGAGTAATCATAGGTGAGTAAGTTAACTCCTATTTGCCTCTGTTCCTAAAGTGAGTTGGAGAAAGAAATGGAAAACCATTCTCGTATCTTTGCCAAGAAAATCCCAAATGGGACCATTATGAGTCAGACATAAGTAAAAATAACTGCAAAATGATAACAAATAATTTGAATTGAAAATGCCTGCCTTCATTCATAGAATTTCCTAATTGGAGAATCGCCCATACCAAAGAAATTACAGGTTTAGTTCCATATTGATCCAGCTATCTATCCAGATATAATATGAATTTACATGTGTATACATACATCACACCTGTGTATACATATATGTATGAAAACATACATATAGTCTAATGAATTTTTTTCAACTGGCCAATTTTTCAAAATCTGGTCAATTTTTCTTCCACATGGTTTTTTCTGCATAGACAGACTAGCTATTTTAGTGATTATGAATTTCATGTTTCATGCTCTGTAATCTTCAGGGAGTTGATACAATTAGCATAAAGTCATTTACAAAACGAGAATCTGTAGAGCATCACCATATATAGGGATTACTTCCTCACCTTGGACTTTGCACTGAGTCTTTTCTCACATGGATCATACTATTGGAAAACATTAGTAGGAAGCAGATCCCCTTGTTTTATGCATCATTTGATATTAATAATAAAAAGGTGGCCACCAAATTAATCTTTTTTGTCACACATTTTAAGGAAAATTATGTAATTCAAAAAACATTGGAGACACCTTTGTTGGAGGAAAGTTTTAAAGTTGACATTTTGTCTACCGAAACTAATACTTTTCTGTGGTAAACAGCTAAATGTAGTATAATCTTATACTCACTACATCTTTGTCAATTATATGGCTATGATGATGTACTTTGCAATAGAAATTCATTTGTGAAATTTTTTCTGTTCCTTTTTTATACTGTCATCAAGGATGTCTTCAATGTACAGTATAGATTATTCTCTTAAAACTTTTCTAGAAATGAGAACAGAGTTGATAATAATTCTCTTGGTTAACTCTTTGGTAAGAATAAGGTCTATTTTTTTTCTGTGCCTTTAGTATACTCTTCTCTTTTAGATACTTTGAGAACCAATCAATCAATGCTGAAACTAAAGTATTATCTTATCTTGCTCCTCCTTGAAAGCAATTAAAGAGATTTATGAGAACTCTCAGTATATACACTATAAATATTGCATGTTATTCTGTGAATGCTGGAATTTGCTCATCAGTTATAGAAACTTGGAAAGGCTCCTTAGAGGTCATGTAGTTTACCTGTACTGTGAATATCCTCCACAGTATACCTGACAAATGGTCAGTTAAGTTTTTGGTTGAATTCTTCCAATAACAGAGAGGGAACTTGTGAATTCTTGGGACAATCCATTTGGTTTTGGACAGCTCTGATCCAATGTAGAAAATTATAGAAAATTCTTTCTTATATTATGCCAAAATCTGCTTTCCCATAGCTTTGTTCTTTCCTTTTTTTGAAAGCTTTTTATTTTCAAAACATATGCAAGGATAATTTTTCAATACTGATTCTTGCGTAGCCTTGTGTTCCAAATTTTCCTCTCCATCTCCTACCTCCTGCCTAGATGGCAAGCAATCCAATATATGTTATACATGTTAAAATATATGTTAAATCCACTATATGTAAACATATATATACAATTATCTTGCTGAATAAGAAAAAACATATCAAAAAGGAAAGAAAAGGTGTAAGAAAACCAAAAGCAAGTGAACAACAACAAAAAGAGTGAAAATATTATGTTGTGATCCACACTCAGTTCCCTCAGTTCTCTCTTGGGATATAAATGGCTCTCTTCATCACAAGATCATTGGAACTGGCATAGATCATCTCATTGTTGGAAAGCATCACATCCATCAGAATTGATCATCATGTAATATTGCTATTACTATGTACAATGATCCCGTGGTTCTGCTCATTTCACTTAGCATAAGTTCATGTAAGTCTCTCCAGGCTTCTCTGAAATCATTCTGCTGCTTGTTTCTTACAGAAAAATAATATTCCATAGCATTTATATACCATAATTTATTCAGCTATTCTGCAACTGATGGGCATCCACTCAGTTTTCAGCTTCTTGCCACTATGAAAAGGGCTGCCACAAATATTTTTGCACATGTGGGTCTCTTTCATCCCTTTAAATGCTCTTTGGGATATAGGCCCAGTATATATATATATATTGCTGGATTAAGGGATATGCACAGTTTGATAACTTTTTGAGCATAGTTCCAAATTGCTCTCCAGGATGGCTGGATCTGTTCTCATTTCCACTAACAATATATCAGTGTCCCAGTTTTCCCACATCCCCTGCAATATTTGTCATTATCTTTTCCTGTCATCTTAGTCAATCTGAGAAGTGTGTAATGGTATCTCAGAATTGTCTTAATTTGTATTTCTCTGATGAACAGTGATTTAGAATACCTTTTCATATGACTAGAAATGGTTTTAGTTTCATCTGAAAATTATCTGTTCATTCTCTTTCACCATTTATCAATTGGAGAATGGCTTGAATTCTTATTAATTTGAGTCAATTCTCTATATATTTTAGAAATGAGGCCTTTATCAGAATCCTTAAATGTAAAAATGTTTTTTCCAATTTATTGCTTCCCTTCTAATCTTGTCTGCATTCGTTTTGCTTATCTAAAAACTTTTTAACTTAATATAATCAAAATTATTTATTTTGTGATCAATAATGATCTCTAGTTCTTTGGTCACAAATTCCTTCCTTCTCCACAGAGCTGAGAGATAATCTAACCTATGTCCTTCTAATTTGCTTATTATATTACTAAATATAAATGTAAATATAAATTACTAAATCATGAACCCATCGATATTAGCTTGGTATATAGTGTTTAGGTGTGGATCAATGCCTCGTTTCTGCCATACTAGTTTTCAATTTTCCCAGCAGTTTTTGTCAAATAATGAGTTATTAGTTATTGACTATTTTTTGTCCTGTGAACCTAATCTATCTCACTGATCGGTTACACCATTTCTTAGCCAGTACCAAATTTTTTTTGGTGACTGCTACTTTATAATATGACACAATATTGAGTAGTAATGGTGATAGTGGGCAATCTTGCTTCACTCCTGATTTTATTGGGAATTGTTCTAGTTTGTCCCCATTATATATGATGCTTGCTGATTGTTTTAAATAGATGCTCCTGATCATTTTAAGGAAAAAAGTCCATTTATTCCTATACTCTTTAGTGTTATTAATTATTAACTATAACTAACCATTATTAGGAATAGGTGTTGGATTTCATCAAATGCTTTTTCTGTATCTATTGAGATAATATGGTTATTGCTAGTTTGGTTATTGATATAGTCAATTATGCTAATAGTTTTCCTAATATTGAACCAGTCCTGCATTCCTGGTATAAATCCTACGTGGTCATAGTGTATTTTCCTGGGTATGACTTTCTATAATCTCTTTTGGCAATTTAAGATTTTTGCATCAATATTCATCAGGGAAATTGGTCTACAATTTTCTTTCTCTGTTTTTACCCTGCTTAGTTATCAGCACCATATTTGTGTCATATAAAGGAATTTGATAGAAGCCCTTATTTCCCTATTTTTTCAAATAGTTTATATGGTATTGGAATTAATTGTTCTTTAAATGTTTGGTAGAATTCACATGTAAATCCATCTGGCATTGGAGATTTTTTCTTAGGGAGCTGATTAATAGCTTGTTCGTTTTCTTTTTCTAATTTATTTTTTCTTCTGTTAACTTGGGCAATCTATATTTTTGTAGATATCCCTATATTTCACTTAGATTATCAACTTTATTGGCATATAGTTGGGCAAAATAACTCCTAATTATTCCTCTAATGTCTTCTTCATTGGTGGAAAGTTTTCCCTTTTCATTTTTGAGATTAACAATTTGATTTTCTTCTTTCCTTTTTCTAATCAAATTAGCTAAAGGTTTATCTATTTTATTGATTTTTTTCATAAAGCAACTCTTAGTTTTGTTTATTAATTCAATAGTTTTCTTACTTTCAATTTTATTTATCTTCCCTTTTATTTTCAGAATTTCAAATTTGGTATTTAATTGAGGTTTTTAATTTGTTCTTTTTCTAGCTTTTTTAGTTTTAATCCCAATTCATTAATATTCTCTTTCTCTATTTTATGCAAGTAAGCATCTAGAGATATAACATTTCCCCTAATAACTACTTTGGCTGCATCCCACAAATTTTGGTATGTTGTCTCATTATTGTCATTCTCTTGGTTGAAATCATTGATTTTGTCTATGATTTGTTCTTTCACCCATTCATTCTTTAGGATTAGATTATTTAAATTCCAATTTATTTCCAAATTAATTTCAATTAACTTTTGTTCTATTTTCTCCTGGCCTTATATTGCATGTGTTTTATTTCATTATGATCTGAAAAAGATGCTTTTATTATTTCTGCCTTTCTGCATTTGATTTTGAGATGTTTATGCCCTAATACCTGTATAGATTCCATGAACCACTGAGAAAAAAAAGTAAACTTCTTTCTGTCTCCATTCAATTTTCTCCAAAGATCTATCATACCTAACTTTTCTAACATTCTGTTTACCTCCTTAACTTCTTTTTATTTATTTTGTGATTCTGTTTATCTTTTGAGAGAGCAAGGTTGAGATCCCATACTAGTATACTTTTGTTGTCTATTTTTTCCTGCAGCTCTCTTAACTTCTTTGGGAATTTGGATATTATACCACTTGGTGCATACATGTTTAGTATTGATATTGCTTCATTATCTATGATATCCTTTATTAAAATATAGTTTCCTTCCTTATCTCTTTTAAGTAGATCTATCTTTTCTTTCACTTGATCTGAGATCAGGATTGCTACCCTTGGTTTTTTTTTTTTTTTTTTTTTTTTTTACTTTACCTGAAACATAATAGATTCTGCTCCAGCCTTTTATCTTCCCTCTGTATATATTGTTCTGCTTTAAACTGAAGGATTCTGGCTTTTAATCCAGTCTGCTATTAGCTTCTATTTTTGGGAAGAGTTCATCCCATTCACTTTCACAGTTAAAATAACTAATTCTGTATCTTATTTACCCTGTTATGTTATTCTCTTTCCTTTCCCCCTTCTCTCCTCCCCAGTATTTTGCTTTTGATGACCACCTGCCTCAAACAGCCCTCCCCCTTTAAAGCCCCTCCCCCCTTTTTACACCTTTCCCCTAATACTTCTGTTTTTCCTTTTATTAGGATTTCCTTTCTTTTCCCCTTTTCCCTCCCACTTCCCTATAAGGCAAGACAAGTTTCTCTGTGAAACCAAATGTGTCTGATATTCCCTCTTTGAGCCAAATCTGATGCAAGTAAGATTCACTCATTGCTCATTCACTTCCCTTCTTTCCCTCAATTATAACAGGTCTTTTTTGCCTCTTCCTGAGATGTAATTTACTTTATTTTACCTGTTTCCCTCTTTTTCCAGTATAATCCCCTTTCCACCTCCAGTTTATTTTTCATGTTACCATAATAAAATCAAATTATACCTGCAGTCTCTAAGTAAAAAAGAAAAGAAATATAGTTCCCAATAGTTCTTTCCTTTTTATCTTTTTATGCTTCTCTTGAGTTCTGTATTTGGAGATCAAATTTTTTGTTCAGTTCTGGTCATTTCATTATAAATAGATGAAATTACCTATATCATTAAATGCCCATTTTCTTCCCTGAAAGATAATACTCATTTTAGCTGGATGGCTTATTCTTGTCTGTAATCCAAGTTCCTTTACTTTCAGAATGTTAGATTCCAGGCCCTTTGATCCTTTAAGAAGAAAGTTACTAGGTCTGGGTACTCCTAATTGTGACTCCTCAGTATTTAAATTGTTTCTTTCTGGCTGCTTGCAATGTCTTTTCTTTGGTATGACATTCAGGAAGGGTAATTATGCTTAGATTGTCTCTCCTAGATCTATTTTCCAGGTCAGTTGTTTTTCCTAGGAGATATTTCATATTTTCTTCTATTTTTTCATTTTTTTTCTTTTTGTTTGATTCTTGAAGTCTTATTAAGTCATTCACTTTCATTTGTTCAATTCTAATTTAGTTACCTTTTTTAGCTCCTTTTGTATTTGGCCAATTGAATTGTTTTGCTCGTTGCGTTTTTTTTCCATTTCACAAATTCTGTTTTTCAATCAATTGGTATCTTTTTCATATCTATTTGGTAAGGACTTATATGTTTTTTCCATTTCATCAAATCTATTTTGTAGGGAGTTATATACTTTTTCCATTCCTTCTTGAAAAGATCTCATTTTCTTTCCCCATTTTTCTTCTAACTTTCTTTTAAGATCCTTTATAAAATTTTCCAAAAAAGTCTTGTGGAATGGGGACTAGCTCATATCTCCTTTGGGGGCTTTATCTGGAGTTGATTTGCCTTTAACAACCTCAGGATTTGAGGTCTGTTCTTAGCTGTCTCTGGTGAGAATTCTTTTTGGATTTTTGCTCATTTTTTAAGGCTTGAGGTCTATTCTTAATGAAAAGGAAAGACAGCTGCTTTAGTTTTCCCCGGGGCACTTCTGCTGATTGACTTCTGGTGGTGGGTAATTGTAGCTAGGTCCTGCTGTTCTTCCCTGGTTCAGTGATTTACAATTTGCCTTTTGTAGCAAATCTGCCAAACTACCTGCTTGCAACCAAGATAGAGTAGCCTAAGTTACTCACAGAAGATTCCTAGGTACATGGAAGTTGCAACACTCTTACTCCCTGCCCCAGATCCTTTCCCTGCTCTCCCTATGCTGTGTTCTGAGCTCAGCAGACTGTCTCTCTGCTTGTTTGAAACAGACTTGTTCTGAAGTTCTTCCAAGGTATCTTCTTCTGGGAATGTATTCAAAATATTTGTGGGTTCTTTGACTCCAAAACCAGTTTAGAGGCTTAATCTGCTGTTGGTTTGAGAGAAGGTCAGAGGAGGTCACAAAAAGTCATGTCTGCTCTCTGCCATCTTGGCTTCATCCCCATTTTCAAACATTTGTAATGAAAAGACCAGCGCTGAATAGGAAATTTTATTTTCAAATATAGGACTCATAATACAGGAGAAACATAAGGAAGTAATCAGGAAAGGGATATCATAAGAGAATTAATAAGGTTTATCTCTTTATATTTCTACATGGAAGGATGAACCTTGTAACTCATTCAACTTTCCTATTCTTATAACAATTAGAAGGAGTATATCTAGACAGAGGGCATAGATATAAAGGAATGATATCTTTAAAAATGAAATTAAGAATTGAGAGAGAAATGTACTGAAAGAAAAGGAAAGGTATAGGTGAAATGATGTAAATAATGTCATTAAAGAAGAGGCAAGAAAAAAACTTTTATAGTTTAGGGGGAAAGGAGAAGAAGAGTGAATGAACCTTACTCTCATCAGAATTGACCAAAGGAGAATCTGGAACTCAAAAGTTTAAAAAAAAAATGTAAAAAATTCAAGTTCTTCTATATTTTTCTAACTCCAACAATTCATTATTTCCTACACCACGGCAATATTCCAATATTATACTATCTAGTTTTTTTTTTTAAATAGTGTAAAGGAATGCTGATCAATATGGCTGACATAATGTATAGTTTCCTTATTTTTCCCTTTTGGTTAACTCTATTTTAGCTTTAACTTTGTCAGAGATTGTGATTATTAACCCTAATTTTTTCAAAATAAATTTTATTCCTGATCTTTATTTTATGTTTGTGTATGTTTTATTTCCTTTCTTTCCTAACTCCCTTTTACTTCTACTTGCTACCTTGCCCTTCTATTATTTAACCTCTCTCTCCTCCAAGGATTCCTCCCTTTTCTTGTCTTCTGACCCTTTCCTAACCTTCTTATTTCTACTTGAATTCAAAAGACTTTTATAGCATTCTAAATATATATGTTGTTTTGTCTTTATTCTACTTCCATTAATCTATACACCTTATTCTATTCTCATTAATTTATAGTCTTCTATTCCCTTATCCTATTCCTAACCCCTTGTTTCTTTATAAATTTAGAAGATTTTTGTTCCCTTCTAAATGTATATGTTATTTTTTCTTTAACTCAGATCTGATATGAATAGGGTTCCCTTTAAAAATCTCTCCTTTATCACCTTCCCCCTCTCTATTCCCTTACTCTTTTATTTCTTTATGAATTTAAAAGACCTCTCTATAACTTCTACACCCCACATTCTTGTCCTCAGTAAGGTCCTAGTTCTGCCTTCTGGGACCAAAAAGAATAAACTGAATTCCTCTTCCAATGACTTTTGATCCCTTTTAAAATGTCATGAGAAGAAAAAATAGATTCATTCTACTATAAATAGTATGAGATGGATATTTTCTGATAATACTGATAGATATTACATTGAATATCGTTTCTCACAGTATTACACTGGGAAACAAAGGTCCAGAATGAAGTCAAAGACACTTAAATCTGAAAAGGATTGAGAAGAACTGGGAGGGATGAAAACAGTCAAACAGAAGTTGGCAAAGATCATTTCCCTAGACGTTCCTCCCAGCATTAGCAGACCTCTAGTCAGAAGACTTTGATGTTAAAATCTTTCCAAAGAGAAGCCATAATCCTTAATCTTACACTACTGAAGACCACAATCATGGAACAAAGTCCCTCATAAGTAGAGAAGGACAAATCAAAGCCTTGTGTGGGTATAACAACAGTTGTCCTAGCTCACAATTACATTACCAACTTAGAACTTACACATTTTCTTTCTACGAGCCCCATTTAGGTAAATAATGCAAGTCTTATCATTTTCCTTCTTCAGAGAAATAAACTGAGACTCAGAGAGATTATAGGATATTTCTAGTCACAAAGCTAAAGAGTGACAGAGGCATTACTCAAATCCAAGCTTTATAATTTCAAGTACAGCAAAAACAGCAAAACTCCGGTTAAAAAAGCTGTTTAAAACAGTATCTTTTAAAAGTAATTGTCTAGAATATAGTAGTCTAAAACACACAAAAATCATATGGGGAGATATGATTGCAATTATAAGAAATTTTGGGAAACAGTATTTTGTGGGGACTTGCAATACTGGTATGAAGACCTAACTTAGAGGATTCTTTTGAACCTGCCTACTCAAAATGCCTTAAACTCTTTGCTAGTTTATAGCAAACAGAGTATTATAGTTGCTTTCTATTTATTTGTTATCAGGAGCACAGTTCCAGGAAAAATAGTTCAAGAACTACTAAACAAATGAATAAAAAACCTTAATCAGTGTTATCAAATTCAAATAGAAACAGGACAAAATCATATTTTTTTGTTTTAAAATTTAATATTATTTGCTTTTCATTGTATCATTATTTAAAAAACATTTTCCAATTGCATTTTAATTTGGTTCAGGCACACTGGAGTATAAAAGGATATTTGCAAGTCATGGATTATTTGATATCTCTGTCCTGTATTACACAAAAAATTGAGCCCTTGAAAGTAAAAATTATTCATTCATTGATTGTCACAAGTCTAGGCTCCTTTAATTATTTTAAAATGCTCCCTCCCTTTGAATCATGAGGATTGTAAATAATAATCTTGTCTAGCATTTATCCCTGAAACTTTTCTTTCTCTTTGCCTTTTCAATCAACAAGTTAAAAGTTCAGTAACAAGAAAAAAAATCCAAATGTTTTAGTTCCTATTATAATCCTATCTTTAATTTTGTATAGCAAAATCACAATCATCTGATTATACACAAAATACATTTAAGTATCTGAGAATGATATAATTTTATATGCAATTATCTTCATTCTACAATATGTGCAGGAAAGCAAAATAATAATTAGCTTGTTAACTATAGATTTCAATGTTTTGACATAGTAATGATAGAAATTTTAAAAATATATTTGATATATAAAAATATTTTTAGTGTATTTAAGCAAAATTGCTCTAAACAAGACATTTTGAGCATCTAAGTATCTATATGTCCTTAGATATTCAATAGTATAATTTTAATGTTTTTTGATCATTTTAATGTTTTAGCTACAAAATACTCATGAAATATTGGGAGGCTTTTTTGGCCATAAGGAATAACTATTTCATAAGCAGAATCTTATTTGATTACTTGTACAACTTTTTATATTTCTCAGGACTACTTTTGTAGCGTGAAATAATAATAAAAAAAAAACAACACACAACTTTTATGTTGTAATCCAAACAATCCAAAAAGATGTCTCTCCTCTTTTGGAGGAGATATGGTCCCCTTTATTGGAGTTGTTTAACCAAACTCTGAAGTTCTCATATATCTTCTAGAAGGGTTTTGTTTTGTTTTTGTGTTTTTTGTTTTTTCTAGTGAATTGAACTAGATTATCATTGAAGTGAGGTCCCTTCCAAATTAGAAATTCTGTGATTTTTTTTGGTGGCAATAAAAAAGAACCAAGAATTATCATTATTATGTTGTTACTATTATTTTATTATTATATTATTGCTATTAATATTTCCTCCTACCTTCTCATTCTACTTTTACTTTCAAACTTTTATATTCCCCCCACACCCTTTACAATGCAATCTTACCAGACTAATTAATATTTTCCCTACAAGACCCTCTATCTCCTATTTCAAATCTATGTACCTGACATGCTATTCCTTTAGTTAGAATTTCTTCTAGACTCAAATCAAGTGCCACCTGCCTTTCTCTTTTCCCTATTTCCAGTCTACCATCTTCTAGAGCCCTCTAAGATTATAATCCACTTGTTCTGTGTGTGTATCTTGTGGGTAATTAATCATTTGCTTCTTATCTGTCCCACAAAAATGTAGCACATTGAAGGGAAGTATTCAATTTGCTTTTCTTATTATTTCCAATGCCTAGCATATGGTAAATACTTAAATGTTAATTGATTATTACAAATATTCTTTTAAAATATAAATAATTCACTGTTATTTTGGAGAAACTTGGTGGATCTACTAAAAGAAAATGGAACACGGGGTAAAGGTTACTCCTTAATCAATCAAATTCTTATCAAGCATCTACTCTATGCTAATATATCTTAACAGCTATGGAGTACATTAGCCTGCTTAATCAATCAATAAAGATTTATTAAACTCTTACTATATAGTATAAGCTTGGAACACAAAGACAAAAAGTGACTTTATCTCTGTCCTTGAGGAATTTATATTATTGTGGGAGATACAATGTATTCATAAATAGCTAAATATGAAATATATACAAAATAAATATATAGTGATAGGAGAGAGAACTAGCATTGAGAAAATCACACTTCTTGAAAATTTCACTTCTGCTTCTTTGCTTTTAAAGGCAATCCTTTAGTGGACAGAGTACTAAACCCAGAATTCAGAAGGCTTGAGTTTGAATACAACTTTGGACACTTAGTAAGTATATGATCCTGGGAAACATATTTATCTTTTCTCTACTGAAGAAAAGAATTTGTATTTTATCGTAAAGGCAACAAGGGGCCATAGAAGCTTTTCAAGCAAATTAGTGACATTATCTGACCTGTGATTTAGAAACATCAATTTGGGAGCTATGTAGAAGATGTATTAGAGAAGAGAGATGGAGGGGCAGCTACATAGGGCAATGAATAGAACACCAGCCCTGAGGATCTGAGTTTAAATCTGGTCTCAGACACTTAATATTTACTAACTGTGTGATCCTAGGCAAGACACTTAACCCCAGCTGGAGAGGGGGGTGGGAAGAGGGAGAAAGGGAAAGGCGAGAAGAAGAGAAAGAGAGAAGAAGGGAGGGAGAGAGGAAAGAGGGGGAGAGGGAAAGGAAAAGAAGGAAAGGGAGGGAAAGGGAGAGTAAGGGAGGGAAGGAGCAAGGAAGGGAAGAAGGGAGAGAGGAAAATATGATATATCAGCTAACTATTAAAATAGTCTATAGAAGTGATAAGGACCTGATCTATGGGTTAATATATTCAGGATTGTGTGAGTAGAGAGAAGGGAGGTAATACCCTTCAAATTTCATTCAAGACTTATTCAAGATATTAAATTGATAAGATGAGAAAAAAGAATTAAAGAACTCTTCTCAGAAGTTCTCAGAAACCATTTCCTTAACTAAAAAAGATGAGAGCAGCTAGGTGACACAGTGAATAGAGTGGGGACTAGACTTATTTTCCTGTGTTAAAATGTGGCCTCAGACACTTAAGTAGCTGTGTCATCTCATTTGCTTCAGTTTTCTCATCTGTAAAATGAGCTGGAGAAAGAAATAGCAAAACACTCCAATAAATTTGCCAAGAAAACCCTAAACTGGGTCACAGAGAGTTGGATATCACTGAAATGACCGAAGAACACAAGCTATTGAACCAGAACAAGCTATTGAAACAGTCCTAGCTCTTGAGTCAGAAAACTTTGGTCCAAATCCAATCTCTGGTGCACACTTATATGTGATCTTGGGTAAGTGATTTTATTGAAAATAAGTGACTAGACTGAATGGTTTCTGAAGATCCTTCCAAGTCTCCATAATACTATAATCTACAACTTTCTATAATATTCCCAACAAATTGCCAGCTAGCCTTTCCTTGTCTGATTTATATGATACAATAAAAAGAGCACTTGTTACTTTTTGGACAAGAAGATCAATGCTTTCTTATTGTTACTACCTATGAGTCCTTACAAAAATTAGTTACATTTTTGGAGGAAGGGATTTGGACTAAATGGCCTCTGAGGTATCTTTTGAATCTAAGACATATGACTTTCAATGATGAGGAAGCCAATTCTGTCCATTCTACTTTTGGAGAGCTCTCATTTTAGGAAGGTTTTTCCTATGTGTTTTTTGCAGCTTTTATGCACAATTCAATTTTTCCTCCTCTGGGATCAAGAAGAACAAGACTATATCTCTTCCACATGATAGCCTTCCAAATATGGGAAGTCAGTTATTATGGTTCTCCTAAATCTCCCTGGGATAATAGAGGTTCTTGAATGTTTTGCAGAGTTTAGAACCAGCAGATATTAGAATATAAGGTAAAAGGCAATGGAGAGACATAGCATTTCTCACAATTCTAGGCATATTTTTTTTTAAATTTCGATTTTACTCTGTTTCAGCCATGGAAACATATAAAGGAGATATAGGATGCTTCTAGAATAGTAATAGGTGCCCCTAAGGGGGCTTATACTGAGGTGGGAGAAAATCTCTTTCCTCCGATTATGGTTTCTTCTCCCAGATCTGTTTCACAGAGTAGAAAGCTCTTGTAACAATTTAAAAAAAATACCACTTTGTTGGTGGCACAAAAGAAATATTCTGCAGTATATCCTCCCTAAAGTTAAGCAGAATGATATTAAACAATATTTTTGTGAATTGTTTTATTAGAAATAATTGATTTGTGTATTCAAACTCAATTCTATTTCATTTATTATTTGTTAAAGCATTTGATTTAGCAATCAGATTCTACTATATAACACTCTTCCTTTTTTCCTCTTTCCCTTCTTATTTTTCTTCCTTCCTTCCTTCTTGTCCAGCCCCCTCACTATCTCTGGAGTGAGAGCTCCTTAAACTGGTACTGCTGCTAAGGCCATAGGTCTTAGTTTTACCCTCTAGGACTAAGAAAAATAAAATAAAATTCCCATAGTATATGACAGTCTTTTATGTTTGTGGATCTTATCTTTTCCAGTAGAAGTAACCCTAGTTACTTTAATCAATCCACAAATAACATGCATTTGAGATCCTTCACTATCCTGATCACTTTTCTCTGCCATTCTTCCTTTTCATCAATAATCCTCCTAAAATGCTAAATATATCCACATATATACATACAGATACGCACATGCATATATGTCTCTGTATAAGTGCCCAGAATTGAAGGTAGTTTTCCAGATATGATATGTCAGAGTATAGTTTGATTATAATTTTCCCCATTGTGGATCTTATAGTTTTATTTATGTAATCTTCATTTATTTATGATCTTCAATTACATGTCAATTTTTGCCATTGTGACTCTAGATTGTTGAATAATACTGATTTTCAAATCCATTGAAGTCCCTCAGATTTTTTGCCTAGCTGCTACTTTCTACCCTAACCTATATTCTATGCTTCTTAGAAACACTAAGAAATTACCTAAACTAATCTATTTATTTAGCGCTATACCAATCAGAGTCCCAAAAAACTATTTTAATGACCTAGAAAAAATAACAACAAAGTTCATATGGAAAAACAAAAGGTCAAGAATTTCAAGGGAATTAATGAAAAAAACATCAAATGATGGTGGCTTAGCTGTACCAGATCTAAAATTATATTATAGAACAGCAGTTACCAAAACTATTTGGTATTGGCTAAGGAATAGATTAGTTGATCAGTGGAATAGATTAGGTTCAAGGGATAAAACAGTCAACAAATATAGCAACCTAGTCTTTGACAAACCCAAAGATCCCAGCTTTTGGGATAAGAATTTACTGTTTGATAAAAATTGCTGGGAAAATTGGAAACTAATATGGCAGAAACTAGGCATTGATCTATACTTAACGCCGTACACCAAGATAAGGTCAAAATAGGTTCATGACCTAGGCATAAAGAATGAAATTATTAATAAATTAGAGGAACACAGGATAGTTTACCTCTCAGACCTGTGGAAGGGGAAGGCCTTTATGACCAAAGCAGAACTAGAGATCATTACTGATCACAAAATAGAAAATTTCGATTATACCAAACTGAAAAGTTTTTGTACAAACAAAACTAATGCAGACAAGATTAGAAGGGAAGCAATAAACTGGGAAAATATTTTTACAGTCAAAGGTTCTGATAAAGGCCTCATTTCCAAAATATATAGAGAATTAACTCTAATTTATAAAAAATCAAGCCATTCTCCAATTGAAAAATGGTCAAAGGATATGAACAGACAATTCTCAGATGAAGAAATTGAAACTATTTCTAGTCATATGAAAAGATGCTCCAAGTCATTATTAATCAGAGAAATGCAAATTAAGACAACTCTAAGATACCACTACACACCTGTCAGATTGGCTAAGATGACAGGAAAAAATAATGATGATTGTTGGAGGGGATGTGGGAAAACTGGGACATTGATGCATTGTTGGTGGAGTTGTGAACGAATCCAACCATTTTGGAGAGTAGTTTGGAACTATGCTCAAAAAGTTATCAAACTGTGCATACCCTTTGATCCAGCAGTGTTACTACTGGGATTATATCCCAAAGAGATTATAAAGAAGGGAAAGGGACCTGTATGTGCACGAATGTTTGTGGCAGCCCTTTTTGTAGTGGCTAGAAACTGGAAACTGAATGGATGTCCATCAGTTGGAGAATGGCTGAATAAATTGTGGTATATGAAAATTATGGAATATTACTGTTTTGTAAGAAATGACCAACAGGATGATTTCAGAAAGGCCTGGAGAGACTTACATGAACTGATGCTGAGTGAAATGAGCAGGACCAGGAGATCATTATATACTTCAACAACAATACTAGATGATGACCAGTTCTGATGGATCAGGCCATCCTCAGCAACGAGATCAACCAAATCATTTCCAATGGAGCAGTAATGAACTCTGAACCAGCTATGCCCAGAGAAAGAACTCTGGGAGATGACTAAAAACCATTACATTGAATTCCCAATCCCTATATTTATGCCCACATGCATTTTTGATTTCCTTCACAAGCTAATTGTACAATATTTCAGAGTCTGATTCTTTTTGTACAGCAAAATAACGTTTTGGTCATGTATACTTATTGTGTATCTAATTTATATTTTAATATATTTAACATCTACTGGTCATCCTGCCATCTAGGGAAGAGGGTAGGGGGGTAAGAGGTGAAAAATTGGAACAAGAGGTTTGGCAATTGTTAATGCTGTAAAGTTACCCATGCATATATCCTGTAAATAAAAGGCTATTAAATAAAAAATAAATAAAAAAAAAAGAGAAACACTAAGAAATAAGCAAACAACAATGACAATAAAACAAGACAAAACAAAACAAAAATCTGTTAACACCTAATTACTGGTTTCTTGCCTTATTTTTTTCTAAACACAAATCTTAAAATAACAAATAATAATATATAATGTTAAATAACCTGATGGAGATTTTGAGGACTATCATATCATGGAATTCCTTAGAACTAAGATATTATGTGAAAGAGCATATTATTTTATGTTAAAATTGTCCCTTAAGTGATCTCCAACAATTGTAGAAATCTGGTGATCAAGAATGTTTGAACTTGATATTCCAATATATTTTTGTAATTTTAATAAGGCAACATTCCCAGGAATTATTTTGGTATAAATTGACCAATGTGTTATTCCTATATAACTAATAAAATTCCTGATCCTTAGTTGAGTGTGCATGGCACATGATTTTGTTCAGAAAACCCATAGAGTTTGAGGAATGTACCTTGTTAATGCTTATAGTAATGAGTTTCTGTTTTAGGCAACTCTCTATAATTAGATAATAGCCACAGGCTGTCAAAACTAAAATTAACCTAATAAAAGATACTTACTTAAAACCTTGCTTCCTCTGCCTTAATTTAAAGCTATATTTAAAGTTGGGAAATGTCTTTTTTTAGACAAGCACATTAACGAGATAATTAAAATGTTTTGAGTTCAGCCTTTGAATATTTCACCCATTCAAGAGTTAGATCTTCTTTGTACCAGTAAACAATGTGAACAAATAATGCAGGATGAAAGAATATGAAGATAAATAGCAATTAGGGATAAAAATATAAGAGGTAATTGCAAGGCAATTCCTCCATTTAACATTCTTCATGAAATAAAAAGGAAGAATTTCTTTGGAGAGAAAATTCATTAATTAAAAATTCACAATCTTAATATATAGACATGCATTTAGAAAAGATATAAAAAAGCTTGGCTATATGGATTTTTCTTTTAGTCAAATACCAGTTTCTCCCATAATCCTATATATGTATGTTATATAGTGTGTTAACATGTTTTATTTTATTTTGATTTTTTCTTTTTTGGTGAATGAGTGAATGAAAAATCATTTATTAAATGAGTACTATATAACAAGAAAAATGCTAAGTAATTGGGCATATAGATACAAAGGTAAAGATGTTTCCTTCCTTGAAATAGCTTATATTCTATCAAGGGAGATGACAAAAAATAAAATATAGTGGTAGCCAGGGAGGGGCACTTTTTGTCTAGAATTATGGAGCCATAGCAAAGGAGAATGACATTTTTGATACAGGAATAATAGTAAAGTTGACTTGATGGGATTATAATTCCAGAACCTGGATTGGAGTAAGATCAGGAAAGGGAGCTGAAGAAAAGTGGTACAGCTCACCATGAAACTGAACCTGTTCAACATAAGAAGATTCTGGTTCTACACTCAATTTGGAGATATTAATACTTCTTTTTAAAGGAAAAACTGGGGATGTGCAAAGATTTCTATAATTCCAGAAGACAACCTTTCCAGCAGTTTCACTTCTCTCTTGATGACTTCACAGACTGTCTAGAGGATACAAATTATGGTAGACATGCCCAATCAGAATTAGCCCCAAGTAGGATGGATAATTCTCTCTAAATTTGCTACCTTTCAGATATACTTTCTCTCTCTCTCTCTCTCTCTCTCTCTCTCTCTCTCTCTCTCTCTCTTTCTCTCTCTCTCTCTGTTTTAAATTTTGGCAGGAGATATAGTAAGATTTCAGAATGACTGATTTAAAATCATATGACTGCAATAAAACTAAAAATAAGAGGATACAAAAATAAATAAATTTGCTATCTTTCACTGAACTCTAGTTACATGTCCTTGCCACAGTAGAACTAATTTCCCATAGGAAACAGTTGCTAAACATTGCTATGAAGAAAACAAACTTTCCATGGATCAAAAAATATATGCATTAAAAAAAAGAAAAGAAAAATGGAGTACTGAAGTTTGAAAAAAAGTAATTTTTACTGATAATTTCATTTTTAAACCTATACCAAGTCCAGGAGAACCTAAAATTTTGTAATTTTTCATCCAATGAGTCTGTTTGCAAGTCTTATCTCATTGAGGGAATGATAAATTCTGATAAAATACATCTCTCTACTTAGTAATACAATGGATAGAGATCTGACTTCAAGGCAAGAAAGATTTGGATTCATGTCTTATCTTGGATGCACACTGTTTTTGTCTGATTGAAGGCAAATCCCAATCTCTTAGCATTCTAGATAATTTTCAAAGACTGTTGTTAAAGTGTTAAAAGATGTTAAAATATGTCCACTTATATTGGTAGAGAGTTTCCATGTCCAGGAATTCCTTATAATAATGAAATCAGAAATCTAGAATTTGTCTCCTATGCTGAGAAACAGAATTATCCAGAATTACAGAAACTCTCAAATGGAATTGGAATCTTATAACATAATATTTCACATTGTGATTTGTTAACAAACATTAAGAAATTTATCTTAGATACGAGATTAACATACTTTACAATCCTCAGGATTTATTTGATTTCAATCTCATGAAACCTATATATTTTATTTTATACACACACACACACACACACACACCACACAAAATTGGTAAGTAAATTCCTTAATTAAAAACTCATAATCATATGTACATAAACATATATCTTTACATTTGTATCTCTATACCCAACCATTTAGCATATTTATTGTTATATAATAACCATTTAAAGAATGATTTTTCATTCATTCATAAAAAGATGTTAACACACTAGATAAAATGCAGATATGGAACTATGGGAGAAACTGGTATTTGACTAAAACAAAAATCCATATATCCAAGTTTAAAAAAATTTCTAAATGATATCTATAAACTGATTATGTTTTTAATTAATTAATTTTCTTTCCAATTACATATATATATTTTATATAAATGTATACATATAGAATTGTGTGTATGTGTATGTGTGTGTGTGTAAAATTAAAGCTAGCCCCAGGAAAGTGGATAACTTCATAGCAATGTAATCCTGGACCAATCACTTTGTTTCTCAGAAATCCTGTTTCCTTATCTTTTAATGAGCAAGGTGGAGAAAATCAAAGATCTCTTTCAAGCTCTACCTTTTTTGACCTTGGGCAAGTCTATTTTCCCAGGAACTCAGTTTTCTCATCTACAAAATGCAGAATGAAAACCAGATAATCTCCGAGGTTCCTTTGAAAGTAATGAATCAAAAAGTTTAGCAATATTGGCACAAGATGAGATAGTATGGAGGCACTGAGATATGTACTGGTGGAGACAGTACCACATGAACAAGATCACAGATCCATATAAGAAGTGAGCATGTTATTTTGTCAATCCAATTTACCCCTATGCCTTGACATATCCCAGAACACCCTCAGTGACTCAAAAATACCAGTCATAACTCTCAAAGAGCTATCTTAACAAGCTACAATAAATCAAACAGAATCATTCAGTTATATCCATTTCTACTGCAGTCATCAGAGCATATCCTTTGTGCTACACAGTTTTACTACTGTTTTAATCCAGCTGTTTAATATTCCAGTGCTACAAATGTTTGAAAATTCTTAGCTATTTCTGACAAGTATTCTGCAACATTCAGTTGTTGCAGATTGAGTAAGGTCAACGCAAATGGCAATGTACTTTTATGTAAAACAGAAAGCTCTTGCAAAACTATTTTAAAAAAAAAAAAAGGAAACAGGAAATGGTTTAAAATTGAGTCAAGATTACTATAAAGCATTGCAGGGAACCAAAATGGCAGACTAAGGCAGAGAATCACTGGAATTTTCCTCAAATCCCCTTAATACAACATTGAAATAATGCCTCAGAATGAATTCTAACATGGCAGAACCAACAAAAGGATGGGATGAAACAATTTCCAGCCCAAGGCAGCTTAGAAGTTTAGCAGGAAAGGTGTGTCTCACTGGGGTGAGAATGGCCTAGGCTATGTCAACACAGACCAAAACTTCACAAATCAGTAGCAGGCCTTGAGGAAGATTGAATCAGCAAGGGTGACTGAATCTGCAATATCAGCTTTCAAAGACCTCACCCCACAGAGTTTAAGAGAACAATTGCTCAGAAGGAGAATACAGAGAAACCTTTGCTGAAGTTAGGTGCAGGATTATGTTGCATTACCAATTTATGTTTGGGGTTGAAACCCCAGATTAGGGAAAAATGGTGATTACCAATATATGGCTGGATTAGGGAAAAATAGTATTAACACACTAGAAGTATGACAGCAAGGGTAGAGGGACCCAGGTCACACTTTCAGGTCAGAGAAGAGTTCTTATGGTCATTCACCATATCAGGGCATCGACCAGGAGAATAGTGACCATACCTCTCCTTACTTACCACCTTGGAAAAATTAAACACAAACTCTCAGAACTAGCACTAAAAGCAGCTGCACACACACACACACACACACACACACACAATCTGAAGTTTGAGACAAGGTTCTTTCTACTCTGGGAGCATATACCAACTTTAAGATAAACTTAAAAGTCAAGAAATAGATTTTTTTTTTAATTTTTTTTTCAAGAAATAGATTTTAAAAGTAAACAAATAATATCAACAATAAAAAGAATCAGAGGAACATTGTACACAGTAACAGCAATATTCTACGATGATCAACTGTAAACTATGATCAACTTGGCTATTCCCAGAAATAGAATGATTCAAGCCAATTCTAAAGGACTTATGTGAAAAATAGTATCTACCTCCAGAGAAAGAAATGATAGAATCTGGATGTAGATAGAAGCATACAATTTTTTCACTTTTTTTCCTGGTTTTGTGTCTCCCCCACCTTTTTGGGTGTGTCTTCTTTCACAACATGACTAATATGGAACTATGCTTTGCATGATTGCACATATATAATGTATATCAAATTGTTTACTGTCGCAAGGAAGGGAAGAGAGGAAAAAGAATAGAGAGAAAATTTAGAATTAATTTTTTTAAAAAATTATGTTGAAAATCAACTTTACATTTAATTAGGAGGAAATAAGACATTTGTGAAAAAGAGCGGTTAAATTTCCTTCTTTTCTAAATTTTCTACTATGGTTATTTTTCAACATGAAGTTCTCTCAAGCTTTCAACTCAAAATACAATGTGATATATGACACATGATAGAACTCAACTGTTTGGTTGACATTTGGAAGGATCATTCTTCAGAATGATCATGAATTTTAAAATCACAAATAAAGATCAATTCTGATAATGAATTTCATGTAGATGAATACCATAAATTTTAGAACATTGTAGTTATTTTTCAAGGGAAAAAATATAGAAGAGCAATCAAGTTAATAAAAAAAGAGTCCAAGGACATCTAGGTGGTACAGTGGCTAGTAAAAAAAAAAAGCTTAAATATTCAAAAAAGAGACTTTGGAAAATATCACTTAAAATTAACAAAACCCAAAATCACAAATTTTAGAGCTTAAAGGGATCCCAGCAGTTATTTAGCCAAACTCAAAAGAATTTCTATCATATCAAATTCAATTACTATCTAGATTCTGCTGGAACACTTTTAAATAGGGGGAACTACTGCTTTTCAAGATGGTTTATTTCACTTTTGTATATCTCTAAATGATAGGAAGCTTTTGTTGATATCAAGTTGTAATTTGTCTCATTTTGATTTGTGCCCATTGCTCCTACTTCTGTCCTGAAGAGCTAAACTAAGCAAATGAAATGTCTTTTCCAAATGCTGTCATTGTAGGAAGCCCCCTAGGCTAATATATCTCAGCTATCTTATCCTGGAATGTTTCTCTACCTTACTCCTTTCTCCCATTGAGTTACTCTTGGGACCTTAATTTTAGAGAGTGGCCCAAGTCACAATTCTTTCATTCCACTCCCAGCTCTGCTTTTGATTTGGACACTGACACCTCGCTCCAAGTCTGCAAATATCCCCACTGAACCCTACTTTTTAGATCCTTTTTGGAAAGACATTTGGAAATGTCTTGCTCCATTAAAACGTAAACTCCTGAAGCACTTCCCTTATTTTTATTTGTATTTTAAAACAGTTCTTGGCACATACTAAGCATTTAATAAATATTTGTTGTCTGTCTACCTTTCTAATTGACTTCCTCTGGACATCTTCCAGCTTATCAATGTCTTTCCTAAAATCTGTTGTCCAAAACTGAACACAAAACTCTAGATGTAGTTTGATACAGGCAGAGTATAAAATAGCTATATCTTCTAATTCCATAAATTATGTCTCTTAATTTAGTCCAATATGGTATTACATTTTATCTGATATATAATATTATTAACTGAGGTTGAGCTTCTAGTTCACTTTATTCCCAAGATCTTTTAAAATAAGCTTTCTTTATAATTTTGTTTCTTCTATTCTATACTTTTAACGCTGATTTTTTAAAAACTTACTTAAGAATGTACCTTAAAGCTTAATTTTTTTGCATATTGACAATGAAACAGATAATTTGCTATTCTTCCCAGTTTTATATCATTTGTAAATTTTATAAGCACACAATCTATTCTTTATCTAAGTGATTGATAACAATATTAAATATTCAGGCAAGCACAGTCCCTAAAGCATACCACTTCCAAGTTGATATTGAACTATTAATGATTCCTTTAAATAGAGCCATTCAATCAGTCTTCTTTCATTTTTTCCATAAGAACTGTGTCACTATTTTGTCACTTTGATAAAGATGTATATAACCTATATTTACAGCATTTTCCTGATCAATTAATTGTCAAAACTGGAAATAAAGTTAAATTGACATGAGCTGTTCTTGTTGAAGCTCTTTATGATCATTGTTTACTTTTCTAGATAGTCACTAAGCATCTCTTTAATGATACATTCTCAAATTTTTGCCAAGAATTTGCTTTGCTACTAGACAATTTTTACTTCCTTTTGTTGAAACCCAGACAATACTGACATACTTTTTCCATTCTCCATGACTTTTCAGATACTGACTGATTTCACATTAATTCAGATTTGCTAGGTCTTTAAGTACCCAGATGTAAGTAATTCAAGTCAAAAATGACTTGAATTCATTAATGACAACAACAACAACAACAAAAAGCTTGCTTTTAATCTCATTATTTATGTTGGAGGTCACCTGCTATTAACCATTTTTTGATTTCTCCTTCTGGCTCCACAAGTTCCTCTTCTTTGTAGGGAAAATAGACGAAAATGAGAATTGAACTGCTCTGTTTTTTTTCTGTTGTCAGCTATCACCATTTCATTTAACCCAACAGTGGTCCTATATTAAATTTTATCCTTATTTCTCCTAAAAAAAGCTTTTACATCCCCCCGAGTTCCTTTTGTTATCCTTAGCTATCTTCCCTAGACTCAGGTCATTCTGAACTTTATTTGTATTAGTGGGGATTTTGGGCATAATTTTAATGGCATATGTTTCTCTCTTACTCAAACTCCATTTCTGTATGAGTCATTTTTTTAAATGTAAGTTGATTATTAAGTTCTCTGTGCATCCACAAATACCTCTTTAAATATGTTTTCCTTCTTATCAGATCAATTTTCCTTTGTGTCTTCAGAATTTCATTATTGAGCCTTTGAACTCCTGACTGATTCTGTTGATTTCTTCTGTAGAATCTTAGCCTATAGTACTACTCATTTTCTGAATCCTTTAAAATCTGATCTCCTAGATTCTAGGGTGCATTATTAGTTATAGGATGCTGGGCAAATCACTTAACTCTGGAAGTCGTTCCCCAATTGATAAATGGTCAAAGGTTGTGAACATGTAGTTTTTTTTTTTTTTGAAGAAATCAAATTTAAATATAATTATATGAAAAAGTGCTCTAAATCACTATTTATTAGAGAAATGCAAATTAAAAAACTTTGAGATAACATCTTGAACTATAAGATTGGCTAAAATGGTCAAAAAGGAAAATGGCAAATGTTGGAAAAGATATGGAAAAATTGGGACACAAATACATTGTTGGTGGAATTATGAATTGCCTGTTTTAAAGAACAATCTGGAATTATGCCCCAATAGATAAAAAATTGTAAGCCTTTTAACCCAACAACACCACAATTTAGGTCTGTTTCCTCAGAGAAAAAGGAAAATGATCTATATATTCTAAAATACAGTAGCTTTCTTTGTAGTAGCAACGAACTGGAAATTGAGGGGATGCCCATTAATTGAGGAATGGCTGAACAAATTGTAGGACGTAACTGTGATAGAATACTCCTCTGCTGTAAAAAATGATGAGCAAGCTAACTTTGGAAAAACATGGAAAGACTTGAATGAAGTAATGAAAAGTGAAATGTTCTGAGTCAAAAAGTAACAATAGATGTTTGAAGAATAACATACAGTGTTTGAAGAATAACTGTGAATGACTAGGTTATTTGGAGTATTACCAATAGTCAAATAAACTACCAAAAAATTATTAAGGAAGATGTTGTTTATTTAAAGAAAAAGAACTGATAAATGAAAGTAGTTTGCATAGCACAATTTTATATATACATGTGTGCAGCTCTGTGTGTGTGTGTGTGCGCATGTGCATAAAATTGTGGCTTTCTCTAATATGGAGTGAGGAAGAAAGGAGTAGACAAAATGCCACAATTTTTTTTAAAAAAGATGGAATAGACTGGTTATGTTATCTAGTTATCCTAATTCAAATCAGCTAATTATAACCAGATCCTTTTTTAGCCGCAAAGAATTGGATTTAAAAAAATTTGTACTTATCCAAAGGTTTCTGTTCTTGCCAAACAATTTCAATTTTGTTTTCTCTGTTTGTTTCTCTTTGTAGTAATTTCTACTGAAATTACTACAGTATGAATTGAACTTTGCTATTCCCCAAAGATATTACTTACTCTTAAGTTTCCACAATTTTCTTTTTTAACAAATGGAAGAAGATAAACCCTGAGGATCTTGACCTGAAATATAACTTGTCCTAATGGACACTGAACCACATTTTTCTTGTCATTTTTTTTGAAAGCATGTCATATTCTGAGATAATAATATGCCTTTGAAAAAGATCTAGAATAAAAAAGTTTCCATGAATTTTGAGTTATGTTTTATCATAGTGACTTTTATGGAGCAGATATTTATACAAAGAACTAATCTGACGCACTTTAGTATCAAGCAATGACCTTTAGTTATGACCATCTAGATTATTTTGCCTGATATTAAGCAGTCTTACATGTACAGGGACATGTGGTAGAGAAAGTGCTGGATTTGAAATCAGGAAGAATCCTATCTCTGACACTTGCAGGCTCAATAGCCACAGATAAACCATTTAACCAAAGCCTCACTTCCCTTATTTATAAAATTATGACAAAAATACTTGTTTATCTCAAGAATTATTGTGACTCAAATGACAAAATATGTTAAGACCTTTGCAAAATTTAAAGTACCATATAAATGTTAATTATTATGTTCACTAATATTTGACATACTATAGCAATCTGAATAACAGATGACTTCTTTAAAAGTCTATGATAAAATTAAAATAACATTTTAATCCAATAATTTTAAAATTATTATGTATACTGTCACATCTGTGTATATTACACTATCTTGTTAAATTGTTAGTCTTAATGTTAATTCCCATTATTTAGTGACCAGAACATTTAAATGATTTATAACTGACCTCTGTTTAGCTCTGGAAAGACGTGATTAGTCACATCTGCCTTTTCAGCAGGATCATGAAGAGAATCATAAAATGTATATGAATGACAGTGGTATGAATGAAAAGGGACCATCAAAGACCACCTACTGTTCTATAATGTTGTACAATGAACTTATTTTTGAGGCTTTTTGAAAAGGCTCGAGAATAGAAAATTCTCTTTTCTTTATTTGTGGGCTTTAGAATCTAATAATGGTAGCTGTGATATAATGACCATATATACCATTGTACATCATTAGAAAGAGAATCCTCATTTTATCTTTAGAGATACTGAATTCTAATAGTAGCCTTTAAATACAGAAACAATGTTAGTGTCAAAGAAGAAAGAGAAAGTAGTATTGAACTACCTCATAATGTCAGCTGGGAAAATTTTCATGATGTCAGATTTTAAGCAATTTTTCATAGGTCACAAATGTTAGAATTGGTTGTTGTCCACCCACGCACACTTTCCTTTCCAGTCAGGTGTACCTATTTCCTTCTACCTACGCAGTCTGGGATGATGATACTGGAATTCGCTCCAATTTCCATAGCAACCACATAAAAGTTCTGAATCTGAGAAATCTCTTTGGCTCAGTGTCAAGCCCTTCCCTTCAGTAGAAACTCTCCGCATATTGCCATTTCCCTTGGGTCTTAACTCCTGTTGCCCAGATTTTTTTGCCTGAGTTTGTACCTTTTGTCTCCCTATCCCTTTTTTCCAGATTCTCAATTTATTGACTCAACAAGAATGACTGAGTATTTGTTACCAACAAAGAACTGTTAGGCTCTTTGGAGAAGACCCAAATGTATAAAATTTGATCCCTATGCTTTAGAAACTAAGAATTTAACTATGAAACAAAGGAAAAAGCAATAAGCTTTATATGAACAGTGCAAGAATAACTGTTGTAGGAAAACAGAGAAGTCAATATTATATGTCAACTTAAATGTTTTGTTACAGTACTCAATTTATATGTTTTGCACTCAGAGAAATCTCCATGGACTATTTCAAATATAACTTGTTATTTGGATTGAAGCTGAGGCTTAAAGGATAGGTAGACTTCAGTAGACAGAGAGAGAAGCATGGAATGTATCTGCTGAGTGGTGTTAGCAGATTTCCAAATGTAAACCAGGGCTAAAAATTAAGTATTTCAATAAGATTTTTTTCCTCATCAGAGGAGAGAATGATTGCTCAAAACTCTGTTCGTATATGGAAGTCAGAGTTGGCAAGAGCTTATGAAAAGAACGTTTCTTTTGGTTTTCAAAATGGACATTTACTGGTTCCAGGGTTTCATTAGTGAGAGGTCCATGGAGGAAGAGAAAGATTTCCAAAGAAATTTAAAAAGCTGGTATTTCAAGTATATCCTTATTTCCAGATTACAGGGAATTGTAGACAGAGGTTTGTTGCTTGGTGGAACTGAAATATATATATATCTAAGTGGGAGACCTCATTGACTCCATGTATTGTCTCATATATGTGAATCCATGTGCTTTCTATTTCAGCTATTTGAAAAAAATTATTTATTCAATGTGTTTTTCTATAGCTAACATTTGTTGATAATAGTCAAATCTTTGAATTTTTATTAAGAGATTGGTTGAGACATATTGAAATTCAAAAATATTTAGCCTAAACTAGCACTATTTAGCGGGACAAATAGATAAAATTCTAGTCTGGGGAGTTAGAATTGGCTAACATTGTGATTACAATCTTCTGTTCTCCTACAGGCAGGAACCAAAATTTTCCTTTATAAAGGGATAGAGAAGACCAAGTTGTCTACTCTCACTTCCTTGTGAGCTACATTTAAACAGACCCACATAGACGTACAACTAACAGGCAGTATATGCACAGTACATAAGTACAAGAAGTGACTTGAGCAAATATAAGGAGAGACAATAAAGACTAAAGGCACAAGTGTGTAATGATGACACCCTGATCTAGCCTAGTTTTCTGTATTGCCCAATCTTTTTACCTTGGTTTTTTTACTCCAATGTCACCTAGTCTTCTGTCCTGGATGAATAATTTTTTTCTAATTCTAGGCTTCTAACTAGAGTTTCTAATTTCTGATAAAATCTGGTTCCTATTTTCTAGAGAAATCTCTCTCTCCTAGATTCCAGATGATTTAGCCTACCCTGACTTTAAACTTTTCTAGCCCATCAAACACTGATTTAGTTCTCTTTAATTCTTGCCTTAACTCCATGACTTTACTTTTATTAACATCCTGGCTCTGAAAACAGGCCCCTTGCCTTTCTCTCTTTCTGGAAATGAATAAAACATTTAAGTTGTATGTCAGTCACTGAGGGAAGAAGAAATTACCTTCTTATGTAGAGCAGTCTTTGTTAATAAAGCTGTGGAAGTTGGTTTATTCTTAAAGTAAAACAAGTATATTTGATTTTATGGCACCTAGAATGAGGTTTACAGGGCAATAATGTATATAATCTGACTTAAGAAAGGTCTGGCACACTTCCTAGCTGTGTGACCCTGGGCAAGTCACTTAACCCTAACTGCCTCAGAAGGAAGGAAGGAAGGAAGGAAGGAAGGAAGGAAGGAAGGAAGGAAGGAAGGAAGGAAGGAAGAAAAATCTCTGACATACAGTATTTGATTTCAGACTGCTTTATCTCTAAGAAGTTTATTAAACACTATTGTTAAAATTAATAAGTCCAAGCTAAATATACTATACATGATCAAAAGATGATAAAATTATTTGAGATGGTGGTGGGGATGGAGAGTCTATTCATGAAACATTATCAGAGTAAAGAGTTCCCAATTATATCAGAATGAGGAAACTGATACTCCTTCCCTTATTGTTATAGATCAGTAATTAACAACATTAATGTATTGCATGAGAACATTGAGAGACTGTGATTTTTCCAGGGTCACACATCCAATTCTTCATAAATCCACTACTAGTCTTATTACTATTATACCACTTCATCTCTCAATGTTGCTATCTATTATTAGGGCAATAGCATCTGGAATATGTTAGGAATGAGAGCACTTAAAACTATATTTTTTAAATATTATGTTCTGTTAGTGACCAAGGTAATTATGTTCTATTAGTTACTCCAAACTCCTGAAGCTAGGGAGGCTTTGTCTATCTAACTAAGACAATTTAGTGAACTCCAAGGAAATCTAGTCCATTAAGGTGAGAAAAATCACTCAAAACAATTGTTTGGCATTAAAGAGAAAGAACTACTAAATCAATTAGAAGCTTTATTTTTCAATCATTATCTAAATGACTTACCAGGTTGCTCACATATATATTGAATACTCATACTCTACCTACTAATCAGTCAGCCTCATCCTTTCATATTTTGTATTAGGGAAAATGTACTTTTTTGTCTTAGTCCTCCTCTTAAAATGATATCCAGAGGGATTATCAATGACCACAAAATAAGTATCAAGTTAAAGAGAATCTGTTTCACTCTATTCGAGTGTTTTCCTCATTGCTGTATTTAGGTGATTATATGTCCTGGAATGAAATAATTTTGCAAGAAAATACAAAAACAGATTAATTCTGAGGGGCTAAGTCACAGCTCAAGAATAAATTATACATATAAAGGGGATGGATTAATTTCTTCAGATCTCTGAGATACCAGTTCCCTTAGAATTAATGCTTATCCATTGCCCTTAGGGGACAACAGAGACAATAGTTTCAATAATTTAAAATATACTTAAATATTTACTAAAGTAAAAAAAAGACCCCCTGTTCTGAGTATGCTTTTGTTTTTGCAATGATTGCTGCAAAGTGGTATGAAAGCAAACAGAGGGATCCTTAGAATCATATAATTTTAGACTATCTAGTGTAATTTAGCTCTTGATACTCTAAATGTGAAATCCTTATGAAGTGACTATTGAGTATTATGGATCTCAGTATGAAAACAATAATTCACATGTATATGATACTTTGTTATTATACAAAGTTCTTTCCTCATAATAACATTATTAAATAGATGGCATAGGTATTATGAGTCACGGCATCACAGAGATTTTTCCAAGTGGATATATGCCAGAGGAACTGAGTCATATTAATTTTGATATTTTTGCTACAAATGAAATCAGAAGACAAAAGGAAATTGTAGTTAAGTGGAAAAATAGTTCATGGATTCTCCTGGGAGAGACAAGTTTCTATCATTGGTTTTATTGTACAACCAAAGGCAACAAGAAACATAATTACATGGGATATTTGGTCTTCTCATTGCTCATGAGAAATTTGGCACCATGAAAATAATTGTATCTCTAACTACCTTTTGAACAACTCAAACTAGATATCTTGAAGAATCTTAAACTCAATATGTCTAAAACTGTACTCATTATCTTTTCCCCAAAACCTTATATTCTTCTTAAATTCCTTATTATTTTAAGGATACCACCATGCTCCTAGTCACCCAGACAATGACCTAGATGCCATTCTTTCCTCTTCATTTTCTCTTATCCCCCAATTTATCTAATCATTTGTCAGGTCCTGTCATTTCTATCTTCATAGCATTTCTTCTATATGTCCTCCTTCCCTCTGACATTACCAACACTCAGCAATAGGTCCTCATTATCTCGTGCCTAGACTATTTCAATAAGCTGCTGCTTGGTTTCCCTGTCTCGAAGATCTCCCCACTCCAATCTGTCCCCCATTCTTCTATCAAATTGATCCTTCTAAAGTACATGACTGACCAAGTTGCTTTTTCTACTCAATAAATGCAAAATGCTCACAAGTTCCCCATTACTTCCAGTATCAAATATAAAATTTTTTGTTTGGTTTTGCATGACCTGTCCTTTTCCTACCTTTGCAATCTTATATCTTGCTCCTCTCTGCATACAGTGCCATCCAGTACCACTGGCCTCCCTATCATTCTTTGCACATAACACTCAATCTTCCAACTAAGAATGTTTTCATTGATTGTCTCTCAAGCACAGGTTTTCTTCCTCCATATTTCAGCCTTATAGTTTTCCTAGTTTCTTTCACATCTTATTTAAAGTTCTACTTTCTTCAAGATGCCTTTTTGAGTCCTCTTTAATCTCTGTGCCTTCCAGCTGATACTACGCCCAATTTATCCTGTATATATCTTATTTGTGTACATAGTTGCTGGCATGTTGTCTCTCTCGTTAGACTATGAGTTCCTGGAGTGAAGGGACTGCTTTATTTATTTATTTTTTTGCTCTTTTTTGCACGCATAGTACTTAGTATAATTCTTGGAAAATCATAGGCATTTAATAAATTAATTATTATTTGACTGACTTCACAGGATGAAGAAGAGAAATTCTATGAAAATTTTGATAGTCTAGAAATTAAATTAACACATATTTTGATACATCAACTTTGATCTAAAGATACATATAGGTGAGGATAGCAAATAATCATGTTGAAAAAACTCAGGACTAAGGAATGGAAATACAGAAAACTTATGGCTACATGTCAAGAATATTTTCTTCTAGGAAAAGAAGATTAGGAGGCACTGAATATGATTAAATAAATAACATCAGAAAATGAAATATATTACATTTAATCAGCCACCAAAAACTTCACTACTGATGTAGGAATCATACCACAATAAGTTTCCTTTGTAAAGTCCTTTGTTAAAAGAAAGATAAAAATTATATGAAATTAGAGAAAAAATCACAAAATATGTGGTATACAATAAAAATGGCTCCAAACTGGCATATATAAATATGTTGTTGACACTGAATAACAGAAATGGATAAAGCAAAGAACATTGACACTTATTATAACCATTTCATTTAAAAGTTATGAAGAGACCAAAAGAATCTACTAAGAAATTATTTCTTTGCCAAAGAGTTATGGTAGTTAGAAGCAATATTGTTTAAAAATATCAATGTACTTGGCAACAGCAATATTATATGATGATCAATTCTGATGTACGTGGCTCTCTTCAACAATGAGATGATTCAGTTCCAATGGTCTTGTAATCAAAAGAGCCATCTACACCCAGAGAGAGGCTGGGTGAACTGTGGGAATTAAGTGTGGTTCACAACATAGCATTCTCACTCTTTTTGTTGTTGTTTGCTTGCATTTTATTTTCTTCATCATTTTCTTTTGTAGCTTGATTTGATTTTTCTTGTACAGCAAGATAATTGTATAACTATGTATGCATATGTTGTATTTTAATATGTTTGATATATATTTGATTACTTGCCATTTAGGGGAGGGGATGAAGGGGACGAGGAAACTGGAACACAAGGTTTTGCAAGGGCTAATGTTGCAGAATTACCTATGCATATGTTTTGAAAAATAAAAAGCTTTAATAAAAAATATTATTAGTGTACTGTAAAATCTCAGAATGAATCATGGTAAAGGATTGTGAATTTGTATAATCTTTATATAAAAAGTGAGTGATAAGACTAGTAACCCTTTATCCTGAAGTTTCCCTCCAGTCCTGATGCTCACAGATTGGATCTACCCTTCACCATTAAAGCCTCTCTTTATGGCTCCTCTCAGAACCTCCATTTAAGAAAAACATGCAGGCCAATTATGAATCATTGCTCTCCTGACTACAATCTAGATATTATCTTCTGCCTTTCTTTCATCTTTCTTTTCTATATTGTCTTCCACTATTGGAATGTAAGGTCTTTTCTCTTTTCTTTTCCTTGCATTTGTATGTTTAGTACAGTACTTGCCATATGGTTATAGTAAGCATTTAATAATTGCTAGTTGATTGCCTTATAACATGAATTGTTCCTGGGTTCCAAACAGAGAATTCAGGATAATTATCAAGAGAATATCAGAACTTAAGGAAATCCCTAACTTCTTAAGTGAGATTCTTATAGTAAATTGATGATGAAGGCATGGAGAAAAATTTCATAGGGTGAGTAGGCATGAATTGTAGTGTTTTCGTAAACGTTCATGTCAAAAACCCACTGATATATTAAAACATGCTTATGCCTCCTGACTCCCACGTAAAACAGAGTGACAACCTCATATGAGAATAGCAGTTCACATATATATGGTGCATTGAGTTTGACAATGTTCTTCTTTCACAACAACTTTATGAGGTAGGTAGTGCAAATATTTTTGATTGGATTGTTTAGTCCTGTCTTGTGGGTGTTTTTTTCTTCTTTAAAATATAATATAATATAAGATGGTTCTCTCTGAGAGAGAGAGGATTTCTCAGGGAGGTTTTCTGGAGGCAGCTTTAGTTTCAGTTACAAGTAAATAATCACCCAAAATCGCAGCCAGCTGATAAAAGTTCAGATCTTTTGTTGTGTTTCCGGTTAGCTCAGAGGCCTATCTCTCTGTTTGGTTCCAAGAGCTCTTGCAGCTTGTCCCTTGCTTCTACCTCTGCTCTCTCTCCTTGGTTCTAAAAGCTCTTGCAGCTTTGTCCTTTGCCTCTGCTTTCTTCAGCCTCCAGATAGAATGAATCTCTCTTGTCTCTGAGAGAGGGTTTCTGGCTCTCAATCTCCCAGAGTGCTGAATCTCCAACCCCTGGGAATGTTCCCAAGTAAAAAAACTCTCGAGTGGCTCACTGAAGCTCTATTTATGCTGCTTCTCCGAGAGTGGGATTGTGGGATATCTCCCAGCGTGCTCTCTGGCCCTAAGAGCTTCAAGGGAGGTGTGAATTCAGATATCTCATATTAAATCCTGAAATCTCCCAAACGGGTGAACTCCATACTTAAATACTTCTTGCTTATAAGAGCTCTCTAAAGATGTGAACACAAGCATTATTGTCTATCAATTGTACTTAGTACCTTGTTTCAAGTTCTGGCCCATAACATCTCCTCAGTAGGATCAGATTAATCATACTGAACCATGCTAAATTAGATAATTATTGTCTCTATCAACTCTAATGACTTGACAGTTTGTAAAGATTCCAACACTGTCTGATTCTTCATGACCCCATTTTGGGGTTCTCTTTTTTAAAAAAATAATTACTTTATTTTAATACACATTGCTTTATGAATCATATTGGGGGGAGGGAACCATGGGAGAGAAAACAAACAAACAAACAGACAAAAGAAGTGAACATAGAATGTGTTTATTTGCATTCAATCTCCATAGTTCCTTTTCTGGATGCAGATGGCATTTTCTATCCAAAACCTATTGGGATTGCTTTGGACATTCTGGGGTTTTCTAAACAAAGATATTGAAGTGGCCTTCCATTTCCTTGTTCTACTCATTTTACAAATCAGGAAACTGTATTAAACAGGATTAAAAGACTTGCCCAGGGTCACCTAGCTAATATCAGAATCTAAATTTAAACTCAGGAAAATAAATCTTCCTTATTCCAGGCTTGGCACTCTATACACTGTGCTCTATAGCAGTCACTAAAAATATGTTTCTTTTTTTATTTTACAGATGCAAAATTAATATACAGAGCATTTTAGTGAATGACCCATGGACACTTAGCTTTTTAGTTTAAGAGTTCCACCCTAATCACAGGTCTTCTAATACCAAATGTACTACTCTTCCCACTATATCAATTGGTCAAAAATGGCCATTGGGTACTAGTCGTTTTATATATATGAATGACTTCTTATGTATATTTACTGATATATTCTTCCAGGTATAAAAGATTAAAAAAAATTTTCCTCTCAAAGAGATAATAAAAGTCTTCCAAAAATGGAGAATTATAGGAGAAGTGGGGGAGCATTATTTAGATCAAACTTTTATTTTTATGTGACCTCAAAGAGATGAAGTAACTTACTTGAGATCACACAGAGAGGAAAGAACAAGGATTCTTCCCCTAGTCATCTAACTTCAAATCCACTTCTTCTTTTGTGGCAACATGAAAAGTTTAAAGGTGATGTGATAATGTTATAGAGAAGCAAATTTCATGGAGTTTACGAAAACCCATAGAGCTAGCTAACACAAGAGCAAGTGATCATCTAAAAGACACAGGGTAAGTTAGAGAAATGGGACTATTGACATTCCTAACTCTGAGTGTTTAACCAAGATAATAGATAATGAGATAATTTAAACAAATTACTCCAGAGCATTTGGTCAACCCTATTTCTTTTTTTCCTAAAAAGAGAGGGGGAGGGGGTATACTATTTTTGGGGAAAAGGGAACCTATCAAATATCCTTTTATTGTGAAACTTGAAGGGACTCAATCATGCCAGCTTCAGAACACAAGATGTTTTAGTGTGTTGATAACAGTTAGCAAGTTCTGTTATCAACAGCAGGCAAGAATAATTATCCTTTATTGAATGAATAAAGAGGTGGAAGAAAAGGAATGGGAGAGGAAAGCTTAGGGTCCAAGTCCTATACAGTGTGGATTATCTATAGAATTTTAGAAGTGTGGTAATTCTTAAGTTTTTTCAAAACACATTTCTACTTCAAACAATTTGAGCTCTGAAAACAGAAAAGGAGAAAAACCCCAAATTAAGCTTGATTATAAGTTTAAATTTTATTTAATTTAAATTTAAATATTTAAATTTGATTTGTCTTAAAGTACAGTGCAAAATATGGCATTCTCCATCTCAGTCTACTCCATCAATGGTTTCAGATAACCAATTCATTCCCAATAACTAAGATTCTTCTACATGAGATGCCAAACCAAATGTCTATGCATTTTAAGGGAAGATACACTTAAAGGTCCCACACAAAGCTCAGTATCCTGTAAGTTTACCATTAGTCAGAAAATTCCCTAATCAATAGCCAGAATTCCTCTGCTGAACAAATTAGGGACTCATAGAATATTTCCTAAAGTCAAAATTTCTAATGTCTTTGCTATGACCGATACATGCTTTTTCTGTTTTCCTGTGGCTCATTTTAAAGTATCTTGGATGGTGATTCTGTCTTAGATCTGTCCCTACTAGGGATCCATTACCCAGTTAAAAGGACTTTCCTTATACTGCTTCTGTGATTGAGAAGCAAAATGAAATAGTAGGAAGAAATCTCACTCTAGAGGATGGAACTACTTTCAAACCTGCTTCCAATGTTCATCATGTGTTCAGCTCTGGACATATTTCTTAACATCCCCATGTCTCAATTTCTTCATCTATAACATTAGGGGGCTAAGCGATATCTAAGTGGCCCAGTAAATAGAGCTCTGGCTCTGGAGTAAAGAGGACTTGAGTTCAAATCTGAACTTACACACTTATTAGTTATATGTCCCTAGGCAAGCCACTCAACCCTAAATTTTCTCCTTCCCCCCCAAAACAGTAATAGAACACCAGGGTGGGACTTGCAGGTTTCTGGAGTCCCTACTAATTCTATATTTAGGATCTTCCTATTGTGTAATGTAAGAAGCATTGCAATGTGGCAAGTGAGGTAGAAAGGTAGGATTTTAATTTCTCTTTGTATTAGAAGGTTTGTGACCTGGGTTATGAATAAAGTGAGAGTCTCCATGAAAAGGGGAAAGGAAACTGGGATAGTAATCATTTTTTTTTTTTTTTTTGTTTTGGAAAATAGACTGCTTTTATTCTAGTGACTGAAATCACCCCAATCCCAGCACACCATTCACAAACTATTTATTGCCTCATCTTCTTCCTCTGAGGATTGAAAAAAGAAAACATTTAACTTTTTGAACCCTGGTCCTGACAACTATCTCTTGCAATTAATTTAAAGGTCAATGTGTTTTTTGGATGATATGCAAGTGAATGTGTCCTTCTCATGGATGCAAAAGCATTTTTATGAAAATGTGCATACATATCAATATAACATAACAATATAATAAATAAAAATAACACTGCACAATGACAGAGCAATTAAAACATTATCTTATTGGAGCTTTACAATGATTCTATACTGAAGGCATGTAAAACTACACACATTTTGTAGATAAGGAAACTGAGGCTCGGAAAAGACAAATGGCAGAAGCTCTACTCTGGGATCATAGGTATAAAGATGGAAGGAATCTTTAGAAGTCATCAAATTCAACTACCTGATATGACAAAGGAGTGAACTGAAGTTCCTACAGCCATCATATCGAAAAATATAGACTAGACCCCAGGTCTTTTGACTTCAAGTTCTCCTTTTTTTCCCATTTTACAATGCTTCTGTACATACCAACATATTTTATTTTATTTTTTGGAGGCAATGAAAGTTAAGGGACTTGCTTAAGATCACACAGCTGGTAAATGTCTTAGACTGTATTTAAACTCAGGTCCTACTAATCCAAGCTTGGTACACTATTCACTATCCACTACCCCATCTAGCCATTCCATATATAACACTTTAAATGCAGATACATATTTTTCTGTTAGTCATAATAAACTGATATAATTTGACACCAATACTATTTTAATTATCATTTTAAGCACAAGTTGCTGCTTTCAAATGGTCATAGGAGCTTTAAAAGAAACTTAAACTTGTATATGAAAGGTTATGTTTTAATTCCTTTATAATTTGAATAACTTACAGAGTTTAAATAATTAACTTGAAAGAGAATATCTCATCTTTCAAATCTCAAAAGTTCCAGGTTCCTAGATTCCAGAAATTAGTTCACTGTGCTAAACATTTGGAGATGGGAAAAATACATTTTCCAAAAAAGGGAATAAATTTATCTTAGGAAAAGCAGCTAGGGGAGAGAGATTAGCTATGGAATGAGCATGGATAAATTCATATACATGAGTGGAATAATAAACTGGTGGATTAAAACTGACAGACAAAAGTGTTATCAGCTTTGTCTACATATGTTGAATGGAGGAGGGGGAAAAGTTGGACAATTTTAGAACCATAGAAGTGATCGGATAATGGAAGAGACTTCAGAGAGTAACTTGTCCAAAGCTCTCACTTTAAAGACAAACTGAGACCTAAATACCAAAGTAACAACCAAAGTGATAGTGAATTAGGTCTTGTTTCCAAGTTCTCTGTTCTTTTTGCTACTAGCAGTATCTAGGTTACTTGACTTTATGATGTAAATGATTATGTCACATCTCTACTAAATCCTTTTATAATCGATCACCATATAAATAAATATAATTCCAATTTCCCCTACCCCTACCCCCAAGTAGTGCAGTTCATAGGGCACTGGGCTGAAAAATCAGGAAAACTCCTCTTCATGAGTTCAAATGCAGCCTCAGACACTTATTAGCTGAGGGACTTTGGGAAAGGTACTTAACTTTGTTTACTTCCATTTCCTCATCTGTAAAATGAGCTGGAGAAGAAAATGCTTCTGTATCTCTAGGCCCATAAAATCCCAAAACTGAAACAACTTAGCAACAACAAAGCCCCAATAAAATCTGACGGTGGCAATAATTTGTAGTGTGTGTATGTGTCATCTAACACACACATGTAATTATATATACACATATGTATGTGTTTATATGTGTGATCATGTGTGTAAGTATGTGAGTTTGTATGTGTATGTCTGTGAGCCTGCATAGTGTTTTAGATGGTGATTTATTGTGATAGGGAAGCCACCTGCCAGTGGCTGCTGGAGGTTTAACTCAGACCTGTAGAATGGATCTCTTCCTGTGAGAAGATGATGATGATGATACAAGGAAACTGAGAGGCAGTTGCTATTCTCTGACCTCTCTCCTCTTCCTTCTTGCCTCCAATTTATTTCATTCCCAATCCACAAGGAACATCTGCGTCAAAGGCTGCTTTGCAACTCTTTCAGATGTTATGATTCACTATGAGGAGGCTCTCAGAAAATTGTCTGCCCCTTCACTTAGGCATGGTCCTTAACAGTGAGTTGGCTTTGGTCTGAGTTCAAATCTCATTTCTGGTACACACTGGTCATATGTTCCTAATGAGTCACTTAGCCTCCTAATATTTTAACCAAATCTCTAAAATTCAGACTGGGTTACATACAGAAAGTCTTAAGAGCATGAGTAGAGGAAATTCTCCCATATGAGAGTTCCTTAAAACAATAAAATCAGTCCTTTTCTCTGGTGGTAGGGAAAGTAGACATCAAGTTACTAAGGTTTGAATATGTAAAACTTTACCAAGAAAAGTCAATGTTTCAGTTTTAGTTTCATTTATTTTTTTATCATTTTATGGAATAACAGCAATCATCATCATCATCTCTTAACATTTGTATAGAGCTTCCTGTATGCCAGGACTATGCTAAGTGCTGTATGATTATCTCATTTGATTGTTCTTCATCCAGGGAGGCATTTGGCTAATGAGAATAAATACTAGTAAAAAAAATTGTCTTGCTTCTATAACGAGAAAGCATCTGGAAGAAGCTATCTATTGTAAAAAGAAGCAAATCTTTAGTTTTGGTGAGAGAGGCACTGTTTTGGTCAAAAAAATTAGTGTCTTGATGCTACTATTTTAAATAGTAGGCTTCCTTCCTGACCATTTAGACTTTCTCTACATGGCATTCTTTCTTCTTGGAAATTTACTCTACTCCTAGATTTTTTTATTCGGGAAGTACCTTTGTGTAATATTCTTTTTAAAATGTAATGTTTTCTGTTGAGGTTGTTTTTGGGGTCTCTGGGAACAGCCTTCATTTCAGTTCAGTAATCACCACATAAGTAGTCGGGGCTAAAGTCCAAATCCTTTATTGTTTCCTTCAAAGTCTTATCTCCTTCATTGGGGCTTGGCTAGTTTTTCTGGAGGCCAATCTCTCTCCTTGGTTCCATGAGCTTGAGCTTCTTCCTGCCTTCTCTGGCTTCTGAATATCTCCGACTCTACAAAGGTTTGTGCTTCAGCCTGCAGCCATCACAAAAGTGGATGATGGAATGAATCTGTCTCAGCCTCCGAGAGCTTTTAGTGAGCTTGTCTTTTCTGGCCCTGAGAGCTTCTTGCTTATATGCTGTACACTGAGTATACACCAATCATTATATCACTAGGAAACCATTATTTGTTGTAGGATTAAATCAGTGCTAAACTAGATTTAACCATTGTCTCCTAAATTCCACTTAGTATCTTGTTTCAAGTTCTGGCCCATATCTCCTTGTAGGATTAAATCAATCATACTGAACCATGCTAAATTAGATAACTATTGTCTCTTTCAATTCCACTGACTTAGTTCCTTGTAAGAATCCTTTGTTTCAAGTTCAGAGTTCTGGCCCATAACACCTTTGCTTTAATTGATTAGTCCTCTCAGAAGCATTTTAAGGAAATCAATCAAGCTAACTATATCTTTATTATTTTCCAGGCTAAATCCCTGACTCTTTTGATTTTCTCTACTATGCACCCCATGCAGTACTCCCTCTCTTTTTCAATTTCTTTCTAAGTAGTCTTTCTCAATTAGAGGGAATTAGAATGTAGCCTCTTGAAGACAGTAACTGCCTTTTTCCAACTTTCATTTTTATTTCCTAAGCTTAGTACAGTGCCTGTCATAGAGTTAATATGTACTTAATGCTAATTAATGCTAATATTATATATATATATATATATATATGAATATATTTTATATTTATACCTTTGGACACAATCCTTCTCTAGTCCCAGCCTGGATAAGAATTGGGAGCCTCCAATTGTGGCAAATATCTTGAATAATTTGAAGTGATTGGTGCTTTTCAGTATTTCAATTGTTATATTTATTTCTAATCTCTTTCTGTTAGTGTTCTGTTGTTTGCTGGAATCAGTGCAATATAGTGGAAAGAATACTGGACTTATATCCAGGGCTACTGAAGAGATAGGAGGGTCTCTATTGGGCCTATATCCCAAAGAGATCATAAAAAAGAGAAAAGGACCTAAGTGTCCTAACTCTTTTTGCAGTAGCAAAAAACTGGAAACTGAGTGGATGTGCATCAACTGGAGAATGGTTGAATAAGCTTTGGCATATGAATGTTATGGAATATTATTGTTCTATAAAAAATGATTAGTACGATGATTTCAGAAAGGCCCGGAGAAACATAAATTGATGCTAAGTGGAGAAGAACCAGAACATTACACAACAACAGCAAGATTATACAAAGATCAATTCCGATGACATGGATCTTTTCAACAATAAAGTGAATCAGGGTAGTTCCAATGGACTTATGATGGAGAGAGCCATGTGCATCCAGAGAGAGGACTGTAGGAACTGAGTGTGAATCACAACATAACATTTTCACTTTTTTGTTGATGTTTGTTTGAATTTTGTTTTTGTTCTCATTTTTTTTTCCTTTTTGATATGATTTTTCTTGTGCAGCATGATAATTGTGGAAAAATGTATAGAAGAATTGCATATGTTTAACTTATTTTGGATTACTTGCCATCTAGGGGAGGGGGTTTCAGGAAAGGAGGAAAAAAATTGGAACACAACGTTTTGCAATGCTGAATGTTGAAAATCATGCATATGTTTTAAAAATAAAAAAAACTTTAATAAAAAATAAACAACATGACAGGCTAAAGTAAAGGAAAGAACATAAATGATTAGAAACACACAGGGTTTCTGTTTTTTTGTCAATACAATAAACCAACCAAATCAACCAATTAGGTCTTGGCTTTTTCCTTGAATTCACTTTTTACATTCACCTTCTACAGCTTCATGAGCTGTGCCATAATTTTTTTATAATTCTGAGTCTGACTGCATGCTTATGGAAAAAAGTGTGATTTGTTTGACCTTTCAATTCTGAGTGTTCTCTGTTCTCAGAAATTGAATTCATTTTCAACAAATAAAGACCTAACAAATCCGGAGCTCTCAGGGCCACCATCCCTGTGCTTTGAAGATAGCTAAAATATATTTTCCTTTTGATATCAGCTTAAAAAATGTTTATTATTATGTCTGATAGTTTCATCAAAATAAGGCATCCTCATAGTATATTTGTAACTCATTCCTTTAGTATAAATAGTGTCATTCAATCATATCACATCTTACCTCTAAGTCTCATTTTTTTTGTATATTTTCAAATAATATTAAAGAAAATAGAATGATTATTATGAAAGACATGTTCCAGAAGAAATAATGAGCTCAATGATTTTAGAAAAATGTAGATAGATTTGTATGATATAATGGGTGAAATGAGCAAAACCAAGAGAATTAAAACTAATATTGCTTAAGAACAAATTTGAACAAATAAGCCATTTTGATTATTATATATATTTCAAACTTACTTTAGAGGACATATGAAGGAAGATACTATCTGTATCCAGAGGAAGAATTGATAGATGTAAATATGTGATTTTTACATATACATACATGTTTGTGTCTAATGTTAGCCACTTCTAGGATGAGAGAGGGAGGCAAGAAAAAAAAAAAAGAAAGAAAAATGCATGATAACTTTATTATAAAAAGTAGTAACAAGTAGTATAAAATATATTTGTCATTTCATGGACAGTCATTTTTTGAAATTATGCTGTTTTGTCATTTGGTATTGGATAAGAAATAGATTAGTTGATCAGTGGAATAGGTTAGGTTCACAGGACAAAATAGTCATTAACTATAGCAATCTAGTGTTTGAGAAACCCAACGATCCCAACTTTTGGAATAAGAATTCACTATTTGACAAAAAACTGCTGGGAAAACTGGAAGTTAGTATGGCAGAAACTAGACATGGAGCCACACTTAACACTATACACCAAGATAAGATCAAAATGGGTCCATGATTTAGGCATAAAGAATGAGATTATAAATAAATTAGAGGAACATAGGAAAGTTTACCTCTCAGACTTGTGAAGGAGGAAGGAATTTGTGACCAAAGAAGAACCAGAGATCATTATTTATCACAAAATAGAAATTTTTGATTATATCAAATTAAAAAGCCTGTGTACAAACAAAATTACTGCACACAAGATTAGAAAGGAAGCAATAAACTGGGAAAACATTTTTACAGTTAAAGGTTCTGATAAAGGCCTCATTTCCAAAATATATAGAGAATTGACTCTAATTTATAAGAAATCAAGCCATTCTCCATTGATAAATGGTCAAAGGATATGAACAGACAATTTTCAGATGATGAAATTGAAACTATTTCTACTCATATGAAAGGGTGTTCCAAATCACTATTGATCAGAAAAATGCAAATTAAGACAACTGAGATACCACTACACACCTGTCAGATCGGCTAACATAACAGGGGGGAAATGATGAATGTTGGAGGGGATGCGGGGAAAACTGGGACACTGATGCATTATTGGTGAAGTTGTGAATGAATCTAACCATTCTGAAGAGCAATCTGGAATTATGCCCAAAAAGTTATCAAACTGTGCATACCCTTTGATCCAGCAGTGCTACTACTGGGCTTATATCCCAAAGAGATATTAAAGAGGGGAAAGGGACCCGTATGTGCCAAAATGTTTGTGGCAACCCTGTTTGTAGTGGCTAGAAACTGGAAACTGAATGGATGCCCATCAATTGGAGAATAGTTGGGTAAATTGTGGTATATGAATGTCATGGAATATTATTGTTCTGTAAGAAATGACCAGCAGGATGAATACAGAGAGGCTTGGAAAGACTTACAAGAACAGATGCTGAGTGAAATGAGCAGAACCAGGAGATCATTATATACTTCAATAACTGCACTGTATGAGGATGTATTCTGATGGAAGTGGATATCTTTGACAAAGAGAAGATCTAATTCAGTTTCAATTGATCAATGATGGAAAGAATCAGCTACACCCAGAGAAGGAACACTGGGAAATGAATGTGGACTACTTGCATTTCTGTTTTTCTTCTCAGGTTATTTTTACCTTCTGAATCCAATTCTTCTTGTGCAACAAGAGAACTGTATGGTTCTGCACACATATATTGTATCTAGGATACACTATAACATATTTAACATGTATAAGACTGCCTGCCATCTAGGGGAGGGGGTGGAGGGAAGGAGGGGAAAAGTGAGAAGTGAGAGCAAGAGATCATTTTGTAAAAAATTACCCATGCATATGTTCTGTCAATAAAAAGTTACAATAATAAAAATAAATAAATAAATAACAAAAAAAAAACCCTTTATTTTTAAAAATGTTAATAGTGGTAGGGAAGCTGGTGAGCAACATCTTTCATGTTTTATGTTCAAATGAATAAATTCAGATAATTTCTTTTTGATTCTGGAAACACATCAGGATCTTATAGTGCTTATCAAAATTAAAGGAGCTTCTTGCATTACTTAAAAAAAATTATACTGTTTTGGAAATACTTGTTTTATTTTATAAATTAAAAATAAAATAAAAATTTAAAAAGGCTGGAATGTGTTACTTGATACAAGCATATTTTAGTTTTTAAATAATTTCATAATTGACTATATCTATACAAATGATCTTTAAGCATAACAAAATTATAATCAGATATTATGATTTTTCTTTGAAATAAAAATTTTCAACCAGTTATTTCTAGGACTGCACCCATTGATAATGTTTAATCTTTTAAGGTATTTTAAAATTATGGTCCTTCTAGTATTTCAAATAACTTTATACACATTGAAAGATGCAATTCTTCCTCAGACAAATCCTTTTCGGGGTGAGGAAGTGTATTTAAATTTCTTTATAATCTGGCTACTTCTTACTTTTTGAGTTTTACATCTTACTCCCACCAATGTATCTTGTTATCCAGTTTCAATAGACTTCTTGCTCTTTCTCCAACTCAACATTCCATCGACTAAGCATTTTTATTAGCTGCCCCTTATGTCTGGAACATTCTCCCTTCCCCTCTTCACCTCCTAGATTCTCTGGCTTTTTTCACATCTCAGTAAAAGACTCATCTTCTGCATGCAGCCTTTTCCAGTCCTCCTTAATCTCAGTGATTTCCTTTGAGAGTAAAACTAATTTATCCTGTCTATAAACCCTTATGTTTGCCTAAAGTTTATTTGTTTGTATATTGCCTCCTCACATTCCCTTAGACTGTCAGCTCCAAGAGAGCAGATACTGATTTTTTGTATCTTTGTTTGTCTTTCTTTGTATCCCAAGGGCTTAGTAGAGTGCCTGGCACAGAACATTTAACTGACCAAAGGAGTAAAAGTAAAATCAGATTTATGATAAACAACCAAATAGAAAACCTAGGAAATTATTCATATGATTTAATTTTTTATGAAATAAATACACTTGCCTAAATTTTCTTTTCAGCCATTTCCTGATTGAAGGGTATCTAAAAATTTTCCAGTTTTTGCTACCCCAAAAAGAATTGCTAAAACCTTTTTGCACATGTGGGATCTTTTCCTTTTTTATGAATTGTACCTTAGGATACAGACACAGTAGTGACACTTATGGATGAAAGAGTACACACAATTTTATAGTCCTTTGGGCATAGTTTGGGCAAATTGTTCTTCAGAGTAGTTAGATCATTTTACAACTCCAGCATTGCACTAACAGCCCAGTTTTCCCACATGTTGTCCAACATTTATCATTATCTTTTCCTGTCATCCTGACATTCCTGCCAATCTGAGAGGTATGAGGTGGTAACTCAGAGTTATTTTAATTTTCATTTCTCTACTCAATAATGATTTAGAGCATTTATTCAATATGACTATAGATGGCTTTAATTTCATTGTTCATATCCTTTGACCATTTATCAAATGGTGAATGACTTGTATTTTTTAATATTTGACACATATTTTAGAAATGAGACCTTTTTCAGAAACTCTACCTGTAAAGATTTTTTCCCAGCTTTGTACTTCTTTTTTAAACTTATTTCTGTTGGTTGTTTGTGCAAAAAATTTTAATTTCATATAATCAAAATTATCCATTTTGCCTTTAATAATCTGGTTCTTCTTTGGTCATAAATTTCTCTCTTCTCCAAAAATCTGATAGGTAAATCATCCCCTGCTCTCCTAATTTGTTTATAGTATCATTCTTTATGCCCAAATAATGTACCTATTTTGACTTTATATTGGTATGGTGTGTGAGATGTAGGGCTATGTCGAGTTTCTAGCATTATTTTCTAGTTTTCCCAGCAATTTTTCTCAAACAGTGAATTCTCATGCCAGAAGTTAGAGTATGGGGGTTTATCAAATACTAGATTTATATAGACTTTGATTATTTTGACATAGGTATCTAATCTATTCCACTGATCCATCACTCTGTTTCTAAGCCAGTACCAAATAGGTTTGATGAGGTTTGATGACTGTTGCTTTATTTTTAGTTTTTTTGGTTGTTGTTGTTTTAGGCTTGATATTACTAAGCCACCATCCTTTGTATTTTTCATTAATTCTCTTGATATTCTTGACTTTTTGTTATTCCTGATGAATTTTCTTATTATTTTTTCAAGTTCTATAGCATAGGTTTTTGGAAGTTTGATTGGTATGGCATTGAACAAGTAGAACAATTTAGTCAGAATTGTCATTTTTATTATATTAACTCACCCTACCCATAAGGAATTGGTATTTTTCAATTGTTTACATCTAAATTTATTTTTTGTGAGAAGTGTTTTGTAATTGTGTTCATATAGTTCTGGGGTTTGCCTTGGGGGTACACCCCCAAGTATTTTATTTCATCTACTACAGTAATTTCAAATGGAAATTCTCTTTTTATCTCTTACTGATGGGATTTATCAGTAATGTGTAGAAATGCTGGTGATTTGCGTGGGTTTATTTTATATCCTGAAACTTTGTAAACTGTGTATTGTTTAAAGTACATTTTTCTATGATTTTCTGGATTCTCTAAGAATATCATCATATCATCTTCAAAGAGTGATAGTTTTATTTCCTTATTTATTCTAATTTCTTTTATTTCTTTTTTTCTTTTCGTACTACTAAAGGCAACAGTTCTAATATAATGTTCAATAATAGTGGTGATAATGGACATCTTTGTTTCACCCTTGATCTTACTGGGAATACATCATGGTTCTCTCCATTACAAATAATGCTTGCTGTAGGTTTTAAATAGATAGTGCTTATTATTTTAAAGAAAGCTCCCTTTATCCTTATGCTCTTTAGTGTTTTTAATAGAAATGGGTACTGTATTTTTCCAAAAGCTTTTTCTGTATCTATAGAGAGATTATCATTTCTATTGGTTTTGTTATTGATATGGTCAAAAATTGTAATAGTTTTCCTGATATTGAACCAGCTCTGTACACCAGTTTTAAATCCCACTTAGTCATAGTGCATTACCTTGCGGATAAGTTTCTGTAATCTCTTTGCTATTATTTTATTTAAAATTTTTGCATCAATTGATTCCTTAAGAAGAATGGACTGTAACTATCTTGCTCTATTTTGGTTCTTCCTGGTTTAGGTATCAGTACTATATTTGTGTCATAGAAGGAATTTGGCATGAGTCCTTCTTTACACATTTTTTCCAAATAGTTTACATAGTATTAGAATTAATTGTTCTTTAAATGGTTGGTAGAATTCACTTGTGAATCCATCTGACATTGGAGAGTTTTTTCTTAGTGAGCTCATTAATGACTTATTTAATTTATTTTTCTAAAATGGGACTTTTTGAATAATTTATTTCCTTATTTTGTTAAGCTAGGTAATTTATATTTTTGTAAATATTCATCCAGTTCAATTAGATTGTCAGACCTGCTGGTATCATAGAGTTGGGCAAAGCAGCTCCTAATTATTGTTTTAATTTCTTTTTCATTACTTGTAAGCTCACCCTTTTCATTTTTGATGTTGGTGATTGTGGTGTTCTTCTTTTTTATAATATATAAGATGGTTCTCTCTGGAACAGGTTTCTCGGGGAGTTTTTCTGGAGGCAGCCTTAGCTTCAGTTCAGAGTAATAATCACTTCTAATACAGACAACTGATAAAATCCAAACTTTTATTTTCTCCTTTCAAGTCTTGTCTCTTTCCTTGGGCCCAGTAGCTTTCGTAAAAGCCTAGCTTTCAGTGGAGAAGTGAAGGAGGAGAGCCTCCCACCACGGTGGTGTGAGATGGGATGAATGAATCTGATTCTGCCTCCAAGGGTGGGCTTCTTCTGAACTGAACTCTTCTCCACTCTGAATCTTTTCAACTGAACTGTGCTGACTGAGCTCAACTGTTTTTAAGCTCTCTCAAAGGTTGACTCCTTCTCTGAGGGAGTGGGATTGTGGGTTTCTAACTTGTGAATCTCATACTGAATACAGATTTGTGAATCTCCCAAAAGTGTGAACTCCAATGAGTACTTAATATATTAGTGACCTAGAGAATTTGCTAAGTCCATGCTAAATTACGCAACTGACTTATCACTTTGTAAGGATTCTAACATCTCCCGCTTTCTTTTGATTTAGAACATAAGGTGGTCATGACCTCCCTGACTTCTCAAGGAGGTGAGAACCCCCCAAAGAAGGTGATCACTCCTTCCCTGACTACTCAAAAAAGAAGTGAAAACACCATAAAAAAGAAGGTGGTCAAACCCTCCCTAACACCTCAGGAAGGGAGATGAAAAACACCAAAGGAAATGGGAAATCAAATCAGATTAGTGGGTTTCTAAAGGGGCTCACTTGAAACAGGTATACATAAATCCATCAATATGGGAGGCATTACACATAATTACATAAGCACATAGCAATATAACACAGGCTAGTAGTGATGAAACAAATAACATGAATCAACATGAGAATTTATACATGTCCATAAGTCGTAGAAATAGTCCAAAAGGAATCCATTGTCCATTAGTTCATGTGCCAGGAATCCAATAATCCCTGCAAGCTTTTAAGTACTGCAATAGTCTCATCAACAATTTTTTCATCTCAAGAAATCCAATGATTCTTACTGGTTTTCAAGAACTGAAATAGTCTCATCCTGTGTTAGGGAATCCAGTGATTCCTGAATATTTCAAAGCTCCTTCAACAGTCTCACTGTCAGCCATGCTCTTTCAGTGTCAGATGTTTCTTAAATCTCCTCTGTTTTGAAGTTTTTCTGCTTTTCTGTTTCTCTCTGATGGACAAGACGAATATTGCTCGTTGGCACCCATCTGATTCCTTCTCCATCTGTATAAATACAAGCAAACCCTCTCTCCCAGGCAGTTAACCTATCTAATTCCCTTCTATTTACCACTTTGGGGATTTCTCCTTATCATCTGGCAATTACATTGGAGCTCTTTGCACTGGGCACTGCCCTGTTGGGTTAAAAAGCCTATATTCTCCCCAACTGTAATCCTGATTGCTTTTCTGTTGGTTGATCACATCAGAGTCCTGACCTTCTAAAGACTCTCTAGGTGTAACCTCAGCTACTATCATGCCCCATTTGACTTTTGATTGATATCTTGGGGCTGGGCTCTGCCTTTCATTTCCCTGGGTCAATCTACATTCAGAGGCCCAGTGAAAGCCTCAGTTGCATTTTGGACATGGGGTCTTGGGTTTTCTCTCACTCTGTTTTCTCACTCTATCTCTATATCTGCATTGGGCTCTCAGATGTCCAATTTTTCCACTGAAAGCATCTATGAGTTTCTCTAGAAGTCCCTTGCAAGAGGGACCCTGTCTTCCCATGTTCATCATAGTTTGGGTAAGCATTTGTGCTCATTGTGGCACAGCGCCATATGATCTCCTCTAAAGGAGCATCTTTGTCTAATCCCTATAATTCTTTCGCAAACCTCATTGGCATTTTCCTTAGCCAGATGTCTAGTCATTATTTCTGTAGCTGCATTATCTCCAATGGTTCTTGTTACAGCTGTTTGCAAACGTCCCACAAAATCAGCAAAAGGTTCATTGGGACCTTGCTTTATTTTTGTGAAGGGTTCCCCTTGATCTTTTTGTCCTGGGAGGAAACCTCAAGCTTTTATTGCGGCCTTAGAAATTTGCTCATACACTGGTATGGGATAATCAATCAGTTCTGTATTCTCTCCATACTGACCTTCACCAGCCAGTTGGTCAAAAGCTATTTGTACAATAGCTCCTATTTGCCTATTGCATTGGGCTTGAATCCAACATAATTCATGATACTCCAAAAGCCACAACAAATTTTGTCCCAGTTCTAAACATGTTCTAGATATGGATTTTCAATAATTTGTCTTATGAAATCTTAACCCCAAATGATCTAGTAACATCTTCACATAAGATGATGTAGCCCCATAAAGAGTGCAACCCTTTTTCAAATCCTTAATTTTTTCCAAATTAAAAGGAGTGTATCTTCTCCCTTTTTGACCTGAAGAATCACTCTCTTCAATAACAGGATATGCATTTATAAAATCAGATATACCTTCTCCTTAATTTTTTGCCTTAATTAATGCCTTTTCTAATTTTGTCATATTCTGCTTCAGGAGAAGCTGATTGTGTTTTTGCCTCTCTCCCTCCCCTTTCTTCCTCCACCCATGAAGGGTTAATTGGGGGGGGGGTGTCATGAGATGTGGAATGATCTAATTTCTCCTGCTGTGAAGTATCACACTCAGAATTGTACTTAACTCCATTTCTTATCTGATTCTTACTCCTTTTCACCTCGTTTAGTTAGCACCTCCCCCTCCTGCTCTTTCTCCTTTTTCCTTATTTTAACACTTATAAAATTTCCTAAAGCCAGTTGTATTAAATTGTATGTATTAAGTGTGTCTTTGGAAATTGAGTCAGGTCCATTTTTATTATAGAATTGACAAAGATACTCTCCTATTAATTTCCACTCCTCTAGATCCAATTCTTTTTCCATAGAGAAACAAGGACATATGTGCTTTCCAGTTTCTAAAAGTTCAGTGATCTGCTGCAAAATTATAATCAAACCTTGGCTTTTCATAACCTTGACAATGCTCTCTAAACATTTTCCTTGAACAGAAACAGAAAGCTGTTTTCTAAACATCTGTCTCATCTCTCTTTTAACAAAATTTCTTTATTGTACTCACCCTAATTTCTGGGTTGAGGAGACTTTTCCACTGGAATCAGGATCAGAGTTTTTTCCACTGAAATCAGAGTCCTATCAGTCCCACATTCAGGGCACCAGAATGTGATGCTCTTTTCTTTAAAATATAATGGTTCTCTCTGGGAGCAGGTTTCTTGGGGAGGTTTTCTGGAGGCAGCCTTAGTTTCAGTTCAGAGTATTAATCACTCCAATACAGCCAGCTGATAGAATCCAAACGTTTATTTCTTATCTCTTTCCTTGGGCCAGGTTAGCTTTCTTAAGAGTCCTATCTCTATACTTGGTTCCAAGAGCTCTTGCAGCTTGTCCTTTACCTCTGCTTTCTTCAGCCTCCAGCCAGCACAAAGGTGGAAGATGGAATGAATCTGACTTCGCCTCCGAGAGTGGGCTTGTGAGCTTCTGTATCTCCCAGAGTGCCCTTTGGCCCTGAGAGCTTCTTACTTATATGCTGTTCACTGAGTACACACCAATCATTATATCACTGGGAAACCATTATTTGTTGTACGATTAAATCAATGCTAAACTAGATTTAAACATTGTTTCCTCAATTCCACTTAATACCTTGTTTCAAGTTCTGGCCCATAACATCTCCTCATAGGATCAGATCAATCATACTAAACCATGATAAATTAGATAATTATTGTCTCTATCAACTCTAATGAGTTAATACTTTGTAACGATTCCAACAGGTGATTTGGTTTTTTCTTTTCTTTTTGCTAATCAAATTAACCAATTATCTATTTTGTTTTTTTATCATAAAACCAATTGTTAGTTTTATTTATTATTCAATAGTTTTCTGAATTTCAGTTTTATTGATCTCTCCCTTAAGTTTCAGAATTTTTAATTTGGTATTTAATTGGGGGTTTTAAATGTATTCTTTTTCTAGCTTTTTAGTTACATGTCTAATTCACTGATCTCCTCTTTCTTTATTTTATTCATGTACCATTTAGAGATATAAAATTGCTCCTAAGAACTGCTTTGGCTGCATTGCATAGGTTTTGGTACATTGTCTCATTTTTTTGTCATTCTCTTGGATGAAATAATGGATTGTTTCTGTGATTTGTTGTTTGACTCACTCAGTTTTAGAATTAAAATATTTATTTTCAAATTGATTTTTAGCTTATCTTTCCCTGGTCCTTTATTATATATAATTTTTATTGCCTTCTGGTCTGGAAAATTGCATTTCTGCTTTTCTGCATTATAATTTTGAGATTTTTATGCCCTAATATTTGCCATGTATTGCCAATAAAAAGGTATATTCCTTTCTATCCCTATTCAATTCTCCCCAGTGGTCTATTATATCTAGGTTTTTTAGGATTCTATTAACCTTCCTATGTTCCCTCTTATTTATTTTGTTGTTATACTTGTCTAATTTTGGGAGGAGAAGGTTGCCAATATAGTTTTGAGTTCTCTTTCTTCTTGTACCTGTCTTAAAATCTTCTCTAGGAATGTGTTCTCTACCACTAGGTGCATATCTATTTAGTATCATTACTATTTCATTGTCTATGGTAACTTTATCAAAATGTACTTTCCTTCTTTAACTCCTTTAGTAAGATCTATTTTTATTTTTGTTTTATCTGTGATCAGAATATCGACCCCTCCTTTTTTTTTTTAATTTCAGCTGAAGCATAATAAATTGTGTCCCACTCTTTTACCCTTACTTATATGTGTATTTTTGTATCAAATCTGTTTCTTATAAATAACATATTGTAGGATTCTGTTTTTTAACCCACTCTATTTGCTATATGTTGTTATTCACATTAACAGTTATGATTACCAACCAAGAATTCTATTTTCTCCCCATATATATTTTTGTTCTCTCTTTCTACCCTCTCATTATTTGTGTTTTTTTGGCCCACCCACTACCTTTATCTCCTAGCATCCCTCTCTCTTCTCTTAGAAGTGTTTTTTAATCTACCCCACCTACTATCTTGTCTTTTTTCATCCCTTTCCACCTTCTCTTACCTTTTCCCCTAGTGTTTCTACCCTCCCTTCTATCCTGCCTCTGCCTTTTCTTTTCTCTTTCTTCTTCTACTAGTTTATAGGGTTAGATAAATTTCTATACCCAACTAAATGATCAAGTTATACCCTCTTAGAACTAGAACTGATGGGATCGAGACAATGCTCAACCCTCTTTCTTCTTTCCCTGGATTGTAATAGGTCTTTTGCCCTTCCTATAATCTGATTTGTCCCATTATACTTTACCTTTTCCTTTTTTCCAGCACAGACTTTTTTTTCACCCCTTAATCTTCTTCTTTTCTATCTTCACATCAGAATACAGATACAACCATGTCCTCTGTCCACGTGATGGCCCTCTTTGTCTGTCCCAGTGACAGATATGGTTTTCAAGATTTAAGATATTGTTTTCCCATCTAGGGATGTAAAAAGTTTAACCTTTCAATAATATAATTTTTCCCCTGTTTACCTTTTTATGCTTCTCTTGAATCCTGTGTTTGTAAGTTAAATTTTCTGTTTAGTTCTGGTTTTTTTTCCCCATAAAAATGACTGAAAGTCTCTTACTTCACTGAAGATTCACCACCTCACCTATAAGATAGTGTTGAGTCTTGCCAGATAGTTAATTCTTGGTTGTAATCCTAGATCCTTTGTCTTCTGGGATGTTGTATTCCAGGATCTCCCATCTTTTATTGTAGAAGCTGCAAGATCCTGGGTAATCCTGGCTATTGCTTCTTGAGGTATTTGAATTGTTTTTGTCTGGCAGCTTGCAGTATTTTTTCCTTTTAATTGTAGTTCTGAAATGTCACAACAATGTTCCTTGGAGTATTTCTTGTGGGATCTCTTTCCAGAGGTGATTGATGGATTTTTTCAAAGAGTATTTCCCCTTTGTTTCTAAAATATTGGGGCAGTTTTCCTTAATGATCTCTTGAAGAATGCTATCCAGGCTCTTGTTTTTGGTCATGGCCTTCAGTTAGGCCAATAATTTTTAAATTGTCTCTTCTTAAAACAGGTCATCTGTTTTGCCAATGAAGTATTTCACATTTTCTTCCTTTTTTAAAATTCTTTTTAGTTTTTTTGACTGATTCTTGCTGTGTTATAGAGTCATTACCTTCCATTGGTCCCATTATAGTTTTGAATGAGTGGTTTTCTTTAGTTAACTTTTATATTTCTTTTTTCCATTTCTTTTATTCTACTTTTGAAGGTATTGTTTTCTTTAGTGGATTTTTTTTTTTTTTTTTTTTGCATTTGGCTAACATAATAAGGAGTTGGTTTCGTCTGTCAATTTTTTCCTTCCTTTTATAAATTTTTACTCTATTACACACCCTTAATTTTTTTCTACCTCACTTATTTACCTTTTAAAGTCTTTTATATGCACTTCCAAGAAGCCTCTTTGGGCTTGAGACCAATTCATATCACTCTTTGAGATTTCCTTTGTGGACATTTTGTCCTTATCTGAGTTGCTGTTTTGGTCTTTCCTATCACCATTGTGGCTTTCAATGGTCAAGGTTTATTTCTGTTTCTTGCCCATTTTCTTTCTTTACTTTTGATATATATTTTTTTAACTTTTATGGTTGAGGTCTGCTCCTAGAATAAAAGTGGCACTCTCCCAAGTTTCCTGTATAGCTCAGCTCTGAGCCTTGGCTTAGAGCATAGGACCTTTTGTGTTTGTAGGGGATAGCTTTTCCTGCTCTTTTCAGGAACACCTTGGTTTCCCAGAGTTTGCCATAGGAGTTGGGAATGGACTCAGTTTCAACCCCACTGATCTGCATATCTACTGAGCCAGGACTGAGGGTCTTAGTTGCTGATTTGGTGTGATTAAGACCTTCTCACCAGTTTTTCCAAAGTCTGAGTTAGACTGAACACTCTTTTCACTCCAGTAAGATTGACCTTTCTTGAAGTTTTTCCAGTCTATCTTGAGCTGGATAATAGTTTTATTCTATTAGACTGTCTTCGGAGGCTTTGTTTCATGTGGTTTTTGAGGAAAACTGGGGGAGCTTGAGCAGTTTTTTGGCTTTACTTCGTCATCTTGCCTTCACCCCTGGAACTCCCATTAGTTTAATTTTGTGGAACATAGAATACATGAAAGATTATTAACAGACATTGAAAAAGCAGGGGGAATATCAGATTTTTATGGCCTTTAATTACAAACAAAGAGGTATTTTTACTCATTAGACATATAGATGGCTATCTTCAGTTACCTGATCTATATCTTTCAATTGGATCTCCAGCAGAGAAAGTGAGATTGGTGATTTTGAACAGAGTTTTCTCACTTGAGTGCAACTAACTTGTATGTTATGGTGTCACCTCCCTAATTATCCTCTTTGAGACTGAAGGATAAACAAGAATATATATGCATATATACATACATATATATATATATGTATGTATGTATGTATATATACATATACATATGTATATGCATAAATATATGTATGTGTGTGAGTATGTAGTCTATAACCTATAACAAAACTCTGAATATAGATAGACTGGGTTCATTATTAGAGTTTCCTCAAGCTAACCCTTTTTGATTTGTGACTCTACCTGAGATTTCCCCTTGAAGTCATCAGAATTTGTCACATCTCCTGCAGACAATTATGCTAAAAATATCCTAATATAACATAGGATTATTCAACAAAGTAAAAATACAGTGTACAGCATTAAAACTAACTTTATAAATACTCAAATTTCCTTTCATTATGAGTACCATACCTCTCACAGATAATTTGGATTCATACAATCCTTCATATTAATGATCAGACTACAGATTTCTATTTGTGAAGTGTTCAAGTGATTAGAATGCTTGTTTTAGAATAAAGAGTACCTAAGTTTGAATTCCACCTATGATATTACCTTTCTGGCCCCAAATAAGACACTTACCTTTGTTAAGTCTTAATTGCTCATTTGTAAAATAAGACTAGAAATATCTTTATCATCTGTCTCATAGACCTTTTGTGATGCAGAAAAGAGAATGTGGAAAGTGCTTTTCAAACAAATATATTACACTGGATATCTCAAAGGTCTGTACAATTTTAAGCTATTAAAACGAAGACTTCTGAGATATTCTGCAAAATTACCAGTGATGATGATAATGATGATGATAAAAACAATGATGATGACAATTCTCAGCTTTTAAAATAAAAACTAGGTCCCCAGAGAGAAGGATATACTCTCTTTGGAGGATTTATTGTAAAACATGGACACAAATCTTGCAATCTAAGAGGACATGAAGGGATTGAAAGAATACAAACTATATGTTGGCAGAGATTTATCTCATTTTTCTCTATGCAACTCTAGTACACATTTAACAAATGCCAATTAAATACATAAATAAATGCTTGGTGCAAGGAGAACTCACATCAAGGAAATCACAGATTATTCATGGTATCAGCATGATTGTTAGAATGATTTTTATTTCTAGCTCATGCAACCCTACATTAATGCAGACAATTTATCTAGCTCTTATTGCTCAAATCTCTATTTTAATCTTCAAATGTCTCCTGATTGGGTATCAAATAAACATTTCTTTCCCCCAACTCGGTTCTTTATTGTATCAGTATTTTGTGCTCCCTAATCTATTAATTGTTTTTCTCTGTCACTGCTTTACAGAAGTAGATTCCAAGAGATACACAAGGTTTTGATTATATTTATAATATTAGAATTACTACAGATTTTTAGCTGGGTTGACTCCTCCAGCATATTTTAAATTGACAAAACACTGAAGAATATACAGTCAGAACAATGCTTTCCTCAGTAAAAAGATAGACAAGATGACCTAATAGGTCTTTTCAGATTCTTACACATATGATTTCTTACAATATGGAATCTGTTTATGATATAATAAGTCCTTTATATGAGGGAAATGAATATATCTTCAAAGTCATTTTTCCTCTTTGCTTTTGAAATACAGTATAATTTTTGATTAAACTAGGTTAGTGTTAAAATGCAAATGCAAAGATTTTGAACTTTTTCAATAGCACTTTTATGCCAAAAATGCAATCACAATTGGTGAGAAAAATGTATAGTTTAAAATATTATATCTCATTTTATATTTCAATTATCTGTGCCACAGTTCCATGATTACACAAAGTCATATACTTTCTTTAATTGATCTTATTATAATTGATGATAAACTAAACTTTGTCTTACTTTAGACAGTGTATTGCAAAATGTTGGGAGAATTTCAGGAATAGAAAATCCACTTATGGTTTTGATTATAATATACTAATTTCTCTCTACTTCATTAAGTGTCTGCATGCAAAATCTAATACTATTATATAAATGATTCATTTAAATTTTTAAAATATTTTTATTATAGCTTTTTATATACAAAACATATGCATGAGTAATTTTTCAACATTTATCCTTGCAAAAACTTCTGTTTCAGCTTTGCCCCTCTTTCTCTCTTCTTCCTCCCTGGATGGCAGGTGGTCCCATACATGCTAAATATGTCAAAGTATATGTTAAATGCAATATACGTACACATATTTATACAGTTATCTTGCTGCACAAAAATGATTAGATTTAGAAAGAAGGTAAAAATAACCTGAGAAGAAAAAAAAAAAGTAAGCAAACAATAACACAAAGAGTGTAAATGCTATGTTGTGGTCCATACTCATTTCCCAATGTTTTTTCTCTGGATATAGCTGGTTCTGTTCATTACAGATCAATTGGAACTGATTTGGATCCTCTCATTGCTGAAGAGAGCCACGTCCATCAGAACTGATCGTATGATTCATTTTTGCTTTAGCTAGCACTTCAACATTTTCAGAATTATTTATAAATTTTTGCTTACATTGATTTTATCAAAAGCAAAGAGCAGTTTGGGGGTCAAATGAATAGACCTTTATTGATTTGGGTTTTAATTTTATTCATTGTTTTAAACTGGCTGCATCTCGTCTTATTCTGCATTTCAAGGAAAAAGAAAAAAAATCAAAGCTAATGTCAAACTTTGAATCCCATTCAAGAAACAAATTAAGTATATATAGAAAACTAGACATTACAGTTGTGGCCATTCAAAATCAGCAAGATTCTAAACTAGATATCAAAACAAGAAGAATAAACCACTTGAAGAAAAAACCAAATGAGAATTGGTTCCACTATCAGTCACTTTATCCTTGATACTTATAAATCAATACTTATACAACTATTAAAATAACCACTTATTATTCATGAATTTCATCTGAGCAGAGGATGAAAATTTCCCAAGTCTTTCGGTATATGTACCATTTGTTGTTATTTAAATAAAAGTGAATGATGTGATTTATATAGACACTATCTTATCTAGGCATGTGTTAATAACTATGTTATTGTAACACTAAATTTTTGGCAAAGTACTTTAAACTACTTTTGTTTATCCCTTAAACAAAAAATAAATGAGTAAAATGTTCCTTATTTTCTAGCTATGGTATCTGAGGCACTAAGAAGAGAGTTAGGGTTTAAATTATCCCACTTAGATCATTTCAAAGTCACAATCTTGACCATAATTTCATAAGTGCAATTCATTATGTCTCTGGTTATGCAAATAGAAATTGTTTTAAAATTTATATTTTTAGGTAATCGCCTGAGTGCCTGGACAGTTTAATGAATTGCCCAGTTTCTCATACTAAGAATGTATTAAAACTTGTACTTATGAACTTATGGACTTGTACCAATGACTTTCAAGTCCAGCTTAAGTCCCAATTTGACCAAGTAAAATATTACCTAGTGCTCAAGCCTCTTTAAATAAAATTCTCTTCATTTGTAGAGAGTTATTACTCAGTGTTCTGAGTTTATGTGAACCTCATAGTCAAAGAGAGCCTGAAATGGCTTGTTCTCTTTCAAAAATGGAAGTCAGAAGATGTAGGATTTCTCCTCTCCTAAGTACTCTCTAACTTTGTCCCTTCCACATGCAAAGAACATTTTTTTACAAAATATATTTAATTCTTAAAAATTCTTAACAAATTACTAACAAGAAATAAAACAAACATTTCCATAATATGCTATAGAATAAAGGGACAGCTAGGTGGAACAGTAGATAGAGCACCAGCCCTGAATCAGGAGGCCCTGAGTTCAAATGTGACCTCAGTTACTTAATACTTCCTGTGTGACCCTGGGCAAGTCACTTAACTCCAATTGTCTCAACAACAACGAAAAACATAATATAGAAGAGAGGAAAAAAGATGATATTTCACAAAATTGCTACTCTATTATGGATAGCTTGCTATTCCTTTTAAATATATAATAAAATTATGTATATTTCTTCTTTTTTTCTTCTACCCTCCCTACCAGAAGACACAAATACGTATGTATCTGTATATACATTTATATATGTGTATATGCATATGTATATATATATATATATATATATATATATATATATATAAAACACACCCACACATATATGTGTGTTTGCACATAAAACCATTTTTATATACTTCTATTTATCATTTTTTTTTTCCTGAATACAGACAGGGTCTTTTTAATATATCCTTTGTAATTAATTTGGGTACTTATAATAGTCTAAATGACTTAGTCCCTCAAAGTTCTTTAAAAAGAATTTTTGTTAATGTAAGCATTATTCTCTTGGTTCTGCTCATTTTACTCTGTGTTATTTTGTGCAAATCCAGCCACGTTTTTCTAAGACCATTGAGCTCATCATTTCTTATAGTAAAATAGTATTTCATCACAATCAGTACCAAAAGTTCTTCATCCAAAGAGCATCTTGTAAGAATTCTCTACCTTAAGGACAGCCTTATGCAAAACAACTTGCACCCAGGTCTTTCAGAGATCTGAAGCCATCTCCAACCCTTGTGCCAATTCACCCAACCTTAATATAGTGCTCTAGCCAAAGCTACACTACACTAACTCAAAGAAAAAGGGGTTGATTTGCATTGAAAGAAAAAGTTCCTCAAACCATGAATTCACACTTTGTCATAGGCAATTCCTTTTCTGTTTGTTTTTGTATGCTTAGTAACCAACACAATATCTGGTATATAGTAGATAATAAAGACTTATTAATAGAAGTTTATGAATAAATGACCTTTTAAAAAAAGAAAAAGTTAGGTCAAGGACAAAATATTCTATCTTAACTATTACTTTATTCTCCAAGAAGCTCCATATCTACCTTGCCCAGGAATCAGAATAAACGAAACCACTTACAGAATGTCATATAGATGGAGTCATCAGTGTGCGTGTGTGTGTGTGTGTGTGTGTGTGTGTGTGTGTTTTATGGTTTCCCATCTTCCACATTCCTCTGAATAAATTCCTCATCAATCCAGTCCAGTAGCTCCACAAGTGACACTCTCCTTTGGAAATGGGAGGAAATGGTCCCAGAAAGATTTTGTCTGAACTAGGAAATCAATTATTATTCCTCTTTCCTTGTATCTGGATCAAATACAAAATCCAAAAGAACCCGATTTTTGGATTTTTCTAATGGAGCTAGATTTCTACTTACTCTCACAAGAGATTTACAAGTTTGAGTCAAGAGTTTCTCTTTGAATCTTCAAATGAGTGATTTCTCCAATCAGTATGAGTTGTCTGATCAGAGACATGTCATTTACCCTGTCACTAACCTTAGGCAGGGAGTAACAATCAGCTGTTGAACTGAATCTGTTGGGGGAGTTTTCATATTTGCGTGGTATTTAAGTCCTTCACAATCTGACTGCACTCTATCTTTCCAGGTTTATTACACTTCACTACACTTCCCCAAAGCTACTATCTAACCAAACTTCTCTTACTGTTCCTTGCATTGATCTTTGGTGCTGATTTCTTTGTTCCTAGAATATTTTCTTTCCTCATTTCTGTCTTTTGAAATCTCTAGGCTATTTCAATTTTAGCATGAGTCTCAATTTCTGTCATATTTGTTTCTGACCTTCCACCTCTTCTAGAAGAAAAAATACTGCTATTTAGAGTATATGGTTGCTTTAATGGATATCTATATATACTCACATACATAGAATATCTACATCTTGTTTCTTTTGATACAATATAAAAGGGACTATTTCTTTGTGTTCCCAGTGCTAAATATAGAATCTGGCATAGGGTAGGTGTTCAATAAATGTCATTTGATTGATTGATATGCATTTTCCCACTGAAAAAATCACAGATATGGACTGAAGGAAAAGAGTCATAACATTAATCGTGTGATAAATAAATATATAATACCTAGATTCTAAGAAATTTAATAATGAGCTATTTTAAGAAAAGGATACATATTTTAAAAACTGTGCTGATATAGGGAGGATACTATTACAACCATAAAGATACATAGAGAATTCACCCAGTGTGAAGACTGCGTATTTTAAAATCAGCCGGAGTCAGGGATTCAGGTTAGGGGAAAATCGTCAGTCTTTATTCTCAGTGAAGAAAGATCGGAGGTGGAAGAGAATGGGCAATAGCAATGTGTGCAGCTGAGTCAAGAAGCCAGCTAGACCAGCAGCCACATGACCAGCAGCTAGGAGTATGGAACCCAGGCCAATCTCTCCCAGCTTCTCTTCCTGTCTCTCTCTCTGCCTCCACCCACCAAAATCGTCATTTCCTATACAATACATCAGGAGCTGCACAGAGAATGGGTGAGGATCATTCTTTATCCAATCATGTATATTAATAGAATATAGTCCAATTACTATTTAGTCTCACGTACGTGGGACCTCAGTGCATCGACTCAAACCTCAGCCCATTACAACCCAGTTTAGCTGGAAGATGAGCAAGGATTGGAATAAGAGCTAATATATGAAGATTCACAAAGTCCTTAATATAGGTTACCTTCTTTGATACAATAGTCTTTGGGAAAGGAGGTGCAATTATTATCTTCCTTTAACAGATGAGAATACTGAGCCAAGAGATGCTATTAAATGATGCCCAGCTAATAAGCATTTGAGGCATGATTTAAATTCAGTTTTTTTTTTTCCCTTGGGGTTCCTAAAATAAAGTTACAGATAGGCATTTGAAAAGTATTGTTAATAATAGTAGCTCACATTTTTATAATGCTTTATAATTTATAAGAATGTTTCCTTACAACTATTCTTTGAGGGTAGTATAAATATTATCATAACCATTTTACAAATGTAGAAACTAAGAGGAAAGAAAATAAGCATTTATTAAGCACTTACTATGTGCCAGGTACTGAAGCCCAGTGAAATAAAATAAGCACTGTTATATGGCTAGTAAAAGGTAGAGTTAAGATTCAAACTGTACCACATTGTCTCTTTTTTTTGGGGGGGAAAGGGAGGAAGATATATGTAGAATTAGATTTAAGTAGCTGGAAATGTATTAGTATACCAAGTGTCAAGGATTAGAGGAAAAAAAACACCAGAATTGAAAAACTACCTGGCATCCTAATTTGTTCATTGTTGTGTACTATTAAGTGACTTCTCAAACAATAATCTTGACTTACAATGAATAAGATTGATCTTATTACAATCCTGCCCATTGGATAAAGAAGTTGGAGAGCAAAGGGCTATCAAACTGTGCATACCCTTTGATCCAGAAGTGTCTCTACTGGGTCAGTATCCCAAAGAGATCATAAAAAAGGGGAAAAGGACACACATGTGCAAAGATTTTATAGTAGCTCTTTTTGTGGTGGCAAGGCTGAGTGGATGCCCATCAGTTGGAGAATGGCTGAATAAGTTATAGTATATGAATGGTATAGAATATTATTATTATATAAAAAATGATCAGCAGGATAATTTCAGAAAGGCCTGAAGAGACTTTATGAAATAATGCTAAGTGAAGTGAGTAGAGCCAAGAGAAAAATTGTACACATTGCAATAACAAGATTATGTGATGATCAACTCTGATCAAATGATTCTTTTCAACAATGAGGTGATTCAGGCTAGTTCCAACAGACTTGTGATGGAGAGAGCCATCTGCATCCAGAGAGAGAAATGTGGATCACAACATAATATTTTCACCTTTTTTGTTATTGTTTGTTTGGTTTTTCTTTCTAAAATTATTTTCCCTTTCTGATCTGATTTTCCTTGTGGAGTGTGATGAATGTAGAAATATATATATATATATATATATATATATATATATATATATATATATATGAAATGCACATGTTTAACATATATTGGCTTACTTGTTATCTAGGGGAGGAGGTGGGGGAAGAGAGAAAGAAAAATTAGGAACACAAGGTTTTGCAAGGATAAATGTTAAAAACTATCTTTACATCCATTTTGAAAATAAAAAGCTATTATTTAAAAAAAAAAAAAAGTTAGGCCGAAGGGAGAGTTATAGAGTCTAGATGTTGAACACTGCAATTGGGCAAATTTACTAGTAGGATCTGAGCTATCTTATAAAATCTTATAGGAAACTGGACCAGTCTCCTGGTCTTTTACAAAAGTAAAAAGGCATATTGGTAAATATAGCTACATAAGAGATAAAACATTTCTCTGCGAATGATCTTTAAGTTGATTTATTATTCAGCTTTGATTACTATGGTAAAAATCAAGTAAAAGAATATATATAATGGTGCTCTAGTAACTATTAATCCTGGATGTTTTGATTTATGTAGACAGTTCTCTTCTACTCAAGATGAAAAAGCCATAGAGAACAATGCTTTCTTGTTCTTTCATTCATTGTATATTCAAGAATAATTATACAGATCCAGATTCTACATATAAACTCTGAATTTAAGTAATCAATGAGATTGCTCTAGTTAATTGCAAGGTTCTCCAGATCAGGAACTGAAACATTTATCTTCTTTGAGATAATAATATTAGGTAGCTTACATTTATATGAAATCTTAAAATTTACAAAGCAACTTTCCTTAAATAGTAATAAGGTAGATAATTTAAGTAATGTTGTTCCTTTCTTATAGAAAAGGAAATTGAGATTTAGAAATTTTCAGTAATTTGTCTTTGGCCTCCATGGTTAATGGAGTGGGTGAGTGCAGTTCTCACTCCAAATACTTTGCCTTTCCCACTACTAAAAGCTATTTTTGCTTTATTTAATGCATTGGGCATGTATGATACTAACCTGGGTGCTCTGGATGTCCAGAAATCCTATCACAATTTAAAACAAAGAGTTTAAAGAGAAAATAAATGCAATCTAAAGGAGCACCACTTAGTTATCTCAAGTGTCTGGAGTAAGAGGGAGTGGGAGAAGCAAAATGTGACAAAGGGGTGGGGGGAGCTAAGTATAGAGCTGAGTGTAGTTTTTATAACTTACTCCACCCCATATTTCCTGTGGAAATACTGTTAGTCTAGATTGCAGTAATGCTATCTAGCCATATCATAAGTAAAGAGCTATGTAAGGTTTCCACTGATATTCTCAAAATATTATCATTTATCTTCTACTTCTCATATTTTCCAATGAAATTCAAATAGAAACAATCCTAGTTGTGACAAATCACTATCCTGCTATTAGTCTTTTGTATTAAATATTTTACATTCCTTTGCATGGATAGATAAAATGACTGTTTTTGTAACTGAATAAAAGTATTAGATTATCTAATGTAGAATCAGTGACAATGTCCTTAGGACAATTCTAGCAGCAGACAAGACAAGAAGGAAATAAGCCTTGTTGTGCTCTCATATGACTTTGATTTATCTTTTCCTACATTTCAAAAGGGCAGTTAGTTTGGTAGAGTGCTGAGCCTATAGTTGGGAAGACTCATCTTCCTGAATTCAAATGTGGCCTCAGACATTTACTCCCTGTGTGATCCTAGATAAATCATTTAACCCAGTTTGCTTCAGTTTCCTCATCTACAAAATAAGTTGAAGAAGGAAATGGCAAATGACCCCAGTATCTTTTCCAAGAAAACTAAATGGGGTTACAAAGAACTGCAAACCACTGAACCACAATAAAAATATTTTGAAAGCTTTTTATCCAACATAACCTTGAAATATTGAGTATTTAGTATGGTGATATCTATTAAAAACATGATCTTAAATTTGTGTGGAAAACCATTATATTGAAGAAATCAGGCAATGGTTTTGACTGATGTTGCTCATAGAAATAGCTATTCATAGCAGCTATTACTGCTACTAATGATGATGTTATTCGTCTTGTTCTTCTCACCTTTCTTGAAGGAAACTGTCCAAGGACAAATATAACATAATTACTTTTTTGTACTTAATTTGTATTTAAGGTATTAATGCAATTAATAAAGTGCCAAACATGTATGATTTGTGCATCAGTACTGTGGATTATTTATTGCACAGGGAGAAACTGACTGTTTTTGTATTGAATCAGAGTATTGGAATGTAAATGCAACTTCTGTAGACTCAGTGAAAGTAGTTTCTAGACAACTCCAGGAGTATAACAGAGATGTGAATTGATATGCACATTGACTTAATCCCACATAGTCTAAATTTCATCTGTTAAGTTAATATATATTTGAAATGTTTTTCCATCTAATTTGAAGATTATAAATATTTGGGATGGACACACCTTTCTTTTTATACTGAGTCTTCCTATTTCATCCAGGCCATAAATGTAGTGGCCATCTGCCCACTGGTGATTGGCAAGAAGTTTTGTTGTACTCTTAATTCCTACCCATATTGGTTCATTCTCTTTTTCACCTCCTGTTAGGTAGTCTGATGGTTTTCCATTCCTGGAAATATTGGTCCCAGAATTAATGTGGGCAACCAGATGGCTTTAGCACTATTCTAGCTCAAAACTCCCCTGGTTAAATATTCCATCAGAGACAGCTGCCCCAGGTAGCAAGGATTATATGTGTACACACAATTTTTTAAAAGGTATTATTATTATAATTAAATGGATTGTAAAATGAAGATGTTCAATTTTGTTTCATGGATTATTATTCTTAATTATCATCCTCATTATACTGAAATTTGCCTGTGGCCAGTCATTTTTGTTCTTAGTATTCCTTGAATAGCTTTCAATAGAAGACACTTTCAGTTCAGAAAGCTGACCTTACTTCAAAAATTTATTTCAAACAAATAATAGGAGTATGTATTGCTCTTATCTCATTTAAAACATACTAGCCACCTTTAAATATTGTTCAATCTTAATTCTCACTAGAAGCTTCCACTTCTCTCTTTCCCCCATTTCCTCTTCAGCTGATTAGGAGAACAATGTAAAAAAGATTATAGACTCCACCCCAGAAGACTGGGAGTTATCTTTGCAGTATTAAGATGATGAAAGCATCTATAAAACAATCAAAGATACAATAGCAAGAGCAGATAGTGGCCCATTTATTGGTAAGTAAATATAGGTAGTCTATTGTTATCCACTTTTAATTGTGGATGTTTGAATGTATTTATGGAGAAGTGGAGATAGGTCAGGAAGCCCTGGGTCCTCCCAAATCTGGAGATGGTTTGGGAGTGAGGAGAGCAAAAAGGAGACTTGAGAGTACCAGTTATTTTCCATACCATTGTGGACTTATTTCACAGACTTAATTTTGTGTTGGACAAAATCATATATTTATCTACTGAAGATAACAGTCTTTACAAACTAGTCCAGGATTTGTTTTTTTCAAGACTGGTATGTTTCATTCAACCTTCTGCCTTCATCTCCTGCCCTTCCTCCCCCCCTAAAAAAGCTTAGAAACTAGGGTATCTGGTACATGTTTGACACATGGATGTTGTTCTAATATTATTTTCATATCACTTTATGGGTAAAACCAATACAAGTTCATTACCTACCTTGATACCCTAATTAACTTGCATCTTCATGACAACCATCACCAAAACACTGGAAGATAGCTTTAAGGAGGGGCAGCTAGGTTTTGCAGTGGGTAGAACAACAGTTCTAGAGTTGGGAAAATGAATTCAAATCTAGCATCAGACAGGTATTAGCTATGTTGGACTAGACTGTCACTTAACCTTTATTCCCTCAGCATCTTCTTCTGTAAAAATAGTTGGAGCTTCTTTGCCCAGAAAACCTCAAATGGAGTCAGATATTACTGTACAATAACAAATAGAGTTTCACAGAGCTGAACCTAGAACAAAGTTTTATAAATTATCCCAGTTGATTGCCCAATAAATCAGAATTACCAAAAGATTAAAGGCATGCTCTTTAAAGGTGTGTAACATGGTTCTGTGGATTCTGAGGCATCCATGAATATTCTTATTCCCTAATAGAGACAGTGTCCTATGTAGAGGGAAAGAATTCTGAATTTGGAATCAATGGATGTGAGTACAAGTTCTGCATTTTGTTACCTCTATAACTTTAGGTACATATTCTGTCTCAATTTCCTCATCTATAAAATGGGAGCAAATTATAAAATGATCATTTCTAAGGTCCCTTCCAACTCAATGAATCTATGAATCCAAGGAGCTCATGACCACCTACTGGGCGATGTAATTTATTCTTTTCACCTATCAGGAAGAAGCCTAAGTGGCTATTACAAAATAATGTGAAGTTAGAGTCTATTGTTAATTCATTCATCCTATCTCCAATCTCCTTATCATATTTAAAGACAGTCACAACAACTTTTGAGACAAACTTGATGGGAACTTATTAACTTATTACCATAAGTCATAATGTAAACTCTATCAATCATAATTTCACGCAAAAAAGAAGTTAGCTTTCCGATTCTATGTTAACTATCAGCTTCAGACTGGCCTGAGACTTGGTATTCCAGGGGCAATCCATCTGGCTCTTTGACCATCCCTCTTGAATTTGTGTCATTTTTGCCTGGGAAACTTCTAAGGCTATATTTCCCCTATAAAAGATCTGGTTATAATGAAGATTTTTTTTTTCTTCTTTTTTTTCTTAGGAGGAAACTCACTATGAAGTATTCCCTCTCCCTCTTCATAATTCTTCCTCTCTGAGTCTTTCTTCTCACTCTAGGTAACTCTGGTTAGTCATACCATTCCTGGTATCTATTGTATGCCTTCATTTTGTCTTTAACCTCTTCCCCTAAATAAATCTAGCTCTTTGCCAAAGAGAATGGCCATTATAAATTTGCCACATGGGCAGCCCTTTTTGTAGTGGCTAGAAACTGGAAACTGAATGGATGTCCATCAGTTGGAGAATGGCTGAATAAATTGTGGTATATGAATACTATGGAATATTACTGTTCTGTAAGAAATGACCAACAGGATGATTTCAGAAAGGCCTGGAGAGACTTACACGAACTGATGCTGAGTGAAATGAGCAGAACCAGGAGATCATTATATACTTCAACAACAATACTATATGATGACCAGTTCTGATGGACCTGGCCATCCTCAGCAACGAGATCAACCAAATCATTTCCAATGGAGCAGTAATGAACTGAACCAGCTACGCCCAGAGAAAGAACTCTGGGAGATGACTAAAAACCATTACATTGAACTCCCAATCCCTATATCTATGCCCACCTGCATTTTTGATTTCCTTCACAAGCTAATTGTACAATATTTTAAAGTCTGATTCTTTTTTGTACAGCAAAATAACGTTTTGGTTATGTATACTTATTGTGTATCTGATTTATATTTTAATGTATTTAACATCTACAGGTCATCCTGCCATCTAGGGGAGGGGGTGGAGGGGTAAAAGGTGAAAAATTGGAACAAGAGGTTTGGCAATTGTTAATGCTGTAAAGTTACCCATGCATATAACCTGTAAATAAAAGGTTATTTAAAAAAAAAAAAAAAAAAAAGAAACACATTTTACCTGAAATAAATAAATAAATAAATAAATAAATTTGCCACATGTTTATTTCAAACTAGGAATTGCTACCCTGATCCCATTATTGGGGGCGAGGTGCTGTCTGCACCTCTTAAATAAAGTCTGTCCATTTTTGTTTCTGTTTCTGTTTCTATCAGCCTTATTTTTGACCTATCTCTTTGATGTTTCTTTAGGTCTGTCTTTTTTTTTTTAATATATCTCTTTTTGTATCTATATCTCTGTCTCTATATTTCTGCCTCTTTCTGTATTTCTGTATGTCTCCTCTCTCTTTCTCTTAGCTAAATATAGGCCATTTCATTTGCAGAATTACCTCATAAAGGGGGGAGGGTGGCGGACAGTTAGAATGTCCCTTGAATTGCTTAAGGTGGCACCTTGCTATCACTCATGTTCTCTTCTGTTTTCCTACCAATGAAAAGTTCCATTCATCCTGCTACACTGGCATGTGCTCCTTTAACAAACCAAGTTGAGGAATTATTCACCAGCTTCTTTCAGCAGCCCAAATGAAAGGAACTGAGGGACTTAGAGCTCCATAAACCCATTATATAAAAGGGGAAGCTGAGAGGCACAAAAAGGGCAAAGCAGAGACTGAAGAGAGCCAAGCTGGGTAAGAGAGCATACTAAGATGAGGAAAAAGCTGCAATCAGAAACAAGTCACTCCAGGGAAACACTCAGAAGAGAGACTTGTTCAAAGACTGTGCAGACTGAGGAATCACAGAGGCTGCTTTTATGTTAAGAGAGCTACTTCAGAAGGCGTGAAAAATAGTGTGACCTTCTGAAGATCCAAAGGAAAGCCAACATGACTTTTAATTTGATTCAACAAATATTGCAATTTAATAAACATGCGTTAATTGCTTACTCTGGGCAAAGGCAAAATCTTCTGTGCAGTGTATGTAGCCATAGAAACTTTTTTTTTTTTTTTTTGCAGCGGTGGGGGGCCGCAGGGGATGTTGACTGTGATGATCAGAGCAAGGCTAAATCACTTCATTCTGCCCCTTTTCTTTTTTGGTAGATGATACCCCATTGTTCTTTCCACTTCTTCTATTTCCTCCCTTCCCTTTATATGGGATTTCAGTTGGAGCCCTCCAAGGCATAAGGATGGGTTAGACCTAGGCTTCTGAAACTTTTTATACTATCATTTCCCCAAGACATTTTTACTTGACTCCTGGGTACATAGATATATAAATAGATACACAAATCAACTATTTACTGATAAAAAATAATACATTTATTTTTTAAAATTCTTTTGTTTACATATAATTTTACTATTTATTAAAGATGAAAACAAAGCTACGTACAGATGGATTGCCTATTTATTTTTTACATAAAGAATTAAATCTTGGCAGAATATTTGATAACTTTCACTGTTACTACATTTTTCACAACCCCTACATTCACTTACATATCCCCAAGTGGGTTCACAACTAAGTTTAAGAACCTTTGGATTAGAAAAGGACTGGCTTCCTTTCCCTTTTCTACGAATGATTTTTTATTGTTCTTTCCAGCCCTTTACTCTTCCTTTTCTCTCTAGTTAGGGCTTTAGTGGGAATCCTCCAAGGATATAAGGGTGCCCTCATTGTAGATTATAACTCTTAATTATGGACATGTCAGCAAATGGTTTCTCTTCTTTTTCTTTTCCTCTCTCCTCTTTTTCCCTCCACTTTTCTTGCTTTTCTCTCTATCTCTGTCTCTATCTCTTTCTCTCTCTCTCTTTGGCCCTCTCTGTTTAGAATATGTATCTGTCTCTCTCCCTGTGCTTTAGTTCAAGGACAAAAATGAGGAAAAATTTCCTTGATGAATTCAAACAAGTTCCCACCACCAGATAGTCACCTCAGCTCCCAAGCAATGTCCAGACTCACCTCCTCATTCAGTGGCTAACTTTTTTAGCTTTCTCTCTTCTTCCATCTCCTACCAGAGTACCTCTGCAAGATCGCTCTATGTCAACAACTCCTCCACTGCTGCTATTGTTTCCGAAAAAGTCAAGTCCTTTCATCTAGCTATTAGGTCTCACTAATTTCTTAGCTGGGGTTACATCTGGAATAATGTAATCCATTCATCTTCCTTTTTTATATTAAATATTTTTATTTTCCCAATTACATGTAAAACAATTTTTATAATTGTTTTAAAATTTTATGAGTTCTAGTTTTTCTCCCTTCTTCTCCAATTCCACACCTCTCTAAGAAGGCACATGTAAATTTATGCAAAATATTCCATAAAATTGAATGGATGCCTATCAATTGGAGAATGGCTGAGTAAATTGTGGTATATGAATGTTATGGAATATTATTGCTCTGTAAGAAATGACCACAGGATGAATACAGAGAGGCTTGGAGAGACTTATATGAACTGATACTGTGAAATGAGCAGAACCAGGAGATCATTATACACTTTAACAACAATACCATATGAGGATCAATTCTGATGGAAGTGGCAATCTTCTACAATGAGAAGATCCATATCAGTTCCAATTGATCAATAATGAACAGAACCAGCTTCATCCAAAGAAAGAATACTGGGAAATGAGTGTGGACCACAACATAGAAATTACACTTTTTTTGTTATTGTTTGCTTGCATTTTTGTTTTTCTTCCCAGGTTATTTTTACCTTCTTTCTAAATTCGATTTTTCTTGTGCAGCAAGATAACTATATAAATATGTATACATATATTATATTTAACATATGCTTTAAAATATTTAACATGTATGGGATTACCTGCCATCTAGGGGAGAGAGTGGAGGGAAGGAGGGAAAAATTGAAAGAGAAGTTTTTGCAAGAGTCAGTGTTGAAAAATTATGAAAACAAATCTCCCCTCCTCCCCAAAAAAACTTTTAGAAAAATAAAACTTTAAAAAGAGTATGTTTTAATCTATATTCAGACATAATTACTTCTTTCTCTGGTATGAATAGCATTTTTCATCCTCAGTTTTTAATAGAGTAGTCCTGGATCATCATATTACTGAAAATAGCAAAGTGATTCACAGCTGATCATACCATAACTTTGCTATTACTCTGTACACAGTTCATTTCACTTTGTTTGACTTTATGGAGGATTTCCAGGTTTTTCTGAGAGCATCCTGCTCACCATTTCCCATAGAACAATAATATTCCATCATAATCACATATCACACTTTATTCAGCCATTCCCCAAATTCATGGGCATCTCCTCAACTTCCATTTTTTTGTCCTGAGAAGAGAGTCATTATAAATATTTTTGTACATATAGGTCCTTTTCCTTTTTTTAAAAAAAATCTCTTTGGGATGCATGCCTAGTAGTGATATGAAAAAGTCAAAGGATATGCATGATTTTATAGCCCTTTGGGCATAGCTCATAGCTTCTTTCTTTCTGAAGTTGTAATCCCAACAAAAAAGGAATTAGCCCAACTATGCTTAAGATATTCAGTTCATAGGAACTTATTTTCTTCTAAAGCAGTCCAGTGCATTTTGAGATAGTTTTGAAAATTCTTTTTCTATGTTGAATTAACTCTATCTCCTAATGACTCCATCCATGTGGTTTCAGTCCTGCTTCTGGGGCCAAGTGGAAGAGTTGTAGCAATCTTAAATATGCTTACATTTAAAATATTTGAAAATTATTATTGCCCTAAATTTTCTTTTAACTACGCTGACATTAGTATGACAAATTTTTAGTCTCCATCATGTTCTTAGTCCCCTTTCTCTGTACATAAAACTACCAAAGACTTTCATAAAATATGACATTCAGAACTTATCACAAAATGATCTAATAAAAGTAGATCATATACTTTTTCGGACACAAATATGAACATATGTATGGTCTGATGATGGCAGAATAGAATACAATTACCATATACCTCTATCCTTTTATAATAGCAAATAGTAAATATATGATATAGTTTTTTTGGTGAAGTATGTGAAGGATTCTCAACTTTGGAACCCTTTGTTACTCCAAGTTCAGTGGCAGAGTATTTTGAGTGACATAATAAGAACTTGAACCCAGGTCTACCAACTTGAAAGCTGGAATTTTTTCTCCTCTGTGATGTCACTTCAACCCTGCTTCCTGTGGTGACTCTAAGATTGTCATTTTGTTAGGGAACAGCACTATCTACTTGGTACAAGCTGAAATTTATGAGTAAAGAATAAATTTCTAGGTCAAAACCAGAACTGACTTTGTGTATTAGTGATATCCCTTATCTATTTTGTGTTGCACATTTTGCTGGCTCTGATAGCTTCAATATCCTAAATTAAAAAAAAAAAAATAGCTATACAAGCCATCTCACAAGGTTAGCATAAGAAAAGTGACAAATATAAAAGTGCTATAAAAATGACAGTATTGATAATGGTGCTTCAATATAATCCGGGGAGAAAAGATATATTATAGGGTGAAATAAAAGTTTTAGGAGTTAGACAACTCAGGTGCTTATTAGTCAAGAAATTCTGATTTCAAATCTTGTTTCAGAAACTTCCTGCTTTTGTGAACCTGTGCCAATCCCTCAGCCTATCTATACCTCAGTTTCATCAACTATAAAACAGAAAAAATTCTTTGCTTTGACCAACTGAACTAATGGGTTACAGACAATTACAAAGGCTTGATCGGCCTTGAACCTTCAATATAAATGATCCCTTCAGGAAATGTAGAAAATGGAATTTGCCAATAGATACAAGGAACTTAATTGGGAACTTAAATGATCTCCACCCATCTGGAAAAAGTGCTGCCAACACAACCAACATTTGAAGATGCACATTTTTTTGGTCTGGTGTGATATAGTGTCACTTTACTCTGTGATGTGTTAGATCAAAACTCATGAAATATTGATACTGTAACAGACACATTAATAGCAGACGAGAGGCAAGATAACATAAATAACAGTAAATATTTATGTTATCCAATATATCTATCACTATGTTCCCTTTATGTAAATCTAATTCAAGATGAAGAACATAGTTTGTACTCATTAAAAAGCATGGTATCAAAATGATGTATTTCATGATTTTCTGACTTAACTTTTATTTTTTAACTTCTTTATGTCTGTGCCAAGTACAAGGAAAAAACAAGTGTTATTTTATGGCCAAGATGGTGGCTGGTAATTTATCTCTTTTTATGATAAGAGAATATTCATCCTTAGGTCAGCAGCCTGGTATAGTAGGAAAGAGAGTTAAGTTTGGAAGCAGAAGAGTGAGATTCAAATTTTCTACCTTTGTAACTTTTAATGAGTTATTTAACTTATCATTTCCTCCCCTGTAAGATGAGGGAGCAGGATCAAATGACCTGTAAGGATCTTTCTAACTATGAATCTCTGAAACTATGAAAGCTCTAATCAAGTCATCTCCTTTCATCTGAGCAGGCTAAGAGTGAACTTCTTGCCTTACAAAGATTGTATATTATTACCATATGATGTTTTTCTGTATATTTATATTTTGATAACACTTGGAATAAAAGCGTATATATATATATATATATATCCAGATCTATCTTTTTTTTTTTTTTTTTTGGTGTGAGCATTACCTTTGCCTATTCAAATCATAATCCCTTTCCTGATTCAGTAAATGTTCTTCAAACTTGTTGTCACCAAAAAGTTCACCACCCTGTGATGACCAATTTCTCAAAATTTCATATCCTAAATATTGGGACTCCAATCAAGCTGATACTCTAGCTTGGTAGAGTGGTGAGGCATAAGGACAGAGATTTAAAAATACTATAAACAATACCAGATTGGAAGGTTTTCTCTGTCCTATCTTCTAACTGATTTTCTCTATTAGTTGCCTTGTTTCCAGCCGTAGAGCTATCTAAAGCTCCTAGCTCATTAATTTCCTTATGTTGTCCACTACTTTTATTTTTTGTGTGTTTTTTAAATTGGTAATTTTTTTAAAAAGTGCTACCTAAATTTCTCAAGGGACAACTAGGTGGTGCAGTGGAAAGAAGATGAGACCTGGAGTCAGGAAGATGTGAATTCAGATCTGACCTCTGATATTTAATAGCTGCATAACCCTGGAAAAGTTATTTTACTCCTATTTACCTTATTCCACATTTGTAAAATGGGGACACACTAGAGAAGAAAATGGCAAACTATTCTAGTATCTTTCCCAAAAAATACACATGGTGCTTGCTTCAGCAGATGCTAAAATTGGAATGATACAAAGAAGATTAGAATGGTCCCTGTGCAAGGATGACCTGCAAGTTCATGAAACATTTCATATTTTTGCAATTTCAATAGATTTGTAATGGAAAATGCCATCTGCATCCAGAAAGAGAACTGTGGAGAATGAATGTGGATCAAAGCATAATATTTTCACCTTTTTTTATTTGTTTGTTTACTTGTTTTTTTTTTCTTTCTCATTTTTCCCCCTTTTGATTTAATTTTTCTTGCATAGCATGACATATATGGAAATATGTTTAGAAGAATTACACTTGTTTAACTTATATTGAATTGTTTGCTCTCTAAGGGAGAGGGAAAGTGAAGGAGAAAAATTTGTGCCCAAGGTTTTACAAATATGAATGTTGAAAATTATCTTTTAGTGTATTTGAAAAAATAAATAATAAATAAAAATTTTAAATAAAAAAAAAAACCACTATGGACAAAAAATACTCATGGACTAAAGTTGAACATGACAAACAATTCAAAAGCAAGAAATTTCCCGACATGTATCTCTATCTTTCTTCTCTCAATTATAACTTATGTAAAAAAAATTAAAAGGAGGAAAAATTTACTTCAAAAATATTAACCAATATATCAACCAAGTCATATCCACAATCCCCTTTTTGCAGAAGAGAAGTATATTCTCATAACCTATCAATTTAGAGATGAGTTTATCCATTATAAACTAAGCTCCTTGAGGGGAGGAATTATTTTTGTCTTTCTTTTTATCCTCAGCATTCAGCATACTTTCTGAAACACAGTAAGTTTGCCATAACTTCATTATAGAGAAACTAGATAGTACAGAGGAGAGAGCCCCAAACTTGGAGTCAGAAAGACCTGAGTTCAAATTCATCTCCCAATATTTATTAGTTGTAAAACTCTGGGCAAGTCACTTCACTTCTGTTTGCCTCAGTTTCCTCATTTGTGAAATGAGGATAATAACAATACCTACTTCCCAGGTGGTTATAAGGATCAAATGAGGTACTACATAGTAGGCTCTATATAAAAGTTATTGTTTTTAAATGTTTGCGTATTGACACCATAGTATTCATATGCGTTTAATTTTTTTTCTATTCCATTTCCATTGCTATAGTCATTGTATATATTATATTATTTTTCTGGTTTTGCTTACTTACTTTGAACTAATTCATATAAGTCATAACATACTTCTTTTTATTCATAATTTTGCTGATTTTTTTAATAGCACAATAATATTCCATGACGTCCATGTACCACAGCTTATTTGGTAATTTCTCCATGGATGAACCTCTATTTCCCCTCCTCCCAACTATGACTCAGATTAAAAGTCCTACAGACTTCAATATATATATATAATGGGAGAAATATTTACTTGGCTTGTTTGTTTTTATCTTTTTCTGCTTCAAATTTCACAGTTCACTTACCTGTTAACAATGCTTAAATTATTTCTCCAACAGTAGAGGCAGAATTCATTCTCAAGGTAAGTGATTAAGTAGATGATAACTGAGCTCTCTTTTAGCTTGGAGATTCTGTAAGTCTTTAAGAGCCTCTCTTTTCATCTGTCAAATTGTAATGATAGAGAATATCAATGACTATGCTTGGGCAGTATATTTAAGAAATGGTAAATAGGCTGAGCATTAGTGTCAGCATCAAAGAAAAAAGTCAAATAGTGAAGAAAAGTAAATAATGCTTACAATTGGAAGTAAATTTTTTTTCAATGCATAGGAAATGAAAGTTCACCTTCTCCAAAACTCTGAAGTATATCAGGATTGCAAAATAAGAGAGATAAGTCATTTTGCAGGGGGAAAATTTTCTAAACTGGTCTGGATTTATTCAGCTAGTTTTGGCAGCGGACGTGTGGGAACTTGATTCTAGGCAGATGTTCAGCCCAGCATTTCCAGTCTCTAGTAGCAATGATGTCAGAGTGTCACATCATTTGTCATGTTTGTTACTGGCTGAAATAAACAGTCCTCTTTTTGGGTCATGCACTTAACATGAGAATTCTTTCCAAATCTGCTATGTTATGAACTCTGCAGCACTGTATATCTTATCACTAATCTCTCAATGACCTTAGGTTAGTAGGCTTCATACAACTGACTATTAATGAAAGTGAAGATTTTTAAGTTTAGTTGGTAATATATCTAGTAAGAAGTGTCTTATTATCTCCAAAGTTTCCTGATATTTTTCCCAAAGCATTCATGGCAAGTATCCAGTTTTCTGTTTTCTTTTCCTCTGTTTTTCAGTTTTTTGTTTTCGTTGTTTTTGTGTCCTAGATTCTGATAGTTTATTTGCTGGTTTGTATCAAGGGATTTCTACCTCTATGCTGCAATTAACATTGTAACTTGTCTTTTAATTTAGAAATCATGTCCCAAATTTTAATACTAAGTAGCTCCCTTGTGAAACACTTTCTAACTTGAACTAAATATTCTACAAGGAAATCCCAACTACTTTGGGGCTTTTAATTGAATATTGGTGCAGGTCTTTAGGGAAAGCCATTTTCTAGAATAGCTTCAGGTGGAACACACTTGAAGCAATTACAGAAAAAGGGAATATTTGCTTAATCAGCCAGGTCACTCAAATTGACCTTTATAATAAAAAAAATTGATAATAATAAAATGGTTATTTCTGCTCCTTATGTGGTGAGCATTGGGACCCATGTTTTCAGGTTAGGCAGGCCTTTAAACTTTCCAACAGCAGATATGCTCACCAAGATGGATGTGTGAAAAGGCAAAAATGACAAAATTAATGAGATGGTAATGACACATTGATGTGCAGCACATGGACCCTCAGAGGAAATGAACAGGTGAAAGTGGAAAGTATATAATGTTATTGACATGAACAAAGCCTACAGAGGCTTTGCAGCCATATTTTTTCCATGATAAAACTATGATGATGAAACTATACCTGTGAGAGAGTATGTTCCTAAAATGAGTGAAGGCAAGAAAGACTGGCAATAAGGGAAAATATCTCTAGCATGAGTGAGTATCCATTTCAAATTTCAGGTGCTTGCCCTTGAGGTAGAACTTCAAGACTAGCCAAGTCATCTTGGGCCACAAATTTTCTCAATTATTAGATATAACCCTACAGGAAAGTGTGAATGGAACAGCACTGAGAAACATTTCTGCATTTCCAAGGGGAGCAGCTGATAGGCAGATTCAAAATAATTGAAATGTATTCAAGAACTATTAGATTTGGTGAGTCCCTACAGATTGCCTAAGGCCTGCTTAGGTCTAGGAGGAGTTATGTCCTATCTCCTATTCATCTATTATTGACTATTTTTAAATGCTCTTACACACAATATCTAATTTGATTCTCTGAACAACCTTGATAAGTAGACATATCTTTCATGGAATGGGTTGTCTTGGAAGGTAGTAAATCTCTTGTTAATAGAGTCTCCTGTCATGCTAGATGATCTTCCTTGGGATGTTGTAGAAGGAATTCATGAAGGTTTATGATGGCAAATGTTTTTAATAGTATTTTATTTTCCCCCAATTACATATTAAAATAAGTCTTTAACTTTTTTTTTTAAAGTTTTGAGTTCCAAATTTTATCCCTATATTTTGGCTTTTCTTATATAGCACAATAACATACCTTCACACTCATATTACTTTCTTGATGTTTGATCCAATTCAAAAATGAAGGGGGGAAAATTACACTTAACAAGTTTTAATTAAATCTGCATTATTAACATTTTCTTTCTTACTTTCTTTAAGTTGAGAGAATCCACAAAACAATAAATCAGGTCCTGATTTGTACCTTTGTATCCTTGTAGATTTGTATCTCAACTACTGAGATAAATGTTCACATTGAAAAATAATAACAATCAATTGTTGTAGACTGGTTAAAACTGGCTCCTTCACTGTCCTGGGTATATGCTACAATTAGGTTTTTGTATTTGAAGACTCCACTGCACAGCTACAGGATGGAGACTCTGTGGCTAACTAACAGGTTATATGAGAGGAAAAATATAGGTTATGTTTTTAGGGTACTAGACACACAATAGGATTCAAAGTGCGATATAAAAGGAGGTAGAGATGAGAAGTGAGAACCTTCTAAACATGGGAGACAGAGAAAATTCTTAAAAATGTACTAGAACTAAAAAATTAGGATTCTTGATCCAGTTTTTTTTTCTCTACTATATCATAAAGATGAGGCAGTCTCCAAGATGTTTTATATTTAATAGTTGAAAAATCAAGATTATATAATTAGGAAGGTGAAGCAATCTCCATATTTTTCTGGTATTCTTAAACAAATTGATAATTTACATACAGTATACCCATATGATTTTTTTTGTTCCAAATTCAGGCAACTAATTTATTAACATAGGGAATATTATAATATGTATTAATTAATACATTACATATATTTTAAAGTACCAAGCTTGGATTACCCAGGATTTGAATTTTGCCTCTGACACATTATACCTTTGAGAATCTAAGTAAGTAATTTTAATTTTAGTTTAGGTAAGTCCCTAGGATTTAACTAATAATTTGGTTGGTTATTGTTCTTTGTTCTCAAAGTGGACCAAAACAACATCACCATGTTAGAGTGAAGGTATAGTGTGTCCAACTATGGCTTATCAGACCAGGATGACCTCTGAAGTCTCTACGACAGGTTGGGAACAATGAGTCCATGTAAATATTTGGAGTGCAAATGTCTCTAAATTTACACATCTCACATTTCTTTTAAGCTATTGCAATTCTGCTTAATAAAGCTTAATAAAGCACAGAACCCTTCTTTGAGGTAGGCATGCCATGCTAGGCAGTTCTATGACAGTGTTTTCCATGTCACACAATCAATTCCAAAGTTTTTCAGAGAGACCTCAAGAGTGTCCTTGTAACATTTCTTATGACCTCCACATGAGCATTTTATTTTTGGGAATTTTCTGTAAAATTGTCTTTTAGGGAAACATGCATTTGATATTTGAACAACATAACTAATCTATCATTGCTATGTTCCCTTTATTAGAATTTGAATGTTTGGCAGCTCAACTCGAGAAAGAGCCTCAGTATCCAGTACCTTATCTTGCCAGGTAATTGTTAGTATCTTCATGAAACAATTTAAATTATAGCAATTCAGTTTCCTGGAATGGTGCTGCTCAGGCCAGCAACAATAAGGTCAGCACAATGGCTTTGTGGACCTTCGATTTGGTAGGCAGACTAATACCTCTTCTCTGCCATACTTTCTTTCCTTTAGAGTCTCCCAAATACTGAGTAAACTCTGGCAATGTGAGCTTCAGTTTCATCATCTATGCATACATCGCTGGAAAGTATACTGCCAAAATGTGTTATAGTAGAAGCATGGGAGAATGGAAACCTTTGGAATTCTCCAAAAGTACAATATCAGTCACAGTGCAAAGGGCATTAGACTTTTTAAAAATTGACTTAGGGTCTTTTATAGTTTGGATGAAGGTTGGGGGAAAGGACAGAAGGACACTAAGAACTTTAACTGGCAAATTATTTTTCCTCTTAGTCATATTTGTTTGTATTTATCTTTGATTTCCAAAATGCACACAAAGGAAAAAAATGCTCTATTGCTCAATAGCCAAACCCATTTGTGCTAACGGGGAGGGCAAATTAGCTAAAAACCATCTAACTTTATTTAATTATGTGTATTTTTGGAAGAGGGGAAAAGAATATTTTACCTGCAAAATTAAAACCTGTATTTCTCCTTCTACCATCCTAATGTCCCTTTCAATATCAGGAAGACCTGGGCAGAAATCCTATGTTTATATTAACTGTGTGACTATAGGAACATTTCTTTTGATCCTCAGTTTCCTCACCTTTAAAATGTGGATTATAAAAACCACAGGGTTATTCTAAAGGCCTAAAATATGAAAATATAGACAAAGCACTTACATTGTTTAAGTGGCTATATAACTGGAATTTATTACTATCTCATTCTAAATGATCTAAATGCACTAGTCTCTGTACTTCCTTTAACCATGATATCCTCTGACCTTCACCATAACCCTCCCTCAAATCTAGATTCTTAGTCTGCTAATTACACAACAAGCCAGAACTTCAATGGCCATTGTCTTTGGATTTGGGTACCTTTTGTTTTATAATTGGAAACAAAAAACAAAATAAGAGGTTACATCCAGGGCTTGGCTTTCCTAGCTAATTTGGACTGACACTGCATGATCCCTTGGCAGGCCTGACACTGCTGCTCTGCAGCAGTTTTCCAGGCCCCAGACTGTCTAGCCAGGTCATTTTTGAAGCCACTAAGTGACCCTGAGCAAGTGTTAAGTTGACTCTTTTTAATGGGCAACAAAATTAAATGAGCCAAGTGGACTACTTCTGATTAAATGGCGCCTCTTCTCCCCTCACCTCTTGCACCTTGTTCCAATAGAAGTCCCTCACCTTACAACCCATTTTTAGTGGAATTATTTACCTTGCATATCCAATGAGAGAAGGATGTATATAATTATTGTTCTTAAAATCTACTTGAGAAGGCAGCCTCTTGCTAACAATAATTAAACCAAAATATCAACTTTATAATGACTAGGGCTTTATTTGCTAAAACACCTCTCTGTCTCTCTTTTTCTCCTTCTTTCTTCCCTTTTCTTCTCTCTCCCACTCCCTTTCTTTTTTTCTTTCTGTCTATCTCGCTATTTCTTTCTCTGTCTCTGTCTGTCCGTCTCTCTCTCTCTCATACACACATACACAAACACATATATACACACACTTTCAGTATTACAAAAAAGTTTCCTTCTCATTTATCATGTGGTATGATGGAAAAACCCTGGACTAAGAAACCTAAGGATTAATCCAATTTATCTTTAAGATTCTTAATCCTAAAAACTGCATTGGAATACTAACTCTCTTATTTACCTGCATGTAACTTGTTCTGAGCCTCAGTTACTGACATTATAAAAATGTAGGCGATGCATTAGATGCTTGCCAAGATCCCTGGACAAGTCCTATGAGGCTACCATAAAATCATATTTCTTCATATATAAGGCCTGATTGCAGATCTGGTCTGTAAAAAAAGTATACCTTAGATAAAGGAAACAATTTCTACTAGGAATGCAGTAAAAATTATGGTTTTTAAAAAATATATGCTGGGGGTGTTGTTACTATTTTTAAATGTTATTTTTAAAAAACTGAAGTTCTCTCATGTATTGTCAAAAATCAGAGAATTTATTATATGAATCACAATTTCATTGAATTGAATGAATAATAGACCCTCTGTTTTATATCCAAATGGAGAACACTTGAAATTAGTTCACTAGTAATCTCTACTAGTAATCTCTGAAGCTTATTTCAATTACCTAACCAATCCTTTAAAAACCTTTTCCCCAAACCTTTTTTTTCAGTTACCCTACCAAGCTTTTAAATACCTTCATTCAATTGGAAGAAAGATGAATAGATAACTCCTATCCTCAAACAAACAAAAGTTGGGGTTGTGTGCTCTTCTTTGCATATCTGTGTTTAGCTGGTATGGTTCTATATATTTGTCTACTTAACCTCAGCTCATTGACTCATTCCCCAAGGATAGAAGTATGTGTCCTCTTAATGCTACAAACAGCTGCATCAACCACTCTAAAGCACGTTTTAGAGAGCTTTTACATAGGGTGGATGTTAGCTAAATATTTATAGACAACGATGATGAGCCTCTTCTTTTTTAAATTCATGTTAATCTGTCTTACAGATCCACCCTCAGACTCAGAATGCTGCAGATCTTTTCTTCTTACTGATTCCAAGGAAAAACTTGAAGGAAAATCAGTTATCCCTTTCACATCTCAACTTTCTTCATCAGAGTTTTCATGTATCTGGTGTCTGCATAAGAAATTAAATGGGAATTTGAAGGAAGTTTTGAGGAAGCAGCAAATGAGACATGACAGCCATTAGATGACACAGAAAATACTTAGAAACTTAGAAATGCACAAAATGTATAGTATTTATGATAGCAACATATTTTATTTTTTAATACTATACTAATTCAGAATTCTCTAAAATGAATGGAAAGCCAAAAGTATATGTGGATTTTCCAGATTGCAGGAACTCTGTGCACCTAACTCTAACTCCCATTATGTAGAAGGAATAACTTTATAGTCAAATGAAAGATTTTTAAAAGGATCCTTCTTTTTTTCAGTCATTTAATTCTGGATGGTTGAGACTGGACAGAGGGAGAGTGAAAGAAGATAAGATAGAGTTTGCAAACTCATTTTGCCCAGGAGATGTTTATATGTTAAAAGTAAACTTATGAAGTATATTCTGTTTTGTATTTGACTCCAGGACTAGGTCTGTCTCTAGTGCTCACTCACTTTTTCTGACTTTGTAGATGTTCTCGCTTTCCTACCACCATTGCTTACAAAAGTCAGTGTATTAGCCCATTAACTTGAAGGAAGTTCATTTAACTTAAACATATCACTCATAGTTTGTTATGTCTACTCTTTTTAAAAAATCTTTGTAGATTACTTCTTTCCATTTCTTTTGCCACTAAATACAGTATTCTCCTTAACAACCCACAGCTGATTCATAAGTTCAACGTGTGTTTAAAGAAAAGTTCATTTAGAAGCCATGCAAAATGTTAACTGTCAAGAGGAGAAAAGTGGGATGTTGTTCAACAGTCCATATGCAGCTGATATGGATAAGAATGGTTTATTTTTAACACTATTAAACATCAGTGACCTTTCATTGGCTTAAAGGGATCCATAGAATGCTTTAAATTTGGACTTGGAGTAGCTCCAAGAACCTGTATCTTGTGTAACAATAGGAGAAGTGTTGATATGATAACCCCTCACTTTGTGCTCATCCTACTTTTTCCTAGGTGTCTCTACTAGCCCTCTGACTATGGGATGCTGAGATGAACCTTCTCTTATATGTTCGTATTCCTGGGCCTGGTTTCCAGAATCAGTCATTTTCTGATGACAGTGAGAGTTTTTGTTGCTAATTGCTCTCCCTGACACTCTCCCACACCCCCATCCCCAACTCTATGAGGAAGAAAAATTGTTCAAAATACCCAAAGGTGGAATCTAGGAAAGTGATCATGAGGTCATATTTGTCTATAGCTCCATGAAACTATGATTATTATGCTGACAAGTTCACTTGAAATAATACAATACATATTGATAAGGTATAATTCACTTGTAGAATTTCAAGGAAGAATGGGTAAAAAAAACCTGAATTAAAAAAAAAAACTCACTAGTGTAACTCCTTTTTATGACAAAGAATTAAAAAGACATTGGGGACCATTTCCTTGAGTGACACATCAGGGTACATGATGTCCCCAGAGGCAATTGCTTCTCAATTATAAACTCCCAATATATGAAATGAAGTGCAATATTATTAAAATTCAGCAATATGATTTCTGATGACACCTAGATCCATTTTGTTCAATGAGCTCATGTATCCATATGTTTAAATACATCAGTATGTTTAAATAATTCATGCAACTACCTTATTTATATTGTCTAGAAATGACATGCTAGACTCCCTTTCATTCCTTTCCCAAAGGCCACTAAAATTATTTCTCTAATAAGAATTCTATGGATATCACAAATAGCAATTAGGATTAGCAAATAAAGTTCATTTAGATATAGATGTCAGCCAGTTCACATTTTATAGTAAAGCAGACTGAAGCAATAAATGAAAGGAATTATTAATCACTGACTCCTTGAATCAACTCATTTTTATTAAGGGCCTTCTTAGTACAAAGCATTTGCATCACTTCCCCTAAAATATTTTTCAATGTTATTTCCATATTATTGGTATTAAAGATTTGCAAATTACATTTTCTGGGGAGACTGACTCTGGCTAACATAAAGAAAAATAATGGGTATGTTGGATAACCTGGATAAAATCTGAACATTTTGAAGATTTGTGATCGCATTGACACAGATACTTCCTCCACATCTTCTCAGTCTTAGTCTACTGCCCCTGTCCTCCAGTAAATCCTACATAGCAGTTCCACTCAACATACTTCGAGCTATCCTTCAAATCTCTTCATATTGCATGGATGGCAATGGAACTTAATCTTATAACATGACCAACCCATTTCCTTTTCATCTATTTGCTAATTAGTCTAAAAAGTGGGGAGGTTTCCTGAAGTGATCATGACTAAAACAGATAAAATCTACCATGAGTAGAAGTGGTTTTTGATGCAAAGTGAGGTATCATAGTGATGGTACATATATACAGAATACAAAACCAAATAAGCAGAGAACAGCAAAATTACTAAATAGACAATTAATTTTGCCCAGGTTGGTTATGAGCATTCTTAAATACTGTGTGTACCCTTAGTTAATTGTTTATTTCTGAACCATACCATGTATCCTAGCCATCTCTACCTTCTCAGTGCTCCTCTTGAAAGGTCAGTTGCCCCCACTTTGGAAAGTGTCCATTAGAATGTGAACTTCTTGAGGTAAAAGATGATGTTTTTGCATTTATTGGCATTTCCTAGCACTTAAGATAGTGCTTGGCACATAAAACAGTTTATTAAATACTTATCGACAGATTGACAGATCAAAAGCATCACAATATATTACTTTAATATTTTCTATTATCAGGCCCTGTATAAAATGGAAAAGTGGGCTTTCTGACTCTACCAAATTATACAATTCTTTTCTAGTTCAGATATTTGTGGAACTACTACCACTGTAGTAATAATACATTTATGCTAATACCCCGAGATTCCACTGATTTTTTTCTAGGTGCTTTCCTGATATAATCCCTCTATTTCCATTTCTATAACTTTCCTATGTTGGGTGAAGCATCTCTTCCCATTGCAAAGAAAAATCTCTTAGTTTTTCTACAGGCAAGTGTTTTTGTTCATTAATAATTATACTTTATTAATTAACTCTGCATCTCCTGAGAGAAGTATAATAATCAATTTCCAAATACTACCATCTACTGTTTTTATACCAAGAATTTTTGAGTGATCAGTGATAATGAGTATTTTATATCCCCCCTACACACACAGAGTTGTTATTGGATTTGAACTTGCTTTTGATTCTAGAGTATATCCATGTAAATTTATTACAACCTTTCTCAATATATTTTATAATATTCTTATTTCTACTCACTGTGTCTACTCCTATGATTAAAAAGACTTTTTATTTTTTTATTCATTATGTCACATACCTTTTGTTTTTTCTTCTTTTTCTTTTTTGTTTATTTATTTATTATAGCTTTTTATTTACAAGATATATGCATGGGTGATTTTTCAGCATTAACAATTGCAAAACCTTTTGTTCCAATTTTTCCCCTTCTTCCCTCCACTCCCCCCCCTCCCCCCGGCCTCTGATGGCAGGTAGACCAATACATGTTAAATATCACATACCTTTTCTATAGCTACAAATCCCATTTTGTTCAAATTTTAATTGAGATTGTATCCTATAAATCAATATAGCAATATGTAGCAAATAAACAATAGAACATACATGGAAATTAGTATTACTGCAAAGCAATATACACAGGCCCATGCACATATAGATACAATAGCTGCACAACATACTCTAAAATTAGCATATGGATAGTTAAGCAATATCCAGTCACATTGTCAAATAACCATCATTTTATCAATATCACATAGCTCAATGCATTAATACTGAGCAGAATTCGCAATCTAATGTAGTTATACTACTATGAAATAGAATGCAGAAAGAAGAAATTCTGTAGTCAGGAGATATACACCAGGACAAGGGTGTGGAGTGAGAAGAAAAGCCAAGAAATGTTTCAAAACTGAAATATGTGAAGAAAAACAGAATAGGAAAATTTTGAGAAAAAAAAGGGAGTGATTGAATGCAAAGGTAGTAGCAGCTGGAAGGATCATGAACCTTGTGGAAGTACTTAATCTGAACTTTGTAAGAGACTAAGATTCTAAGAGGGGAAAGTGTGGAGGCAGTATATTTATTTCCAGTATGAGGGACAGTCTGTGGCAGCACAGAGATGGAAGACAGGATTGCTGTGTGAGGGACAAGAAGGCCAGTTTATCTGAATTATAGATATCATAAAGGGAAGCATTGTCTACAAAGTAGGATGGATCCTGGAGACTACAATCTCGGTAATGTCTGATTGGGCACAATCTGCTAATTCAATTTCCTGCAGTGTTCATGACTAAAAGAGACAAAATCTACCATGAGTAAAATTGTTTTTTGGTGCAGAAACCAATGGAATTAAGAAGGAATAAAAGAACAAAGGAACATGCTTTAGATTTTAACTTGGCCCAACTTTGATGATTGGAATACTCAGGAAATACATTTTGCATATTCTTATTTTTTTCACCTTATGTCACAGAACTTGCAAATTAAATGCTTAACCTATAAATTACTGGAAATATAACTGAGACTATCATTCACTCATTCTCTTATATAAAAGTAATGTTATATTGTCAAAGATTTTGCTCCATTATGCTTTTGGTTAACCAAACAAAAAAATGAAACTGGAATTGGTTTTTAAAGTCCTTTCTGTACATTAGGATTTCTATTACTATTAATTAGTAAAGACAATATGATTGTAGAAATGTTTTCCACATTAATTTGATAATAGATAATTAAATAGAAAAATGGTTAGATAGATAAATCAATGAATAAATAAATAGGGAAGCAAACCGAAATAAATAAATAATGATATAGAAATAAAGAATAAAAATATGCTTCTACCCCCAATTTTCTTTTGTGATTAAGATCTGTAGAAAAAGGCAAAGGCTTATGGGTTGAAAACTAGAAGGTCTTGTCTGATACCTTCATATTACAGATTAGAAAACTGGATTTAAAGATAGTAACTTACTTGTCCTAAGGACACAGGAAATAAAAGGCACATTTCAAAAACATATCCTCTGACTTGAAATTCTGTGATCTCTCTATTCCTTCATATAGTATCTCCTATGGCCATTAGTGATACAGGAACAAGTAGAATAAAATGCAATTACATTTTAGGAACAACCACATTCACTGTATCTGTCATTCTAGGGCAGGGGAGGGAAATTTGAGATTAATTCAATAAAGTATTAAACAAATGAGACAAGGTCCAGAAAAAAAAATAACACAACCCATAAAGAGTTATATATTTAGGCCCCAATTAAGAGAAATAATGAAATTGTAGAAATTGTTGTATTATTCAAATTTGCACTATTTGAAATTAAAGTAAGGTGATTGGTTGTAGCCCAATGGAAACATGCAGTGCTAATTTGAGCCATGTGATACATATTTATATTAATTGGGTCCAAGGTGTAGTAACTCCAGAAATGGAAAAAGAAAGAGTGACATTAAGTTCCATGTATTTTTCTCCTTTTTTTCTTCTTTTTTGACATACTCCCAAGTCCTCTTATTAAAAACTCCATTTTGAACTGGCCAAAAAAAAAGAAAAAAAGCATAGATAAAGGTATCTTAGGAATGGGATGAGGAAGTGAGAGGGAGAGGGAGAGAAACCCAATGAAATTACAAGCTAACCCTAAATATGGCAAGGGAAGTGAAAGTCACTGTAGTCATTGGGACAACCAGGTTACCCCATGCAAATTAGACACTATTTACATAGACACATGTAGATATATGTCACCTATATTTTAGAAATCTGTTTATATCAAAATATCTTATACATAAATGTTAAAAATCCTGCAAGATTCCTTAAAAGAAAATGTCATTTGATGACTTTCTGATCATTAATATCAAGCAAGATATAAGACTGACTCACCAAAATTGTTTTGCCACTTTCATATAGCATGTCCTATAGAGCGTTTAAATAGAAAAGGGATTTCTTATAAATGATGGTTTTCCAGAGGCTTTTTTTTGTGAATGACATTGTACAAATTGCAGCATGCTAATTGTAAACCCTAGAGATTGTTACATGAAATCTATAATTTTTCATAAAAGTTTAGCCCAGTTATTCATAAAGTAAAAAAACAAGTCTATTATCCAGGCTATGATATGTAGTTGTATGGTCAATGGATAAAGTTTGCAAATATACCTGTCAGAAGATAAATTGTGAGATGAGCATAGGATTGAGCAAGAAGGAGATTACAGACTAGATTGCTTTTGGAAAATGCACTTAAACTATAGTCCATAGATCCCTGTGAAGTCCATGGATGAGATTTCAGAGGGCCTATGAACTTGGAATAGAAAAAAAAATAATCTTTATCTTCATTAACCTTTAACTGAAATTTAGCATTTCCTTCAATTATTTAAATAAATTATTCTGAGAAGTGGTCCATAGGTTTCAACAGACTGCCAAAGGGATCTAAGATACAAAAAAAGGTTAAGACCTTTTTATTTAAATGGACTTGTTGTTCATTCCTAAAACTATGAAAGAAATGAGACTTAGAATAAATTTTAATCATTTTTATAAGTAATTCCTCCAAAAAAACCCTTTTACACCACCTAAAGAAAAATTAATGGAGCCATTTTTTGCCCAAATTATCTTTATAAACATTTCAAGTTTCCACTTTGTTTTGAAGTTATTCCATATATTACTTTCTCTCAACTTAGTTTTGCTTTATATTTGTCAAGAGATAATAAGCAAGTAGATTCCTGTATTAATCTCCTTAATATATAAAATCATTGCCATTGGATTGTTAAATTCAAAGAGATCCCAGAGGTCATCTAGTCCAAACCTTAGCTATCATTTCTGATAGTGGTCATCCAGTGTCAATCAAGGATGGGGAAACTCAATAGCTTCCAGAATAGCCTATTTTAATATGGAATCACTCCAATTATCAGGAAAATATTTACTTTGCTTTGTTTTACTTTTTTTTTATTATACTTTAATACAACAGTTATTTTAATTGATCTAATTAATTAATTAATTAATTAAATTGATTTAATACCAATCAGCATATATAACATCAGCAATTTCTCCAATACAAATCTCAACTCAACTATATCTATTCATCCTGTACAACTGTGGTACTCCCATAAATATGCCACAGTAAATCTATCTGACATGTTGAAGGCATTTTTTGGCATTCTCTTAACCTTGAATGGATCCAGTGTAGCTCAATATTTTGAATACCCTTCACTAATTTCTACACAGCCAGCCCATCTGCTTTTGTCTAACCATACATTCCTCAGATGACATCCTTGTCACCCCAGCTGAGTTGTGAGAATGGCAAGGAACAGCTGTAAACATAAAGGAGTTTTCCAGCATTTTTCTCACTCTGGTGCTGTCTACAAACACCAGATAACAACAGACAGAAGCAGTTTCCCTGGGTTGATGTTCAGAATGGTTCATTATTCAGCATTTATAGATTAACTTGGAAGGAGGATGAGTGCAGCAAATTGTCTTTGTGTTGATGCATTATAGTTCCAGAAATCTGGCATTCCTGGGATGATTTTCCCAAGTATATCTGTGTATATCTGTGGTATCAGGAGAAGTTTTGCAAATCAGGCCATGCTATGCAAGGTCTCGAGTATGAAGAATACCCAGGGTTTTAGGTGCTGATAGCTGATAGATTTGTATCCTGGGCTAAGCAACAGAAATATCCTTGGTATTCTGGGGGTTCTGGGGGATTTATCAATGCCTTCTTTGCCTTTCCCTGTTGCCTCAGGAATGCCTGGGTCAGAGATGATGGGACCTTGATATTTCATCCATTCCCTTGTATCCTTTCATCCAACACTAGAATGTATACTGCCCAGTCCAGCTCTCTCTCTCTAATTTTCTTCTACATTGGCACAATCTTTACCATTCCCTGAGAAAGGAAGGACTAAGTCTTGACCCAAGAGAAATTAGGAGATAGGGAGAAGGATACCATAGCTAAAAATAGATTTATGAAAGGATTAATTTCATTTTTATTCTACACACAGCCTATTTTATTCTTAGAGAACAAAATGTACTTAACTAACATTAATTTAACTCAAATTCTTTTCAAAATATTTCTGTATTTTTAAAATAATAATACCTAGCATTTATGTAGCAGTTTAATTTAATAATAATGGCTGCCCTTTGTGTGGCACTTGAAGGTTTACAAAATGCTTTACAATGATTATATCATTTAATCCTCATCACAACCCTGGAAGGTGCAATTATCCCCATTTTATAGATAAAGAAGATAAATAGAAGTTAAGTAACTTGCCTAGAATCACAATAGTAAGTATCTGATGTCAAATTTGTACCCAGATTTCCTAACTCCAGGTAATTTCTTCATCTGCCCTATGTAGCAGCTTAGGAATCTGCCTAGAAATCATTCATTTCTTAGTTACGTTATGAACTTTTCATGGAAAATATTATGTTTATACTTGAACTTTGTAAGCAGGAATAATTAAGGCTCATTGTACTTGGTTCAAAATTAAGTATATATTTCCCTTAGTCACATTTTTGGAAACAAGACAAAATGTAAAGATTGAAAACATAGCAGTTATATTTCAGAGATGGACCCATATTCCATCCAAACCCACACTGTAATTAGTTGTAATGTCAAGATTTGGTTGTATCCCCAAGGATACTAAATCACAAAAGTATTTTCACTCATAATTCAAATTACAGCCTTCAACTCTTACTGGGTGTGTCTATTTGCAGGAGAACTTTGGAACCTCAGGAACAATGTTGCCTATGGGAGTTGTGAGTGCTTGATATGTTAGTATAATACAGGTGCTTCCTGTTGGTACTCTGAGTTCCCATGTGAGAACCCAAAGGACTTCTGAGAACAAAACTTGCTATGCTTAATTATATTTAACCAGGGTGCTCCGCAAAAAAAGTCATTGACCAAAAATAACGTGTAAATAATATTTAAGTTGTGATCCAAACCAGCAATAGCCCGGAAATTCAAAATTAAATCTGATCTCCACTTTTTTGCTGCCTTATTGTACCCAAGATTTACCAAGGTCAGAAATTAATTGGAGATGCTACAAAACAATCTGTTTGCAGTATTTCAGATCAGCAAGATCAAGAGGAAAACTTAGCTAACTGCTCTTTCGAACAGCTTATAGAGAATCATTATTCTGAATATGGAAATATGTTTTCCTTTTAATAGATGTTTCAGGGTCAAGTTGTAGTCAATTAAATGTAAGAAACATTAAATACCTACTATACTAGACACTGGGTACTCAAAAAAAAAGTTTTAGTGCTCCTGTCCTCAAAAAGTTTCCATCTACTAGGGAGAAAATGATATACAAGGAGATAAGATATGAAAAAATTTGAGGTAGAACTCATAAGACTTCGTAACTGATTGGACATTGGGGATAGTCAAAGGAATGTGAAGAAGCCAATATAACTCCAATATTTAGAGCCTGAATGACAATAAAGGATAGAATTCTTTGATTTATCTCTGAGCTGTCCTCTTGACACTGGGAACTTTCTCTATAATGCCAAATTTTCATCTCTCTCCACCATCTCCATTTTCAGGTCCTTTTTACGTATTTTCTTTCCCCATTAGAACCGTATTTCTTTCTCTTTGTATTTGTATTTCCAGTTTTCTCAACAGAATCTAGCTTTTTTCATTTTAATTTAAAATTTCTTCATTTTCAACATTCTTTTTAAATTCTGAATTCTAAATTTGTTCTCTCCCTCCCATCCTTGCCCTACCCACTGAGAAGGCAAATGGTATGTTATCAATTATACATGTGAAATTATGCAAACCATAATTATTAGCCATGTTTTTAAAAGCAAGAAAAAGAAAGAAAATTTTTGATTTGTAGTCAGTGTTTTTCACTTTTCTCTGGAGGTGAATAGTATTTTTCATCTTGAGTCTTGGAAATGTCTTGGATCGTTTTATTAATTGGAGTAGCCAAGTCTTTTTCTTATGATCATTACAGTTACTGCTATTGTGCACAATAATTTTTCCATTCTTTTCATTTCACTTTGTATCAGTTCAGAGAGATCTTTCCACATTTTTCTGAAATTATTGCCCTCATCATTTCTTATAGCACAATAATACTTCATCACAATATATGCCACAATTTGTTCAGTCTTTCCTTAATTGATGAGTACAACATCAGTTTCCAATTCTTTGACACCACACCCCTTCCTCCCCCCCCCCCACATCTACTATATATATTTTCATTCATATATGTGTTATTCCTTTTCTCTTGATCTCTCTGAGATAGAGTCCCAATAGTGGTATTAATGAGTCAAAGAGAAGCATAGTTTTGTAGTCCTTTGGATATAGTTCCAAATTCCTCTCTAAAATGACTAGAACAATTCACAGCTCTACCAACAGTGAATTAATGTCCCTGTTTTCCTTTCCAATATTTGTTTTTTTTTTTCTGATAAGTAAAAGATAATGTCTAAGAGTTGTTTTAATTTTCATTTCCCTAATAAATAGTAATGTGGAGCATTTTTTCATATGATTATAGATAGCTTTGATTTTGTCTTCTGAAAACAGTCTGCATATATCCTTTGACTATCAATTGGGGAATAGTGTATATACATATATGCGTGTATGTGTATGTGTGCATGTGTGTGTGTGTATTCATAATTATAAGATGTCATTCTTCAAACATAGATACTTAATCTGAAATACTCTATGCCATCAAGAAATCAGCATATGTTTGGAAGGTTTTACCCTATGTACCAAGGCAGGTAGGTGGCACAGTGAATAGAGTGCTGGGCTCAGAGTCAGGAAGATATAGGTTTAAACATGGCCTTGGACACTTACTGTCTGACTCTGGAAAAGTCACTTTATCCTATTTTCCTCAGTTTCCTTATCTATAAAATGAACTAGAAAAATAAATGACAAGCTTTTCTAGTATCTCTGCCAAGAAAAGCCAAAAAGGGGTCATAAACAATCAGATATGACTGAAAATGATTAAACAACAACCCTATGCATAAATAAATGCAAAAATCTATAAAATTAGCCTTTTATACATAAATAAAAGGCTAATTTTATATATCATGAGATAACATATCTATATTTGGAAGGAATATTTTACAGTTGATGAAAGTATAATGCCCAAAACTTAAATGACTTGTTCAAAAACATGTAGCTGATGAGCATTGGACACGAGAATTCAAATCCTCTAAACCTAGAGTGAATTCTTCTTCTCTGTTATCACACTGTCTCGAAAGATCAAATGAAAATCCATGGATACCTTATAAAATAGTGATCTTAACATGGAATCTGAAAATTTTTAGCAATATTTGAAAAACCATATTAGTATAATTTTTTCCCTCACAATCCCATCCATGTATTTTACTGTATGTATTTTAAAACATTATTCAGAGGAGTTCATAGGTTTGTTTGATACTCAAAGGGGTTCATGAATACCAAATAGTTAAGAACCCCTATTATAAAACCAAAATCATATCACTTTTTTATTCTAATAAAAACACCATTAAAATCTATAACATTCTTAAACATTCTGGGATTCCATTTAGCAAACAAACTAAATTATGTTTATGTTGGTGCTTCATCTGAGATTTACCTTCCAATTTACACATATTTGTGTTTGATTTCCATGGGTATTGTCTTCACCTTGTTCTCAAGGCTTTTTATTTTTGAGAAGTTCTCAAAGATTTGATCTTGTTGCTAAGCACATGGATTCAGTATTCAGTCACTGCAGTTCTATTGGCCTTTCAGTTCTCAGACTTTCCTTATTAAAAGTTAGATCAGCTGCCTGTCATGCTTCCAAACCCAAGACAAATACGTAGCATCTACTTTATGGAAATTGACAGAGCCCTCCCCATTTTACCCAAAGAGTTATACAAGTACAATTCTGTATTCCTCATTTTGAGGCACAAAGAAAGAGTCAGAGCCCACCCTGAACGTGACCTGCTGCACAAAATAGCTTTTGTTAGGAACTTTAACAGCCCTTCTGATTTCTTCAAATCATCCATTGACAGAATTTCTTTTCCCACATGCATAATTTTCAAGTCATCTAATTAATTTTTAATAAGTTAAACAATTGTTAAAATTAGTTTTTGGCCTTTAGAAAGACAAAAATTAATTTTTTCCAACTCCATCTGAAATATATTCTTTCCACCAGATGCTGAACATAGTACTCCTACTTGAGTTCTGGTTTTGACCTTACATTGAACAGAGAGGGCTTACCATTAAGAGCTTATTGTAAAGTCAACTATCTGGCCAGACAAAAGCATCCACATTATGTGCACAGTTCTGAGTGGAAGACTGCTTAAGGGAAAATTCTATACCACATGATAAATCATTGACCTTTTGCCTCTGTCCATTACAGAAAGAAGGGTACCCCTCTTCCAAAGCCATTTATAGAGCACTTAACAAGGACTGATAGTTTTAGACTGTTCATATACAGTGTAGCTTTTTTTATATAAAAATGGCAGTTACAGAGAATAGCAATGATTCTGAAAGAAAGGAAGAGAAGCAAATTAATACCATACCTTCTCCTGTAAATATATTATCCATAGCTTTCAAATCATTATTAAACCACCCACTGCTCATATTGGACTAATTGGTTAGAAGAGTTAAACAATGAATTGTGCACTTGATTGATAATAACTTTTATGTAATTCCATAATCTGGCTGTCTATTTTTAATCTAAGAAATGTCTCTTATTTCACACCTTGAATTAAATACTTTTAGATACAGATATCACATGAGTTCAGTTGTTGACCAAAAGCTGAAAAAGTAATAATTTCAAATATGATACCTTCCTTTGGTTCAGTTCCTCTCAACCCCTTTACAGGGGAACCAGAATTTGCTAAATGATAGCCTTATTACCAAGAGAGGTCCTTACCAAGTGACTTTAGAGATAATTTATTTCATCTCTTCATCTAATAGAAGGAAATTGGGTTGTAGTTTTGGAGTCAGCAAGATCTGCACTGGAATTCAGCCTCAGTTGCCTACTTGCTGTGTGAACTTGGGCTAGCCACTACACTTCTACCTGACTTAGTTTCCTCACCTATAAAACTGGAAAAATAATAGCATATACTTCCCAAGGTGGTTGTGAGCATCTAATGAGATATTCCAAATCTTAAAGACTATATAAATGCTAGCTATTATTATTATTTAGAAATTCCCTACAATATCTTTGAAAAGTAATCACTTAACCTTGACCATATTTGGAGATAGAGAACATTATCTTTTAAAGCAACTTTTTCGATTTTGGGACATCTCCATAACAAAAATAATAATGATAATGCAAAATAAACATTAATATGGCATCTTAAAGTCTATCAAATATTTTACATTTGTTTATCCCCATTTAAGCCCCACAATAACCCTAGGAGTTAGGTGTTAGGCATATTATACATATATACATTTATAATGTGTGTAGGTATGTATATAAGCTAAGGTGTATTACTTGGAAGATGATATACTAATGACAAAGACAAGATATAAAAACAGGTTTCTCTGATTCTATGTCTGGAATTCTATTCATTAATTGATATTGAGTCAAAAGTTGTTTCCTTGAATTAATACAAATAAGACCAACAGTTGTTCCCCAATATATCAGTGGTCAAATGATATAAATAAACAATTCTCAAAAGAGCAATTGTATACTGTTTATAATCATATGAAAGACTGCTCCAAATCACTAATAAAATGAGAAATTAAGATAAAAACATATCAAAGTCTTCAGATGCCAAAATGTAGATATATTTTATATTGGAAGGGTTAAAGAAAATTAGATACACGAATAAATTATTATTGTAACTCTATATTGGTTCAATCATTTTGTAAGCAACTTGCAAATATGCTATGAAGTTAATTAAAATTTTTATATCCTTTGACCCAAAGATTTCACTGTTAACATTATGCCCCATGATAGTTAAAGAAAGGCTTTAAAGAATGTCTAAACTAATTATGGTCCATGAATATCATAATATGTAAGAATACCAAAAGAAATCATTTTTATGAAGTCAGGAAATAATTATATGTGGAACATATTAAGGAGAATTGGGGGTAAAAAGAGAACTATATCTAATGACAAATGTAAAGAATACACACAAAACTGGGGTTTGGCTATAACATTACTTGTACTATTACTTGTACAATTTGTACAAGTATTACTTGGTACAAAAGTAATGCAAAGTATTACCAGTACAAAGTAATAGCACAAAACTAAGTACACAAAAAATTAAGTATAACTATAATGAGGAGTCTGCCACATGTGTCAACATTTATTAATTTGTCAAGATGGGGGGCCATCCTTGAAGAAGATGATATGGAACTACTTGCAGCAGATCTGAAAAAACTAGAGTATGTTCACAACTCAGAGAATCTGCTGGAGTTTCTGTGGCCTAAGAATTCCATCCAAGGGAAGTTTGGAGAATATGATTTCATCACTAACACCATGCAATGGCAGAGAGCAACTCACCAGATTTCTTAGAATCAAAGAACAAGATGAAGATAGAAAGAAAGCTCTGATCACAAAAAGAAAGAAAGAAAAAGCACAAAGAAGAAAAGGAGGCGGGAAAAGAGAATGAAAAAGAACAAAAGAAGGGAGGAGGAGAAGAAGGAAGGAAGAGAGAAAAAAGGAAAGAAAGAAGGAAAAAAAGAAATAAAGGAAATAATAAAAAAAGGAGGAAGGAAGGAAATAAGCAAAGGAGGAAGGAAGGAAGGAAATAAGAAAAGAAGGAAGGAAGGAAGGAAATAAGAAAAGAAGGAAGGAAGGAAATAAGCAAAGAAGGAAGGAAGCAAAGAAGGAAGGAAGGAAGAATAGTACAAGTAATGTCATAGCTAAACTCTAGAGCTTCCACATCAAAGAAAAAAATATTTGAAAACATCAAGAAAGAAGCACTTGAGGTAATAAGAAGCCACAGATAGGATCATACAAGAACTGGAAACTTCCATTAGAAATGAGAAGAAATAATGAAATACAATATTCCAAAAGGAAAACAATATAAGTCTACAACCAAGAATAACTTATTTGTGAAGTTGAGTATAGTCCTACAGGATCTCACCAAACAGAAACACAGTGGTCCCTTCAATAAACTGAAAGGAAGATTGTGATGGAGGACAATGGTTGATGACACCTGCTGGGAGCAATGTACAATTTTAAGAGGATCAATGAAAATAAAGTTGATACAACCAACGAGGTTGGTTGTTTGGTTACATCTGCTAGAGGTAGTGAATCACAGAGTAGGTAAAATATATCTATGGGAATTTACATAACTCTTTGGGAGACAGATTGAAGAAAGCTTTTATGTTTCTCTATTATAGTAGGGGACTTGAAGCATTCCTGATTAAAAACAAATAAACAAAGCTAAGATGGAACTTTGAAATATAAATAAAAGAATCAGGAAAACCTAGAAAGGTAAATTTATTTGATTGATTGCTTGGGACTTTATGATGAGGTAGCGCTAATATTATAATAGAGAGAGAACAAACAAACGTCTTTTCAGCACCTAGATGTCTTCAAAGAGCATTAATAAAGTTAAATTTAAGTAAAAAATATAAGAGGACCTACAGGGTATATTGGTTCTGTTCTGAAGCTCTAGAGAGATAAAAGAAGAAAAGAAAAGGAATAATAAACTAATATAGAAAGAAGTAATAAGGAATGTAACGGGCAATTTTTCATAATTGGTTTGCAATGTAAGAAAGCCATATAAATATAGAAACAGGGGTGGAGAGAATTCATGAACGTCTTTTATTGAAACAGAAAAGGAGATTACACAGAGAACTTTTTTTGGTAACAAATAAGTAAGTTAAGTAAATCAATTGAATATATTGATCATGTCTATGAATCTATGCCTCATTCAGTACACTATTCTAACACTCTCTCATTTGAAACATCAAGAACCTTCTCATTGGTATTCCTGCATCAGTTTGGTAACAAATAAGTAAGTTAAGTAAATCAACTGAATATATTGATCATGTCTATGAATCTATGCCTCATTCAGTACACTATTCTAACACTCTCTCATTTGAAACATCATAAGAACCTTCTAATTGGTATTCCTGCATCAGTTTTCTCTTTATTTTGATCCATTCTCCACACAGTCACCAAAATAGTTTTCTGTGTGTATTTAACTCTCCTCTTCTGTTTCAAATAAAAGAAATTCAATGGACTCCCTTATTCCATATTTGTATGCCTTTCTTACATTGCAAACCAATCATCAATAAAACATAAAAGCTTTCTTCAATCTGTCTCCTAAAGAGTTATGTAAATTCCCATAGAAATATTTTACCTGCTCTGTGATTCACTACCCTAACAGTGTAGCCAGATAACTAACCTTGTTGGTTGCACTAGCATTATTTTCATTGATCCTCTTAAAGAGCTACATTGCTCCCAGCAGGTGTCATCAATCATTGTCCTCCATCACAATCTTTCTTCTACTTTATTGAAAGGACCACTGTCTTTCTGTTTGGTGAAATCAACCCACTGGGAAGGACAAAACATATTGTCTTTGAGCACTCACTTATACCATCTCCCTTTGCCACCACTCCTGATGATAGTGTCTGTCTTCACAAAAATTAAATAGGCTGTGCTACTTTCCAATTTCATGAGTGTCCCTGATACCAAATCCAGATTCAAAATTGGTGATCACATATTTTGATTCCAAAGTACCATAGATTTAGGATTGGAAGAGATTTTAGAGATCCTTTTGCCCTATCTTCCCAATGTAGAGATAAGATGCCAAAGGTCACACAAGTAGTAAGTAGAATAGACAATTTTTTTTCCCTTTGATACACAAGGTTATTTATATTACTTAGGATTGTAAACAACTCCTGTTCCTTATTCAATTGTATTTAGGGCAGAATAAGAAATATAAGTGGAGATGATTGCTCTGATTGCTTAGTTGCCTGAAAAGTATATTCTCAGGATACATTATTCTTTTCTATATAAGTAAAAAAAGGAAAAAATCCTAGCAATGGATATGTTTCATAATGAGCCTAAACTGATAGAGGCTAAACAGATATATTTTTTAAGTCTCTGTTCCATACACCTAGAAAGGTAATTTTATTACTTTCCTATTGCAACATAAAGTGCCACTTAGAAGTGATTAAATGAAACTCTATGTTGCATTAGGAAAGTAACACAATTTAGAGATTAATTGGCCAACTAGGTGGTTCAGTGGATAGAATGCTGGGTTTAGAGTCAAGAAGCCTCATCTTCCAACCTCATCAAATCCAACCTGAGACATTCGTAAGCTGTATGACCATGGACAAATTGCTTAACTCTGTTTAGTTCCTCATTAGTAAAATGAACTAGAGAAAGAAATGGCAAACTAGTCTAGTATCTCTGTCCTCAAAAAACTCGGATGGGGTTACAAATAATTCGACTGACAAAATAAATAAACAATAACAACAAAGGCATGTCTCCTTTAAATTGTATCCCAATGCCCTAGCTTAGTATGTCAGCCCTTTGGAGGTCATAATTGAAGAATTTCATTTCACATAACATACAGAAACCAACAGAATAGAACAAAAAGCATTCCTTCTAGTTTCCAGATTGTATCCTTAATCTAGCTGAGAGAAACCTATGACCATTCTTGCTAGAGAAATCCAGGAGAAATATTTATTAAGGTATTGGATTTCATTCCAACTCAAAGTTCAAGTACATAGATTATTTTTATTTCAAAATGGCTTGCTTGTATTTGAAGTATTGCCTTTGTTCTGGTTTTAATCCAAATAGTTTATATATTTAAAATAGGCAATCCTGGAGATGTCCAAACTGCTTTTAAAAATGACCCAGACCCTCTTCACTGGGAAAAAAAAAGTTTCAGATGGAAGAATGTAGAAGAATAAGCCAACTATATAATATGGCTTGACCTGATGATACACAGAGATCCCTTCTTTCTGATTCTTCATAAAGATAATAACTATGGAGATGTCTCAAATGATTGAATCACTGCATTTTAAAAACTAAAATACAAAGGAAGAAAACAAGCCTTGATTTACTAGATGCCAGCAACTGTACTAATACTTTACAAATATTATTTAATTTTACCCTCATAACAAACCTATGAAGTAGATGATATTATGATCCTGTTTTCACAGTTGAGAAAACTGAAATAGACAAAGATTAAATGAATTGGCTAAGGTCCCACTGCTAGTAATTGCTGAAAGCCATATTTGAGCTCACCTTTCTGACTCTAGGCTCAGCATGCTAGCCATTTTATCACCTACTTACTCTTATGTACTCTTATTTGTAGCATACTGAATTGTGAGCTTGCCCTATTCCTTCTCATTTCTCCTTGATTTCATTGCATTTATTACGAAGACAAACACTATCATTTGTATTCCCAGCTTGTAGGATCTTACACATTTTTGAATGCAAGTGATTTTGAATCAATGCTCATTAAATTGAATATGAGGACTTATTTCAAGGAATCTATGCTTACAATGATATAGAAACTCTTAATGGCTTTGGGAATCTTGGTTTGATGTAGATGAAGAAAACTCAAAAAATACCTTGAAATTCACATGTGAGATAGGAATACAAAGGCATAGATTGGTCTTGGTTAAAATAGAAGCTTGTGAGTCCTTTTCCCAATTCTGTTCAATGTTTCTCTTCTATCATTCATCACAACTAGAAAGTTGTGAATGGACTTCTTCATTAAGAATAGATTTTTAGCTGTATATTCTACTGTTAATATAATGCTTTAAGACATTGAAAACCTGCTCAGAATTTTCTCCATCAAATCCTTTGTTTTTAGTTAATTCAGCTTCTTTTTAAAATGAGCAATCCCAATTTATTTAGCTTTTCATTAAAAGGATCATTGCCCCTCCTAGTACTTTACTTATTTTTGTCCATCTTGCAGGCAATTTTTTTCTCCACCTCTTTCAATGTATAGTTTTATGAATTCTGTGATAAATTTCCCAGAGTGTATATATGAAAGTTATTCTGTGAGCAAGGACAGATAGACAAGAAGACATCAATAAGTTCACACACTTTGTATCCTCTGGATAATGTGCCTTCTAGTGTGACCTGTGAATTTAAACTATGATATTTGCTGTAGATTTTTTTAAATTCCATGTTATCTACTAAATATTCATACTAGATATCAATGAATGTGCTAAAATTAGTAGAAGTTTAATTTCCTCTATTCTTGATCTTGCTGTAGCAACTCTCTTGGATCTCATTACTGTTCCTGGTGTCCCTCTTGATTTGAGTCTCTGAAGTCAGTCTAATAATGTTAATCTGGCCCCTGACTATTTCCTTTCCTTGGTAGTATAGTTAGGCATTCTTGGTGCTGGACTTTGTCTCAACTCTGATTAACTATTCCATAGCTGCTCATGAGGTCCCACATTTCTTCTTTTGATGTCGTCACCAAAATTGAATGTAATTCTCTCCTTATACCATATTAACTATATGGTTAACTTCCAGGCTCTTCCATGTCACATGAAGTTTGATGCATCCCAGAAAAAGCTGGAATCTTTAATAAAAGGCTGACTCTTTGGGGCTTAATTTCTAAGCCTTTTTCTGCTTTGTTTGTACCAAATTAATCTTTTCCCAATGTTTCTAAGTAGTTGGCTTTATATTGCTGAAGATACCACTTTTTATTAGTCACTTCTGAACTTAGTTATCCTATTTAGTTAAGCCACTGCCCAACTCAATCAAGGTCAGACTGAATTTTATTTTTGTCTTCTAAAGAATTATCTCTACCAGTTAGTTTAGTATCATCTGCAAATTTGATGAGCAAATTCTCAATTATGTTCTTTATTAGCTTTATTCATAGAAATTACTATGAGATAGATGAGTATGACTTTCTACAGTTTGGTGATGAGCAATTATGTTAAATATTTCATATATTTGAAAATGAGGGTGGGGGCTTTTCTAAAATCAAACACATATTCAGTCAAAAAATTCTTCCTAAAGAAGGACCTTCCCTATTGTAAGAGATGTGCAAAATAAGATTAAACAAAGTACAATTAAATAGCTTTGATTAAGAAAATATATAATCCTAGTTCTTCCAATTCTTTCCTATGTTACCTTGGAGGAGCTATTTTTTCCCCCCTTAGATCTCTGTTTCCTCATCCATAAAATGGGAAAGGAGGTAGAATTTGAGAAGATGATATTTGATGTCCTTTGCAGCTCTAAATCTACAATTTTATGATTCTATGATTTACTCAAAGGATATAACTTTTTCTGACCTTTGATTTCCATGGTATAGGGAGTTCTGAGTAAGGAAACTTTCCTGTATCAATACATATAAGCAAGTGTCCTGTAAATTACAGGACAGGCAGTCCTACAGAGCTTCCTGAGAGTACACTGAGAAGTTAATGGCTTACCCAGGATTCTAGAACCAGTATGCATCAGAGATAGGAATTGAATACATCTTTCTGACTCCAAAGCCAGTTCTCTATTCACCATATCATGCTACTTCTCCTAAAGGATATCTCTTTTCTGTCTTTAAATCCTATGGATTTTGTATATGTGGAAATGATAGAAATAAGTCTGTGTAAAAGAATGATGGTCCTTAATTCTTTCCATTTTATGCATTCATTATCAAACATATTTTTTCATTCAAGTGATTTAACATTCCAAATGCTGAAACAAATTTTTAACAAATTATTTTAACTCCCACATTTAAGGAGAAATTGGATGAAATGTTGGAACTATGAGTGTTCTGTGTAAATCCCACTTGAAAATTCACATAACAAGAGCAAAAAGTATCTCCATTCCTTTCAGAATGATTGTCATCTCTTTGATAAGAAAACAAGAAGCCAAATTGCATGCTGGGATTTTGTGTCTTGAAAACAGTCCATGTTTTCATCCAAAGACTCATCTGAAAAGAAGCGTCGACAGCTGCAGACCCTGTTCTGTGACTCAGAAGAGCCTTCAACAGAATAAGTTATGAGACTGCAGTCTGCACTCCATGGGGTAATGGCTGATCTTTGACCCTTCCTGACAGCCAGCACTCTTGTCATCCTGCTATCCAACAAGTCAAATTAGGCTATAATTACTCTGCAGACAACAGTATGCAATTAAATATCTCAGTCTCAGAATCTGGCAGGAGGGAGAGGGCTGTGGTTGGGATAATATAAGAAGGAGTCAGAGTCACAAAACAAACCTCTTTTTGATCATTTTCACTAAAGGATGGTTGTGATATTAGTTCCCTGAAAAGTGGAGAAAGTCATACCATACTGACCCAGGAAAAGCTGAATGCCTAGCAACTATCCTCCTATTCAAACTACCATGAAGACATTACTTAATGCAAACTTCAGTGGACTTAATAAATTCAGACATATTAATATTAGACTGATCAGTTAGTAAAATAAAAGATGTATTTGTGGTGTCCCACAAATTCCTTGCCAGTACCCTGTGACCTCTTTATAAGACATTATTGCTCTAACTCCTCTTCTCCCAAACAAAGGGAACCTATGAAGATTCTATTTTTTTATATGCTTTGCCATCCTTCCTTCATTTTCTGTCTTTAATGAACAAAATTCTTTTTAATAGTAATTTCCCCAGATACATGTAAAAATATACTTCAACATTCATTTTTGTAAAATTTGCCAGTTTTTTCCTACTTCCCTGCCTGGCCTTCTCCCTCCCCAAGAAAGCAAGCAATCTGATTTAGCTTAAATAAGTGCAATCTTTTTCAACATATTCCCATGTTATTCAAGAAAAATCAGATCAAAAGGGAAAACAAAATCATGAGAAAGAAAAAAAATAAGCAAAGAAACAACAACAAAAGTGAAAACAATATGCTTCCATCCACATCAGTCTCCTTAGTTCTCTATAAATATGGATGGTATTTTCCATCCCAAATCTATTGGAAATGCCTTGTATCATCACATTGTTGAAAGAAACAAGTCCATTACAGCTGATCATCACAAAATCTTTTTTACATGATCTATATATGACATAAAATTCTTTTTTTATTATTATAATAACTTATATTGACAGAACCCATGCCAGGGTAATTTTTTACAACATTATCCCTTGCACTCACTTCTGTTCCGATTTTTCCCCTCTCTCCCTCCACCCCCTCCCCTAGATGGCAAGCAGTCCTTTATATGTTAAATATGTAGCAGTAATGATATAAAATTCTTAACAAAAAGAATATTTATTATCATTATTGTTATGCAGGAGCTCTTAAGGACAAGTCAAAATTGCTTTGTGTATATTTAATTTATAATATTTCTGATATCGAACTATTTATTTAGATGATAACATTTGAATTTGAAGGTAGGGGCAAGATGTGTGGTTTCATTGGTGTGGGAAGATTCTCACTTTGGTAAATTCCATCCACTCATGAAGAACAGAGACTTCTCCATAATTAGATTGTCATGTGGCCATTTCTCTCCCAGCAAAATTAAATCATAGTCTTGGCAGTTTATTGAAATTATACACATATGTAACATATATATATATATATATATATGTGTGTGTGTGTGTGTGTGTGTGTGTGTGTGTGTAAAGCAATTTTTGAAGCCTTTAAGGTCATTATTACAGAAGTAAAACTGAGGAAATCGAGTACAATAGGAAGAAAAGTAGATTTGAAATCCTGGCTTTTCCAAATAACACCATGTAATTATGAGAAAATGTTTTTGCTTCTTTTAGTCTTCATTTCCTCAACTGTAAAATTAAGGGATTGGACTAAATGTCCCTGACAATTTTAAAGCTATGGTCCTATGGTTGTACTTTCTGATTTGTGGTGGAATGCAGGATAGAGCAATTGGTAAGGAGATGAATCATAAACATATTGCTAGAGACATGAGTAAGAAATTTTTTTCATAGAAGGTGTATTAGTTGGTTGTAGGGAATCGTGGGTACGATGCTCGGACTCATAGAAAAGCTATGGTAAGGACAAGTGTTTTTAGTATAAATGAGAGAGTGTTTATGTGGGAGAAGTTTGGCATAAGAGAGGGCTTTAGGAATAGGATGGTTGTGATGGCATTTATAGCAATAATGTTTGCGTACTCTGCTAAGAAAAATATGGCTAAGGGGCCAGCAGCGTATTCTACATTAAAGCCAGATACTAGTTCAGATTCTCTTTCAGTTAGGTCAAATGGTGCTCGGTTTGTTTCTGCTAGTGTGGAGATATATCATATTATGGCAAGGGGTCATGTTGTAACGATCAGTCAGAAGTTTTCTTGGGCAATTGAAAGTGTTTTTAATGTAAATGAGCCATTAATTACTATAATTGATAGGAGGATAATAGCTAAGGAGACTTCATACAAGATGGTTTGTGCAACTGCTCGCAGAGCCCCAATTAGAAACTAATTAGAGTTAGTTTCTTAGGTACCTCAAAGAAGGTAAGGCATTTCATTTAAGCAATTGATGAAGACATGAGGAAGGAAGAAGAGGTAGAAAGGTTAAATTCTGATTCTAATCACAAGGACACTATTAGTGATCAAGAGGGGCTAAATATCTATCTACCTATTTTCTTATCTATCTATGTCCTAACAATTTGAGGATGAATATAGAGATGGAGGAAGGGATAATGTAGAAGGTGGGAAGAATTCAGGGCTTGAGGGAGATTATCTTTAGATGATGGCAGGAAGATGAAGGGGACCCTGTTAACCTAGCATCTAGGCAAAGGTGGATTACTTTCTGCCACTTTTCGCAGTTCAGTGTGGAACAATCTGCCCAACTAAACAAGTTATTTACATGTCAAAAAGCACATGGCTCTTTATATTGAGGGACAAGTTCTTCAGATGTATCTGATGGTTTCTCATTTCTTATGGTGTAGAAAGTTACAGATGGACCCTAGTTATCTATGAAGTTGGAAGTTTTCAACAAAGAAGTTTCCAGAATTAGAGTGGATGGTTTGTTCTGGAGAAAAGAGTGAGAGATCAATCAATAAAATATATTAAACACTAGAGATGCAAAAGAAAGTAAAAGATTGTCTCTTTCTTTAAGGATGTGCAAGCTAAAGGAGAGACAATAGATACACAAATGTATACAAACAAGCCATAAAGGATAATTGCTTTAAAAATTTAAGAGGGAAGGCACCATAATTAAGGGATATTGGAAAATATGAGCTTTTAACTGGAACTTAAAGAAAGCCAGAAAATCAGTAGGTAGAAGGAATGGGGGGCAGCCAGAGAAATCAAAAGTAGGGTACTAGGCAAGTGTAAAAAGACATGCTTCTAGCAGAAATAGCCATCTAAAATTAAAAAAAAAAAACTGCACCCAGAAAATCAGAGTTTTTCTGTACTATCACAGTTGAGAATCTAAAGACAAAAATCAATTGTCAAAATCAGCTGGAAATGTCACTAGTATTTTGCTACCTGTGATTGAATTAGCCAGTATAGAAGGCCTAAATAGTAACTTTATTGCATAATTTAGGATTGTAGAAATTTTAACTTAGAAGTGAGTTTAGATACTATCTAGTAAACTTCACCAATCTCTATTCTTTGATGTGGTTTAGCGATGTTCATTTGCTTACTGAGTAATTCTCTTGTTGTAGCTCTCCAGCTGTGGCTAATTTTGAGGAAGCTGAAAATCAGAGCCATCCTCATGTGACCAAAAATAAAAACATTAAATGCCCTCAAAGAAACTGAGGGCTACATAATTTGTGGCCTCAGTGAAACTAAGGTACTCTCTCTTATCCTAATATTGAATCCATCAATTCCTCAAATTTAGGATACTGGCTTCTGATTCAGAGATTTCCTTCTCTCTCTGGGAGCTTGGATCTGTACTGAATTTTCCATGCAACAAACTGCAGGTCCACATAACCAAGCCAAAGTTTTTATTCTTTCCCTGTTCTAAAACCTCCTTATTTCAGCCTTTCTTTTCAGTGTTCACTGAAAGGACTATGAAAAATCTTCAATTCTATCCTATAGTATGTCTCAACCTAAGCCATACCATCTAAAGAAACACTACGTTCTTAAGGGGTTTCAAGTAATTTCCTTACCTCTAGCTACAGGAGATCTAACTTCTTGGCTAATATACACTGTCAAACTCAGGCCTGGGATAAGCAAGTGCTAAAGTAAGCAATGAATGAAAATGTGACCCTTTGGGAAACCACACTCAGAGAGAAGATCTAGGTATAAGCTCAACTGGATTTTTGGAAAAGAGAGATTTATCAGCTCACTGAGAGCCTCTGAGACCTTTTTTTCCTCAACTTGTCCAATAATGTCTTTAGGTTCATTCCTCAGTTGAATCAATACATGGATGACTTTCCTCAATGAATATAACAAAACAGCCATTATGATCTAATCTATTAATGAAGAAAGCTCCCAGCCCCATACCATGCCTTTAATATATTAGGTGACCATACCACTATTAGTTGATTTGAGGCCATTGTAGAATCACAGAATTTGAGAGATACAAAAAACCCCAGTAGTTACCTAGTCAACTTTCAATCAAACATAGACATGAAATTAATGTAGGATCCTTTCAAATCTGGACAATTCGACCAAAAAAGAAAACCTAAGAGTTTAAATAGAATTTTAGGAAAGTTAAACAGACTTCAGCAATATTTTGTAATCATTATATACTATGCCTGGGTTGGGCTTAGAATGCCAAGGTTAGTGCAATGTTAGGAAAATTATAAATATAAAACAATACATGAATAACAAAAACAATAGGAGTATACCATGACTAGTCATATATCCAAAAGAGATCAAATGAAGATAGGATTCCTATACAAAAATGTTCAAAGAAGTATTTTTGTGATTATAAAAATAAGGAAAGTTTTGAAGAATGAGTGGCCAAGTAAATTATGGTATATAAGTGTAATAAAATAACAAATTATTGCTATAGGAAAGGATGGAAGGAATGGATTTAAAGAAAATTGGGAAGGTAATAAGTATTGATACAAAACATTTTCAAGTCTTATAAAACATTATTTTAAAATTTTATAAGACTTGAGAATGTTGAACTGTTCAATAGCCAACATAACTTCAGAAGACTGATAATGAAGAATACTTCCTATTCTCAAAAGAAAAGATGTAGATTAGAGATGAGAATTTTCATATATGAATAATATGTAATTTTTTTGTTTCTTGTCCTCATTTCTTACAAGAAAGATTTAAAGGATTTAGGAGAAGGGTAGAATTAAAAGAAAGAATGAAAAATTGGCAATCCAAAAAATTGAAAATAATGTCATTGAAACATTTTTAAATGCACAGAAGAGTATATACACTTTGATCTAGCTCTCTCTCTAGAGTAGGTCTATATGTCAGAAGGATTTTCTTAAAGGGAAAATCTTGCTTCTATATACATTTTTGCTTTTATCTTCTTTGTACAGGAAAAATTGTCATTTTTGTTGATATCTTTAAATAGTTTAAAATTTAGTTTAAAATAACAAAAATTAAAAATTATAAGACATATTTATGATAGGTGGATCATATTAATCAGTGGTGTCAACCTCAAATAGAAATGAAGGCCACTCCATATGTAAGAGTCCCAGCTGACTGCCTGTTGGCTTAGAAAACAACACATGTTCATGTATTTCTTTTTTAAATAATACATCAACATATTAAAATGACCCAAGAACTAGATGTAACTAATATATAAAAAGTGATCTATTATTATTGACTGATAATTTTTCAATATTTTGTGATAATATCAACCTTTATATTGTATATACTAGATGCTAAGCACTTAACAATTAATATTTCATTTGATCCTCATAACAACTGTAAAAGGTAGGCACTATCATTATTTCCATTTTACAAATGATAAAAGCAAGGTAAAGATTAATTGACTCACCCAGATTCACATAGCTAGTATCTAAGGCCAAATTCAACTCAGATCTTCCCAAATCTAGGCTCACCACTCTTGATAACCAGTTACCAAAGTATATTTTATGTATTTACACGTACACATATGTGACTATACTTATATGTATATATTTATTTGTATATTTAGTTTATTACTTTTACATACTTATTACGTATTTATTACATACATGCATATAAATCAAGTAGGAACTAATTATAGATAAAAAGAAGCATGACATTTTATTTTAATTTCAAATAGATTTGAAAACATTATGAAACATATCACTACATGAAGACTCAAAATTAATTTAATAAAGTTCATTAGAAATTTGACTTTTTTGCTAGAAACTATTTTTCAATACAGAGTATGTTTTTGTGATAGCACAATTTTCAGTATGGATGGTAAAGGCTCATTTGTTGATCTCACTTTTTATGAAGTTTTAATATTCCTTAGGAGCAAAAATATCTGCTCACATAGGAAAGTACTACAAAATACTGTGATTCTTGCAGCAAACATAAACATTTCAAAAATATATCTTGATAAGTGGGAATAAAAATCTAGAACACTAACTTCATTATTCTTTTAACACTGTTATACTGAATTTAGACAAGTTAGTTCCATTTGAATTTTTTTCACTCTCTCCAATCAAAGAAATAGAATATTGAGTAGAATAAAAAACCATTTTCAAATATTTTGAAGTCTTCAAATCACCTTTCAGATTCAAATAGTAGTTCCTGAATATCTGAGGCACACATACAAAAATCACAAAAAAAAAAAAAAAAAAAAGACTTGATCTTTTTTATTTGTAGGAAAATGAGTAAGATCACATTTTTTCATTGTCTTTCCTAAAGCCCAAGTTTCATTGTAAGTGTTTTAATGCAATCATACATAAATGTTACAAACTGATTTTGACCATAAAGTTTTAAATTCATCTAATCTAAGGCATCCCTAATATCTATAATGAAAATCAATTCTTATTAAGTTTTCTACTCCCATCAACTTTACTTTCACTAATTCTTTCTATGACAACATTTTTAACAATAAAATATTTTGAAAAGTTTTCAGCTGGAAAGAATAAAGAATTTCAGTGTGATCAAAGAATTTGGTTATGTTATTTCAAAACTTATACTTAAACATTTAAAATGTTCTTGTAAAGATGATTTTGTGAAAGAGTATGTAGTAAAAACTGCTGAAACTCTTTGATGTTTTCAGAGACCTCAAATTTCTTAAATTAATTTCTCTTATTTTGCCCAAGTACTATCATATTCAGAACACTATTTCATAGTTCTTAGAACACTAATGCCATATTTATAAATTAAACATAAAATCTTGCTTTTTACTTCAGAAAATATGTGATTATTATTGTTGTCTGAAAAAATCTGTTCTTAAATGGATATTTTCTTACAGCTCTAAGATGAATCATCATTTATACTCCTCATATAAAATGTTTCAAAACAATTTAAAATGTCATATATATAGCTATAAATAAACTTATAATTATCTTATTTTATATATGTTGTAATAAAGATTCTTACGTCTTTTGCTTTTAATAGACTTACTGAATATGAAAGACACAAAATATCATTTCCTTCATACGATTTAATACAGAATGAACTTCAGAGATATATGGATAAAAACTATTGCTCAGATGCATGAACCATATTGAGAAAATCTTTGAGAATGGAGCTTAATATGTGTGGAAATGACAAAAAGACTTCCCCCACTAGACCACTGAGAGGGAGCAGATTTCAAAACATGATACATATTTCCACACCTTGTAAAAGACAGGGCATGCTCTGAGAAGAGCAGCAATTGGAGACTTAGAAGTGCTGTTCCCAGGCTTATTGCTTGTGACTACTCTTACTTTTTCTGAAATAACAGTCTCTCATGTGCTCAGTTTCCATATGAATTCTGGTGGATTATTAGCCACAAACATGAAACTTTGTTATCATGAATAAGAATTTGACTTTAAAGTGAAGGCCATCTTACCCCCATCATGTTTCAGTATTGTATAGAAGAATCAATATCTATGCACAAAAATAGACAGCATGACTAAATGCTGAGATTGCCACAAGACTATTAATCGGATGGAAATATAGAATTTATAGCACTACAATAAGAGTTACCATGCTAAGAAAAATGAGATATCTATTTTTTTCTGGCAGAGGATGGAACCCTGCATAGAAATGCTTGAGCAAAATGGCAAAAGAATCCCAGAAATTTTATCATTCATAGTCAAGATCTTGTCTTTGGAAATCACAATGTGTTTTTAATAAAAAATGAAAATGAATTTATTAATAAGAACTGTGACTTTTTTTTAGTTTTTGAAGAAAAAAATAGAAGGAGTCAAAAAGAAATCATTTAGATATCATGGAATCCCAGTCAAGATCACATAAGATTTAGAAATTATTTAGAATATAATTTTCTGGAAGCCAAAAAAGCTTGGATTAGAACCAAGAATAACCTATCCAGGAAAACTGAATATAATCTTTCAAAGGGAAAAGGTATATTTAATGAAGAAGAAGACTTTCAAGCATTTCTGGTGAAAACAGGTGAATAAAAAGGTAAACATGAAAAAGAAATCATAAGACAATTAAGGTAATGTGTTTACCTTTGATATGGGGAAATGATAAATGTAACCTTTGAGATCTTTATCATTATTGGGGCTATTAGAAGAATTATCCATAGAAAAAGAGCATGGGAGTGATTTGATTATGTTGGAATTATGTAAAAAAATGAATAGATTAGAAAGAAGAACGGACTAGGAGAAGGGAGGAAATAATGAATAAATAGCAAAAGTTGTTTCACATAAAAGATGTATGTGTAAGAAAAAGTTTCTATAGTGGTGAGGAAAATGGAATGAGGACAGATAATACTTGAACATTGCTCACATTTAAATTGGTTTAAAATGGGAAACAGAGCTGTACATATTGAAGTCCTAGTAAAAATCATTTTTACTTAACAAGGAATTATGAAGGGAAGGAAGAAGAGAAAAGGGAATGATAAAGGGGAGAGCAGATAAGGCAGTAATCAAAAACAAAACAGACTTCAAAGGAGGGATTGGAAAGAGAGAAAAGAATAAATTGAAAAAAATAGGATGTAGGGAAATGCATAGTTAGCAATAATTGATATGAAATGTGAATGGTATGAATTTACCTATAAAACAACGAAATGAGTGAATGGATTAATAATCAGAAACAAACAACGTGTTGTTTACAAGAAATGAAGAGACACACAAAGTTAAAATAAGAGACTGAAGCAAAATCTATTATTACTTTACCTAAAGTAGAAAAGACAGGGTTGGTATCCTTTATCTCAGATAAATCAAAAACAAAAAATATACTTAATTAAAAGGGAAAATCAGGGAAGCTACATCTTGCTAAGAGGTACCATAGACAATGAAGTAATATCAGTCTTAAACATATACAATAAAGAGCATGGCATCCAAATTCTTAAAGGAAAAGTTAAATTAATTACAGGATGAAATAGACAGTAAGACTACAATAATTTCTCCTTTAAGAATTGGATAAGTATAACCAAAAAAAAAATAAGAAAGCTTAGGAGATTAATACAATCTTAGAGAAATTAGATGTGAGAAGTCTCTGGAGATAAAATAAATGGGAATAGAAAGGAGCATACTTTTTTATCAGCTGTACATGGCACCTTTAGAAAAATTGACTCTGTATTAGCAAATGATCATTTTACAACCAAAAGCTAAATACACCTTTTCCCAAATGACAATGCAATAAATTTGCATTTAATAAAGGGCTATGGAAGCATAAATTAAATGATTTGGAAAAATAAAAATTTTTGTCTTAAAGGATGAGAGGGCCAAAAAAGAAATTTAAAAATGTATTAAACAGATTGATAGCAATGAGATAACATTGTAAATTTTTGTGAGATACTGC